>NC_069505.1:371265894-371590894 GCF_027579735.1 Bombina bombina | reverse complement strand
ACAGTGCAACAAAAACACAATAAAAGTTGTAGTGCAGGTTACTCTATGTTGGATTGAGAATTTACGATTGATACCTGGATGGGTAAAAAATTTGGTGGTTAATAGACACTTATAGGTGGTGCATCCAGCACATCTATAACAGCCAGGTTTCACTTGTTGTAACCAAGTGGCAGTCTTATATCTATGTACCGGATCCACCTTCACCAGGATGTCCCTTATAACTTGGAATCTTCTATAACCCACTTTAGGGTGTTGCATCTTTTTAAATGTCAAGTTTTTGTTAGACTCTACAATATGCCAGTCCTGTTTCAATAGCTGAGGAAGTTCTCTTTTACCCGCTGTGTAGGCTGTAGTAAGGATCATTCTCTCTTCTTGTTGCTGTCATTCAGATGTCCTGAGGGACGTTTCTTGTTTCATATTCTGAAAATTATTGAGATGTTGTTGGATGTGTTTTTCTCTGTAACCCCTTTGCAGAAATCTGTTTTTCATTTCTAACAGCTGATCCTGGGATTGGGATATCTCGCTGTTATTACTCACCACCCTTTTGAATTGGGAGATTGACAGAGCATTTTTTTAGGGATGGAGGGTGACAGCTGGTCGCATTCAATAAGGAATTTCTATCCGTCTCTTTTCTGAATAGAGTTGTGCAGAGTTTACCATCCTTCATATACACTCTCAAATTTAGAAAGTCAACGGTCTTGTTGCGCAATGTCATCTTGAATTGCAGAGACAGGATGGCTTCATTAAGTGCTGTAAACCAATTCTACAATTCAATCTCTGTGCCACTCCAGAGTAGGAACAAATCATTGATGTGTCTCTTGAAGTATTTTATTTGATGATGTTTAAATAAATCTGTATCCCACTCTTCGAATTGAGCCATGTACAGGTTGGCATACGATGGGGCCATGTTCTATTGGTTCAGTCTTACAACCAATTGCCACATACCTTGATAAGATTCTTCAACCACTGGTACAGAATATGCCATCTTTCCTATTCGAACTTGATGAGTCTGATTAAGGAGATGAAACTTCTTCCAAAAATTGAAGAACCATTGATTTTGGTGACACTTGAAGTGGTGAGCTTGCACACCATGATACCCCATGAACAGGGGCTCATGGCTATTCGTAAGCAATTCAATCGTTATCCCTATGTGGGACCTCCAGCGGAACTCATTCTTGAGTTACTTGTGATGTGCCTAACGAGGAACTATTTCAAATTTGAAAAATCCTTTTACCTACAGCTCATGGGAACAGCGATGGGGTCAAACATGGCCCCATCGTATGCCAACCTGTACATGGCTCAATTCAAAGAGTGGGATACAGATCTATTTAAACATTATCAAATAAAATACTTCAAGAGATGCATCGATGATTTGTTCCTACTCTGGAGTGACACAGAGGTTAAATTGCAGAATTGGTTTACAGCACTTAATGAAGCCATCCTGTCTCTGCATTTCAAGATGACATTGCACGACAAGACCGCTGACTTTCTAGATTTGAGAGTGTATATGAAGGATGGTAAACCCTGCACAACTCTATTCAGAAAAGAGATGGATAGAAATTCCTTATTGAATGCGACCAGCTGTCACCCTCCATCCCTAAAAAATGCTCTGCCAATCCCCCAATTCAAAAGGGTGGTGCGTAATAACCGATGTCCCAAGCCCAGGAACAGCTGTTAGAAATGAAAAACAGAATTCTGCAAAGAGGTTACAGAGAAAAACACATCCAACAACATCTCAATAATTTTCAACAAGTGAAACCTGGCTGTTATAGATGTGCTGGATGCACCACCTGCAACGGTCTATTAACCACCACATTTTTTAACCATCCAGGTACCAATCGTAAATGATCAATCCAACATAGAGTAACCTGCACTACAACTTTTATTGTGTATTTGTTACACTGTCCGTGTGGGTTATTCTTTGTTGGAAAAATGATGGATGACCTCCGGATGCATATGGCCAATAACTGTCCCTCAGTTAGAGCTGCCATAAAAAATCAAGAGTCCAAACAACTTGTGGCTCGGTATTTTGCACTGAGTGGCCATACAGTGTCTGAATTTGAGGTACGTGATCATAGATCAAATCCCCCCTCCAGTTAGCAGGGCTGGATTGGCCAGCTGGGATACCAGGAAAAATCCCGGTGGGCGCCGGCCGGCAGCTCAGCTGGGCTGCTGGGCTGAGAGCTCAGCCTGCCTCAGGCTGGCTGCTGCTGTTATGCGATTATATTTAGTATTATTATTGCTCTTGTCTTGCAAAGTTGCGATAATAATTGCTCCGGTATCTTATGTTTTACACTCACTTTCTGTGACTGAGTGGCCTGCACAGACAGTGCACTGTCTACTTAACCCCTCCGCAAGTTTTAACCTTACCGGTTTTTCCACAACTAAACTACTGCCAAAAAATTATTGTGGAAGATAGAAATTGGAATCACTCAGACTGTGACTGAGTCTGTGTCTGTTTGTCACTCACAGTCACAGGCTCAGTCTACAGTCTGTCTGTCACCGAGTCAGATGCATGTCACTGGGTCTGACCGGGTTGAGGAATTATTTTATAATCATGGGCCAGGCCGGCGGCTGCTTACATCACTACTGAGGTGAGTGAGTTGACTGACTGTCTGACTCTATCCTCTTCTTCCGGAAGTTCCGTTCAACTTCAAGTTCTCACACACCACGTGACATCCACACGGTCCACGGTCACACTCACAGCTTGGCAGTGCACTTGACTTCTGGCAGCCAGGCCAGCAACTCAGAGGCAGCTCAGGGAGGCAGGCACAGTCAGAGACCAGTCAGTTCAACTATGAATCGATCAGACGAATCGATAATGTATGTACACTTGTATTATTTATTTTAATTATTATTATTGTGTGAACTGTAAAGAGTGAACATACAAGAAACGTCTTAGTAGTAGCTTGGCTCGCCAGTCGCCACTCAATTACTCTGATTGTACTAGCACTGCATATGACACATACTGTGTCTGTGTGAATAAAACAGTAAACTAAAAGAATAAAATGCATTTTCCAGATTGAGATCTGTAAATGCTGTTATTTACCCCCCTGCCTGTTGCATTACCTGATGCCCCCTGCGCTATGTCATTGTCTGTTTTAATAAAACAGGGAGGGGAGCACTGCAGCATTATTTCTGAGTGGCAAGTTTCAGAATTTGTATGGGTTGGGTTGGAGGTCTCATGGCTGGTTTGGAGGGGACGTGGCTGGGCCAGTCTAAACAAATTTCCAGGGCCGGTCTGATTTCCCAGTCCGGCCCGATTTCCCAGTCCGGCCCTGTTAGAGTGGCGGACAGAGGTAAGATGTTGTTGCAGTGCGAGTCAAGGTGGATATTTAATCTGGGGACTCTGGTGCCCAGGGGTTTGAATACATACCTTGGCTGGCACTGTTTTCTCTAACTGCATAGTTCTTGCTGAATTGGAATATAATCCATTGTGTTGGCTGTTGAATACGGAGCTCTTTTAAGGTTAGGTCAAGTTTCTTGTTATTATTATATAGGGTGGTTTGTAAAAAGTTTATCCTAGCTGTTTTGTCCTCTTCTTCCTATATTACACTGCATTTAGGATTTTAGTTATGCATAGTTTATTATTCTCTAATTGTTCATATTAAGGGTTGTGGCAATCAATGAGATATATAGCCTAAAGATATTGGATTGTGTGCTGTACACCAATATATAATATAGTGCATTGAGTTCATTAGTCTCCCTGCTGCAGATATAAATATTGATTGTCATGTTTTTTGTAAAGATCATGCTGTTTAACAAAGAATATGTTTGCGCTAGTACAGCTTTTTCATAAAGTACATGATATTGATATAGTAGTAATAAGCAGACTTATTGTTATATATATGACGTATGGTGAAGCACTTTGTGGTGCCCAAAGATGTATAATGTTGTTCGGTGTCTCTATTTGTTTTATTTTAGACACGCCGCATCCGGTAGCCATGGCAACGGGCCGGGCCTTAGCAGTGGTGAGGCCAGGATGCCGGGTACTTCCGGTTTCACGGAAGAGGTGTTTGGTGGTGGGGTATAAAGGAGTAAGGTATGTGCTCTGTGTCTGAAGATGGGGATAATATCCTCAAAACGTCACTGTTATGATTAAATAAATTGAATGTTTATTTCTTAAGACCCGGTGAGTGCTTTCTATCTTTGTGTGCTGGATTCTCAATTTAAATGTACCCTGGGCAGCTGAAAAGAAAAAAAGTGTGTGCAGAGCCCTGCGGAGGAGTATTATATATATATATATATATATATATATATATATATATATATATACCTGTATATATATATATATATATATATATATATATATATATACAGGGAGTGCAGAATTATTAGGCAAGTTGTATTTTTGAGGATTAATTTTATTATTGAACAACAACCATGTTCTCAATGAACCCAAAAAACTCATTAATATCAAAGCTGAATAGTTTTGGAAGTAGTTTTTAGTTTGTTTTTAGTTATACCTATTTTAGGGGGATATCTGTGTGTGCAGGTGACTATTACTGTGCATAATTATTAGGCAACTTAACAAAAAACAAATATATAACCATTTCAATTATTTATTTTTACCAGTGAAACCAATATAACATCTCAACATTCACAAATATACATTTCTGACATTCAAAAACAAAACAAAAACAAATCAGTGACCAATATAGCCACCTTTCTTTGCAAGGACACTCAAAAGCCTGCCATCCATGGATTCTGTCAGTGTTTTGATCTGTTCACCATCAACATTGCGTGCAGCAGCAACCACAGCCTCCCAGACACTGTTCAGAGAGGTGTACTGTTTTCCCTCCTTGTAAATCTCACATTTGATGATGGACCACAGGTTCTCAATGGGGTTCAGATCAGGTGAACAAGGAGGTCATGTCATTAGATTTTCTTCTTTTATACCCTTTCTTGCCAGCCACGCTGTGGAGTACTTGGACGCGTGTGATGGAGCATTGTCCTGCATGAAAATAATGTTTTTCTTGAAGGATGCAGAATTCTTCCTGTACCACTGCTTGAAGAAGGTGTCTTCCAGAAACTGGCAGTAGGACTGGGAGTTGAGCTTGACTCCATCCTCAACCCGAAAAGGCCCCACAAGCTCATCTTTGATGATACCAGCCCAAACCAGTACTCCACCTCCACCTTGCTTGCGTCTGAGTCGGACTGGAGCTCTCTGCCCTTTACCAATCCAGCCACGGGCCCATCCATCTGGCCCATCAAGACTCACTCTCATTTTATCAGTCCATAAAACCTTAGAAAAATCAGTCTTGAGATATTTCTTGGCCCAGTCTTGACGTTTCAGCTTGTGTGTCTTGTTCAGTGGTGGTCGTCTTTCAGCCTTTCTTACCTTGGCCATGTCTCTGAGTATTGCACACCTTGTGCTTTTGGGCACTCCAAAAAATGTTGCAGCTCTGAAATATGGCCAAACTGGTGGCAAGTGGCATCTTGGCAGCTGCACGCTTGACTTTTCTCAGTTCATGGGCAGTTATTTTGCGCCTTGGTTTTTCCACACGCTTCTTCCGACCCTGTTGACTATTTTGAATGAAACGCTTGATTGTTCGATGATCACGCTTCAGAAGCTTTGCAATTTTAAGAGTGCTGCATCCCTCTGCAAGATATCTCACTATTTTTGACTTTTCTGAGCCTGTCAAGTCCTTCTTTTGACCCATTTTGCCAAAGGAAAGGAAGTTGCCTAATAATTATGCACACCTGATATAGGGTGTTGATGTCATTAGACCACACCCCTTCTCATTACAGAGATGCACATCACCTAATATGCTAAATTGGTAGTAGGCTTTCGAGCCTATACAGCTTGGAGTAAGACAACATGCATAAAGAGGATGATGTGGTCAAAATACTAATTTGCCTAATAATTCTGCACTCCCTGTATATATATATATATATATATATATATATATATATATATAAATATATATATATATATATATATAAATATACACACAACACACAGAAAACCTGGCACTCACTAGCAAGCACACAGTAATATTTAAAAGCAAAATTTGGAGAGTCAGTTGCATTTGACAAAGGTAAAAGGTATAAGGTATAAGCCCAGGACCACGTCAAGGTATCTCCCCTACTGCGTCCCTAACCAAGCATCTACACAATGCATACTTTTAAACAAACTGAGAATTAACACCATATTGTCACAGGTCTTTGTAATTTCCTTTAAGTAAATATTATTATTATCATTTACTTGTATAGTGAAACAAAACTCTATGTATATATAAAGAAATGAACTTAGAATATCACACACGCTATAACATTCCCACATAGATGTCAATATAGCAGAATATGTTCTATTTATTCAGAAATACATATTTCTACGTACAGCTGATGGTATTTTGGTACAATATATATCTTTACCTATATATATATATATATATATATAGATATATATATATATATATATAAAATAACAGAGGAGGGGTTTGGTTAAGCACACCACCTGATAGAAAAAAAAAGGCCTTTTATATATTAGCACACATATTGTGGGAGTGCTGCCAAAGTGACCAAAATAACAAAACAACACAAAAACAGGTTTTGGCGCACATCCAAGCACTTAAGTCCACATTATAATATATTTATATATACTTCAAACAATATATTTGACTGCTAAATGTTGTTTAGATTGTTAAAATAAAATTGGGATCATTGTCTCACAATATTATTAAAGGGACAGTCAACACCAGAATTTTTGTTATTTAAAAAGAAAGATAATCCCTTTATTACCCATTTCCCATTTTTGCACAACCAACACAGTTATATTAATATACTTTTTACCTCTGTAATTATCTTGTACCTAAGCTTCTGCTGACTGCCCCCTTATTTCAGTTCTTTTGACAGGCATGCAGTTTAGCCAATCAGTGCTCAGTCCTAGGTCAGTTTACGTGCATGAGCTCAATGTTATCTATATGAAACATGTGAACTAATGCCCTCTAGTGGTCAAAATGTATTCAGATTAGAGGCAGTCTTCAAGGTCTAAGAAATTAGCATATGAACCTCCTAGTTTTAGATTTAAACTAAGAATACCAAGAGAACAAAGCAAAATTGGTGATAAAAGTAAATTGGGAAGTTGTTTAAAATTGCATACCCTATTTAAATCATGAAAGTTTTTTTTGGACTTGACTGTCCCTTTAACATATATTTATGCTGCAAAAAGTTTTGCCTTTTAAATATGCTTTTAAATAAAAATGGGATCTTAGTCACACAATATGGCCATATTCTGCTAAGCCAGTCACCACTTAGCAGACATGGTTTGAGACATAGTACTGCAATGTTGGAATTCTATATGGATATTAGAATTGAATGACTCAGCCCAGCAAAGCTAAACTGATTAGTGTTAGGACCAGTCTATTTTGGGACACCTTTTAAGTGGTGACTGGCTTAGCAGAATATGGCCATATTGTGTGACTAAGATCCCATTTTTATTTAAAAGCATATTTAAAAGGCAAAACTTTTTGCAGCATAAATATATGTTAATAATATTGGGAGACAAAGGTCCCAATTTTATTTTAACAATTTAAAGAATATTTAGCAGTCAAATATATTGTTTGAAGTATATATAAATATGTTATAATGTGGACTTAAGTGCTTGGATGTGCGCCAAAACCTGCTTTTGTGTTGTTTTGTTATTTTGGTCACTTTGGCAGCACTCCCACAATATGTGTGCTAATATATAAAAGGCCTTTTTTTCTATCAGGTGGTGTGCTTAACCAAACCCCTCCTCTGTTATTGTATTAAATAGGGAGCTGACCAAATCCCTTCCCTTTGGTTAAAGCACACCACCCAGCCCAGGTGTGTTCCAGATAATGTGATTGTGGTGTATATATATATATAATGCTAGGGACTTTCATTCTGAGCAGACATGGTTTGATACATAGTACTGCAATGTTGGAATTCTGTATATGATCCCATTTTTATTTAAAAGCATATTTAAAAGGCAAAACTTTTTGCAGCATAAATATATGTTAATAATATTATGAGACAATGATCCCAATTTTATTTTAACAATTTAAAGAATATTTAGCAGTCAAATATATTGTTTGAAGTATATATAAATATGTTATAATGTGGACTTAAGTGCTTGGATGTGCGCCAAAACCTGTTTTTGTGTTGATATATATATATATGTGTATATATATATATATATATATATATATATATATATATATATATATATATATTGTATATATATATACACACTCACCAGCCACTTTATTAGGTACACCTTGCTAGTACCGGGTTGGACCCCCTTTTGCCTTCAGTACTGCCTTAATTCTTCATGGCATAGATTCAACAAGGTGTTGGAAACATTCAGATTTTGGTCCATATTTACATGGTAGCATCACGCAGTTGCTGCAGATTTGTCGACTGCACATCCTTGATGCAAATCTCCAGTTCCACCACATCCCAAATGTGCTGTATTGGATTGAGATCTGGTGAATGTGGAGGCCATTGGAGTACAGTGAACTCATTGTCATGTTCAAGAAACCAGTTTGAGATTATTTGAGCTTTGTGACATGGTGCATTATCCTGCTGGAAGTAGCCATCAGAAGATGGATACACTGTAGTCATAAATGGATGGACATGGTCAGCAACAATACTCAGGTAGGCCATGGCATTTAAAAGATGCTCAGTTGGTACTAAGGGGCCCAAAGTGTGCCAAGTAAATATCCCCCACACCATTACACCACCACCACCAGCCTGAACCGTTAATACGAGACAGGATGGATCCATGCTTTCATGTTGTTTATGCCAAATTCTGACCCTACCATCTGAATGTCACAGCTAAAATCGAGACTCATCAGACCAGGAAACATTTTTCCAATCTTCTATTGTCCAATTTTGTGCGAATTATAGCCTCAGTTTCCTGTTCTTAGCTGACAGGATTGGCACCCGGTGTGGTCTTCTGCTGCTGTAGCCCATCTGCTTGAAGGTTCGACGTGTTGTGCATTCAGAGATGGTATTCTGCATACCTTGGTTGTAACGAGTGGTTATTTAAGTTACTTTCTATAATCTCAAACCAGTCTGCCCATTCTCCTCTGACATCCAAACAACATTTTTGTCCACACAACTGCCGCTCACTGGATATTTTCTCTTTTTCTGACCATTCTCTGTAGACCCTAGAGATGGGTGTGCGTGAAAATCCCAGTAGATCAGCAGTTTTTTAAATACTCAGACCAGCCCATCTGGCACCAACAACCATGCCACGTTCAAAGTCACTTAAATCCCTTTTCTTCCTTATTCTGATGCTCGGTTTGAACTTCAGCAAGTCGTCTTCACCACGTCTAGATGCCTAAATGCATTGAGTTGCTGCCATGTATTACCAAACAATTGAACAGGTGTACCTAATATTATTGATCTACTGTTCGCTGCTCTGTCCACTCAGTTCTATGATCAAAACACACCCATTTGATAGTAATCATATAATTTAGACATCCATAGCTTATTATACAGATTGCAGCACCAAGCTCTTATAACTACCCCATAAAATTGACAATACCAATCTTTGAAAAACATTTTTGGCATATGGTTATTCTTACAACAAAATAAATTACACAGACAAATAATATGTGAACTCATTTAATACGTATTATTATTATTATTATACTTTATTTATGAAGCACCAACATATTCAGCAGTGCTGTCCATGGGTGCAATTCATTTAAATAAAACGATGATGTAAAACTTGTAAGAGACAGGACAAAATTTGATGAACACATGCAGGAGGAAAGCAGGGTCCTATTCCTGTGGGAACTTACAATCAAAAAGGGTAGGAGGTTGAGAAAAAGGAGGTGAGGATGAGGGAAATGTTAGGTAAGTGGACGTAATTCATTACTGAGTTGAGTGGTAGGCTTCTCTGAAAAAAAAAGTCTTCAGTGAGCATTTAAAAGAAGAAATATTAGGGGAAAGCCTAACAGCACAAGGTAGAGTGTTCCAAAGGGTAGGTGCTGCACGACAGAAGTCCTGTAGTCTGGCATTGGAAGAGGTGATAGTCGAAAAAGGAAGGAGCTGGTCATTGTTGAATCTTTGTTGGTGGGCTGGAGTACACTTAAGAGAGGATAGGTAGAGAGGATAGGTAGAGGGGAGCAGCATTGTTGAGAGCTTTGTATTTAAGGGTGAGGATTTTGGATTTAATTCTGCTGTTAATGGGGAGCAAATGAAGGGACTCGCAGAAAGGTGCAGAAGATAAGGAGCCACAGGAAAGGTGGATTAGCCTGGCAGAGGCATTTAGGATGGATTAAAGGGGGGTGAGGCGGGAAAGTGGAAGGCCAGTTAGTAGGTTATTGCAGAAGTCAAGTTGGGAAATAACAAGGGAGTGGATTATTTGCTCTGTGGTGTTAGCACTAATAAAAAGGCAAATTTTGGAAACATTGTGTAGGTGAATGCGGCAGGATGAAGACAGCGATTGGATGTGGGGGATGAAGGATAGGTTTGAGTCAAGTGTAACTCTGAGGAAGCAGACTTGGGGTGATAAAGAGATGGTGATGCCGTCAACAGGGATAAAAAAAAGTCAGAAGTCGGCGTAGAGCTAGAGGGGGGATTGTAAGGAGCTCAATCTTAGACATGTTAATCTTTAGGTGGTGAGAGGTCATCCCAGAAGAAATGCCACATAAGCAGTCGCTGACATGAGAAAGGACAGAGGGAGAGAGAGCAGGGGTGGAGAGGTAGACTTGGGTGTCATCAGCATAGAGGTGATATTTGAAGCTATAGCTGTTAAGTTTACCTAGTGAAGAAGTCTTAATGGAGAAAATTAGAGGACCCAGAACAGATCCTTGAGGTACTCCCAACAGAGGCATTGGAGAGAAGGAGTCACCGGCAAATGACACAGGAAAAGACCCGTGAGAAAGATAAGAGTGAATCCAAGAGAGAGAAGTGTCACAAAGGCCAAGAGAGCTAAGGGTCTGTAGGAGGAGGGGGTGGTCAACTGTGTCGAAGGCAGCTAAGAGGTCAAGTAAGATAAATATAGAGTGGTAGCCATTACTTTTAGCAGAAAGAAGATCGTTAGTAACCTTGGTAAGTCCAGTCTTAGTTGAGTGTTTGGGGCGGAATCCAGATTGCAGAAGGTCAAGTAAGGAGTTGGATGACAGAAAGTGGGTCAGGCGGTTGTAAGCTAGTTTTTCCAGGAGTTTTGATGTTAGTGGAAGCAGTGATATCGGGCGGTAGCTATCATGAGAATTTGGGACAAGGGAGGGTTTTTGAGTATGGGAGTGACCTTTGCATGTTTGAAAGAAGATGGGAATAAACCGGTAGAGAGAGATAGGTTGAAGATGTGAGCAAGAGCAGGAGTGGGGGGAAGACAGGAAGGGTATTAGATAGGAAGGGATAGGGTCAAGCGTGCAGGTAGTGAGGCTTGAGGAAGATAGTAAAGAACAAATTTAATTCTCAGTGGCTGGATGGGAGATGCAGAGTGTGGTAGAGGGAGTAACTGGGCCTGTAGTTGGAAGATTGCAGGTTGGTGTTGGGATGTAGCTTCAGATAGTACATGTTTTGTTTAACATGTATTCTGCCAGATCTTGAGCACAAAGGACAGATGGAGGGGATGGAGCAGGTGGGTAGAGGAGAGAGTTAAAGGTGGAGAATAGTTGTTTAGGGTTTGAGGAAAGAGTAGATATGAGTGAAGAGAAGTAGTTTTGCTTGGCTAAGTGAAGGGCAGATGTGTATGAACGAAGAATAAACTTATAGTGGATGAAATCAGGTTCAGAGTGAGTTTTCCTCCAGACACACTGAGCAGTACGAGAGTATTTTTGCAAGTAGAGTACCAGGGCTGTAACTGACAGTGTGAAGTTTTGCATTGTTGAGGAGGAGCAAGTGTGTCTAGTGCAGAGGAGAGAGTTTTGTTATAGTGGGCTGTAGCGAGATCAGGGCAGGTTATAGTGGAAGTGTGAGGGAGAGGATCTTGAATGATTTTTGTAAATTGGAGCGGCTCCACAGCATGTAGATTTCTACAAGTGTGAGGGTGTTATGGAGAAGTGGGTTTAGCGGTTGCATTAATATTGTAGGTGATCAGGTGATGGTCTGAAATCGGAAAAGGCGACAGGTGAGGTCAGATATAGAGCAGAGGTAGGAAAATACCAGGTCAATGGAGTGTCTGTCACTGTGAGTAGGGTGGATTGTGAGAGACCGAAGGAGGATGTGAGTGAAAGAAGTTTAGAGGCAGCAGGGGCAGATGGGTTGTGAATGGGAATGTTGAAGTCCACAAGAATTAGTGTTGGTATAGAATATTTGTAGAGAGAAAGTGAGGAAGCCAGGCGGCAAAGTTTTCAAGGAATTAGGAAGTTGGTCCAGGAGGGCAATAGATGAATGACACTCTGAGGGAGTGGGGGGAGAACAGGCAAATACAGTGGACTTCAAAAGAGGAGAAGGAGAGATAGGGGATTGGAGGTAGGTACTGAAAAGTGCAGGAGGGGGAGAGCAGGATCCCAGCACCGCCACCATGTTTCTCACCTGGCTTCAGGGTATGGCTAAAGTGGAGATGACCATTTGTGACTGCAGCAATTGAAACAGTGTCAGAAGAAGATAGCCAGTTTTCGGTAATTGATAAAAGGGTGAAAGCATTTGAAATAAATAATAATAACAATAGTCGAGTTAGATTTAATTATATTTAAATAATATACTATCTCTCTATGTCTATCAAAGCACACATAGAATGTTTGGCATAAGAATTAGCATTTCCAGGGACAACAAAAAAATTCAGAGACATACAACAAAATCCAGGACTGTCCCTAGAAATGTATTATTCATATTTATAGGTAACTTTTATATATAAAATATTAGAGTCAGATAATTTTTAATTGTTCATATGATTTTATTGAATATCTGTGCCTTTCACATATTTTCAATGTCTTTCGCATTTTGAAATACTAGTTTTAAAGGACATTTTATGCAGTTTACACTTAGGAAAGGCTGTCAACATGTTATGCCATTAATGGCTGGATACAAGAAGCTTGTGGTCATTACTGAACTTAATGGAAATTGCATGCAAAAGTTCAGTTTTTATCTCCTGTAGACAAGAATGAGATTAAAAAAATAGCCTTCCTCTGATGTAATTTGGCAAGTAAATAACAGTCAGTTTTGTAAACTACATTAAGTGTTATTTTTATTGACCGTAATTTTAATGACTAACAGCTGCCTACAAAGGATTAAGGAACAAATTCCCAAAAGCGCCAACAAAGAAGTCAGATAGACCCACTATTTTAAAAAATTCAGAGTTAAAATAAACACTATAAGATCATAGGGTCTATTACTCAAAGATAAATAATGCACATATACATTAAGACTTAATCCTGAAAAAAAGGAATAAACAAACTCTTACCAAATATATGTTCAACAAAGGCTGATAAAAAACTGATAATTTTGTAATGGTAGTTCAGACAAAAATGTTCACAATTTTCCTCCACACTGTCCTGCTGCTCCTTATATTCAAAAAAGTAACAAAGTTTTGGAAGTGGCGCCAATCAAGGCTCTCTGACTATTGGGAATATAAAAAAATGTAGCTTACTAAGACTTTGGTATATAAATGAAGACTTCGGTATATAAATAAAGCAAATTGCTACAGCTGAAAGTTAACACAATATAAAATACAATTTATTGATATAATGGAAAATCGCAATCATACAAGAAATAAAAAAATAAAATAAAATAAAACTTCAATCTGTCACTTTATAAGGACACCGGTGTCTAAATATAAAACTTCATTAATAAAATGCATTGGAATGTACAGTTGACCAGATCAATAAAAAAACTTTGTTACTTTTTAGATACCCTAATCGATTGCTCAGGTGGTGAACGAAGCAATCAGGAGGTTGGCAAATCTGACATACACTTATTTACAGCTTGCACACTCTTTGCTTGTAATTGCTCCTTATATTCCACTGGTGTAGAATCCGTGGTAGTAAAACTGAAGAGAATCCCTGTCAAAAGACACAAGAAGACAGGAGCGCAACTCCGTGCACCAAACAGTACACGGATGATCTAAGTGTAGATTTAAAACGATTTTAATGGTAATAATACATGTAAGAACATCCAAACAAATGATTGCAAACTCACATAGTAGCCCTCAAACATATGAGGTATGTCAGCACATCATAAAATAAGAAGAGTGTATGTCCCACTGCAGGTCTTTTCCTCTCTCTCTCCCAAGATATTCGATAGCCAGCGGGTAAATCCTCTCATGAAAAACGGACCCTCTCTGCTCTCATGCGATAGACGATGTACTGCAATTAGCCGGCTCCAGTCCAGGTACTAACACACTCGTCAGAGTACGCCCTACGTTGCGTAAAGTGGGCGTGGCCTAATGCGTTTCACGAGGCTCCTCCTCGCTTCGTCAGAGGCAATGCACATATGGAAAAGAATAATGGTACCCAGCACCAGCAACAGTCTACACGAAGTCAAACGATTAACCCCATTATTTTTAAACTCATACAAAGAAGCACTTAATTATTCTGTTTGATTAATACCACTAACATTAAGGGAATATCACATCATGGAATATACATTTAAAAACAAAACCCATGAGTGAATAATAATTTATTGTTGGTGAATATTTCCCTCATTCATATAGTAAAAACTTTTAAATTGTGTTAGGATTTTGTCTAAATTTGAAAATTATTCACTTAAAGGGATAGTAAAGTCCAAAGGACATGCAATTTTAAACATCTTTCTAGTTTACTTTTATCATCAAATTATCTTTGTTCTCTTGTTATTCTTAGTTGAAAGCTAAACCTAGGTAGGCTAATATGCTAATTTCTAAGCTATTGAAGGCCGCCTCTTAATTACATCTCTGCCCAGCTTTTACAGTCATTAAATCCGCAAGCTTAGCTTGTTAGATCATTGCAGCACTGCATGTGTGTAGTTCCCTAAGTGTGCTAGTTCATAAGTGTAGAGAGAGTTATAACAACGGAGTTAGACAAAGGAGTGGACAACAGAGATAAGTACTTTCAAATTCCAACAATTAAATGCAAACATGCTACACTTTCTAATATCTGCTTTAACCTTTTCCTCTCTTCTCTTTAAAGTCACAGCTCTTCCATTCACAAACAGCACTCAGAACATTCATATTTCTCCTTCTCTTCTACCTCCCCCCCTCTACAACACACATGAACTTTATTCCTATCTCACATCCCTCAGCCAGCCATGCTTTACTGATCCTAAACTTAAACACTCACATAAGACACATTCTCATCTCCTTTCACTCAACATCTTTCTTCTTCTTGCAGCTGGGGATGTCTCGCCTAACCCAGGTCCACCCTCTGCTTCCCTCAGATCACTACCCCAAATGACACCTCATAAACCTTGAACACGTAACCCTCTGAACCTCATTAACTGCACCTATTACTACACCCCAATTCTCGTGTGCCCTTTGGAATGCACGCTCGGTATGCAATAAGCTTACATCTATTCACAACCTATTTATTTCACGTTCACAACCTGTTAGCCCTCACTGAAACTTGGCTCTCCTCCTCTAACACAAATGCTGTAGCCTCTCTGTCCTATGGCGGCCTGCACTTCAGTAACACTCCCAGGCCTGGAGACAAACAAGGAGGAGGAGTAGGATTTCTCCTGTCTCCACACTGTACCTTTCACTGCATTCCTTCACCCCCCTCTCTTTCCTTCTCATCTTTTGAAGTTCATGCTATCCGCCTCTTCTCCCCTATAGCTCTTCGTGTTGCAGTTATCTATCGGTCCCCTGGCCCAGCATCACAATTTCTGGACCACTTTGAAGCCTGGCTTCCACATTTTCTCTCTTCTAATGTCCCTTCTCTAATCTTAGGGGACTTCAACATACCCCTTGATAAGCCTAACACGCCTGCTGCCTCTAAACTTCTATCCCTTACCACCTCTTTAGGCCTGTCCCAGTGGACAACATCTCCAACACACTGTGAAGGCAACTCCATAGACCTGGTCTTCACAAATCTCTGTGCTGTTTCCAACTCCCTTAACTTCCCCTTTCCTCTCTCTGACCACCATCTATTAACTTTCTCTCTCACTCTACCTGCTACATCTTTGCAAGCCCCCAAAAAACTGCTACCTCGCAGGAATTTAAATGACTTGGATCTCACAGACTTTTCCACTCAACTGAGTCCTCTGCTCTCTGACATTTCATCCCTCTCTTGTCCAAACCTCGTGACTCAACAGTATAATTCGGCACTAAAATCAACACTTGACAAAACTGCACCCTCCACTCTTCGACGTACATCAATCACTCGACGGCAACCGTGGCACACTAAACAGACCAGATATCTTCAGCGATGCTCACGGGCCGCTGAACGGCAGTGGAGGAAATCACGCACCTTTGCTGATTTCCAACATTATAAATTCACCCTTAAGTCCTACAACTCTGCGCTCAGCCTGGCAAAACAAGTCTATTTCTCCTCCCTCGCGTCATCTCACGCATCCAACCCCAGAAAACTGTTCTCAACTTTTAACTCCATTCTACGTCCGTCTGCCCCCCCCGCCCACTACCAACCTCACTGCTCCAATTATTGCTGATCACTCCTATCCTCGGCTCATCTCACAACCTGCCCACTTGACCCTATTCCTTCACGACTTATTCCCTCTCTCTCTGCTTCACTAACCCCTACCCTAACTCATCTCTTTAACCAATCCCTCACTGCTGGCACATTTCCTGACACATTAAAGCATGCGTCAATCATACGAATCCTAAAAAAGCCCTCGCTTGACCCCTCCACACCTTCTAACTATCGACCAGTCTCCTTACTTCCCTTTGCTTCAAAATTATTGGAATGACTAGTCTATAATCGGCTAACTCAATTTCTCACAACTAACTCCTTACTTGATCCACTACAATCTGGTTTCCGTCCTAAACACTCAACAGAAACCGCTCTTGCTAAATTAACAAATGACCTGTTATCAGCCAAAGCAAAAGGCCATTACTCCTTACTAATTCTTCTTGACCTGTCCGCAGCTTTAGACACAGTTGACCATCCTCTCCTCCTAAAAATACTACATTCATTTGGCATCCGAGACACAGCCCTCTCCTGGTTTGCATCATATCTTTCAAACCGCTCGTTTTCAGTTTCCTTTAACAACATATCTTGTGATCCTATGCCTCTCTCAGTTGGAGTACCACAAGGCTCTGTCTTGGGTCCCTTGCTTTTCTCTCTTTATACATCCTGCCTTGGGAAACTTATAGCATCCTTTGGATTCCAGTACCACCTATATGCTGATGATACCCAAATCTATCTTTCCTCTACTGATATCTCTCCCTCTTTACTCAACCAGATTTCTTACTGCCTCTCTGCAATTTTCTCTTGGATGTCTTCACACTACCTCCAACTCAATCTGTCCAAAACTGAGCTGCTTCTTATTCCCCCCTCTTCGAGACATCCGACACCTGACATTTCTCTGATGATTGGAGACTCTATTCTCAACACCTCACCCCAGGTCCGCTGCCTTGGGGTCACACTATACTCAGAACTCACATTCAACCCACATATACAAACGCTTACCAAATCCTGCCGTTCACACCTATGCAACATTTCCAGAATTCGTCCCTTCCTTACTCAAAAAACTACAAAAATACTTATTCATTCCCTCATCCTGTCAAGCATTGATTATTGCGATCTACTCTTAAATGGCCTTCCAAAACACCGCCTCTCCTCCCTCCAAACTATTATGAATGCTTCTGCTAGACTCATCCACCTAAGTCTACGATCTACATCAGCTGCTCCGCTCTGCCAGTCTCTACACTGGCTCCCCATACACTCCAGAATACAATTTAAAGTATTAGCCCTAACCTACAAAGCACTCAACAGTCTAACTCCCAACTATATTTCCTCTCTCATCGTGAAATCCCGTCCTCTTCGATCAACCTCTGACCTACGTCTCTACACTCCTGTTATTTCTACATCCCACTCCCGCCTCCAAGACTTCGCACGTGCTGCTCCTGTCCTCTGGAACTCTCTATCCCGCTCCATAAGACTGTCTCCAACCTTGTATAGCTTCAGAAGATCCTTGAAAACCCACCTATTCAGAGAGTTCAGAGAGGCTTACCATCTTTCCTCCATCCCACATCTGAACCAAGCTAATACATGTACATGAACTGCTTAACTCACTGCTGCAAATACAACCGATGTAACAAGCTACCCCAACCTTATGTCTCTGCACCCTAAACCTATAGACTGTGAGCTCTCCGGAGCAGGGCCCTCTTCCTCCTGTGCTAGATTTGTTTAGTCTTGTTATGTTTTGTATTGTATCACAAATCTTTGTCATTGTATACCCCTATCATTGTACTCAGCGCTACGGAATTTGGCGGCGCTATACAAATAAATGATAATAATAATAAGTAGAAGGGGAGAATAGGAAGGGGATGTCTAGGGGTTGCGGGATCAGGGAAGGTAGGAGAGTGGGTGGGAGGACAGTGGAGAGTGTGAGGCTGTGCTGAGTAGTGGTGGCGCTGGCTAGATGGGAGTGGTGAGGGTTAAAGGGGCATTGTGTGTGTTAGCGGGGGTTGCTGCAGTAGCTGGAAATACATTAAAAGTTCTGGACGACGTGTTGTGGAGACCATTTGTCTGTTTGGGGAGGACTGGTTAAAAGAGCTTTAGCTCCAGCTATGTGGAGGGCTTATGCTCAGGTATGGGTAAGTTGGTGTTCTTTGACAGATGGAAGTTGTTAGACATGTGCGTTTCAATTCGGAACAAATCGAAATTCGGACGAATTTGTTAAACTCAGAGATTAGGATCGATTTGAATTTCAGAATTATGGTGTTACCAAATTTACCGAATAAATCCGAATTAGTTCGGATTTATTTGTTACATTTGGATGGCCATAGATTACACTAGTATTGTACAGTATATTAGGTTATATCACTCTGCTATGGGTTACACCTAATATACAGTACATAATACTAGTGTAATACACAGCACATCCCACCTAACACATACCGAAATTCCGAATTTCCAAACCGAGCCGAATCCAGCCGAATTTATTCGAATCCGAATGAATTCGAAACGAATCCAAAATGAATTCTTTCGAATTTTTCCGAATTCGAATTGATCCAAACCGAAATTCGAAAACATCCGAATCGATCGGAACCGAACCAAAACAAATTTTTCGGCCATGCACAAGTCTAGAAGTTGTGTATTTGGGGAAAAAGGGTACAAGGGGTAGGTTCTGTTACACTTGAATGGGAGTAGGCAGAAAAAAGGCTTTCTCTTGCAGAAGAGGAAATTAGCAGCTTTAGCCTTTCTTTTTCAGCTGATGGGTTGTTTTTGTTAGAATGTCGGTTGGGGTTTGTACAGTGGTAGGGTGCAGTTGGGTGGGAGGAAATCAGTTACATTTATCATTTTGAAGAGTGTGGTGATTTGTTTAGCAAGTTTGTTGGTTGGAGTTTTACTTTTAAGGACAGCTTTTATTTTAGCATTTTTTTAGGCTTTTAGGTTTTCGGAATTGGTGGGGAAGAATAGGTGGGATTCGGGTGGTTTGCATTTGTAGCATGTCAGTTTGAAAGATGGGATGGTGGATTTGTGGCTGAGGAAATCCAAAGTCGATCAGTTGTATAAGAGGGTTTTGATTCGGTTGATGGAGATTGGGGAGAATTCTTGCCCTTAAGGGGTTTATCCCGGGTGTTAGAGCTGATCGGGCTAACTGCAGGTATTACTAGTTGAAAGTAAATGTGATTGCTTAAGCGCAATCATGATTTACGCTAGAATGATTACCACGTCCTCAGAGCTCTGGTTAACTGTTTTGCGAAACAAAAAAGTTGCAGAAAACGCATCAACAATACATTACCAAGTATAATAACACCATCTATAGTATAATAACGCCATCGTAAAAATATATATATATAAAAAAAATATTGCACAAAAAAAATATAAAGGCTCAAAGATATGAGATCTCAGGTGATAAAAAAGGCAGGCAAAGGGCTTTAACATTGAGATACATACATATGTACATAGGTCTAAAGACGGATGTATACATATATATATATATGTCTATATATGTGTACTGTATATACTGTATGTATTTACAGACATATATAGACATATAAACAGATACATAAATACATATGTACACATAAATAGACATATACTGTATAAGTGCAGTGGAGCCCTTTGTAATTAAGTAGATGAAAATAAATAAAAACATATTTATTCAATATTTATATTTAATACTGTGTATTTACTGTAAATATTTAACATTCCAATGTTCTGCCAAACCAGAATATGTTCTATTTATTTATAAACAGATATTCCTATATATCTGTATATATCTATACTTATATATAATCATGTGTGTGTATATATATATATATATATATATATATATATATATAGGTATAGATACATATTGTACCACAATACCATCAGATATATGTAGAAATGTGTATTTATGAATAAATAGAACATATTCTGCTATTTGAAGAACATTGGAATGTGAAATATTTATATTTTCATGTCGGGTTAGCACACTTGAGAATATGCAATTGGGTTTACGCTCAAATTGGGTGTTTTTCCCTTTTTTTTTGTCCTTTGACTTCTAGGGGGGAATACATGAATGCACACGCAATATTCTAACTTTGGCTTTTTGCACGCGCCGGTTTAGCATGAGAGTGAAAACAGTTTACTTTCAACTGAGCGCAATACAAACGCAACCCGACACTCACCAAAAGCTTACTTCTAGCACAATTAACGCTCAAGTGGGAGCATTAAATAGCGCTTCACTTGTAATCTGGCCCTTAGTTTTTTATTTCAGGTTGAAACAAACGCTATGGAAAATACATAAACGAAAACCTCATCAAGGAGTTTATTAGGTTATTTTCCTCTCCAGCTGAGACAGGTGTTTCCAAGAAAGATTTTAACATGAGGCATTGAATTAATTATACAGCACTAAATTGCATCACCGTTAAAACGCTATCCTCTTCATTTTAGAATTTTTTGATCACTTATGGGGAGAGGGGGGTTTACAATCCAGAGATATGGGGGAAGGGCATAACATTATGAAATATGTCTTTATACCCTGCCCTAGGAAGTTTATTTATTTGTAATAATTAAAGGGACACTAAACACCAAAAAAATATTTCATGATTCAAGTATTGAATGCAATTTTAAACAACATTCCAATTTACTTCTATTATCTAATTTGCTTCATTATTTAGCTATCCTTTGTTGAAGAAATAGCAATGCACATGGGTGAGCCAATCACACGAGTCATCTATGTGCAGCAACCAATCAGCAGCTACTGAGCCTATCTAGATATGCTTTTCAGCAAAGTATATCAAGAGAATGAAGCAAATTAGATAATAGAAGTAAATTAGAAAGTTGTTTAAAATTGCATGCTCTTTCTAAGTCATGAAAGAAAAATTTTGGGTTTAATCTCCCTTTAAGTATTATATTAAGTTCTCATGTGCGCTAACCTGACCTTGTTAAGATCTAAATTGAAAAACGCGATGTGCGTTATGCATATTTTACATTCCTATGTTCTTCACATAGAAATGAATGCACTTTTTATTATTAAATATATATATATTTATATATATAATACATACACACATCATTACATATGTGCACATATCTATACATCTATACATACATATACATATTTATTCATATGTTAAAGATCTTTGCCTGCCTTTTTTTCTAACACCTAAGACCTCATATTTTTGAGCCCTTATAACCTTTTAATGCAATTTTTTAAAATAATTTGTATCTGTGTTTTTATGAGTGTAACTGTACTTTTTAATGTATTTTTGATGTTTTTTTTACACTTTTAATTCGAGCGAAACAGTAAACCAGAGCGCAGAGGTCGCAATAACCCAACGTACGTTAAATTCAATTACTCTCGAGTGAATGCATTTACTTTATACTTATAATAAGCGTGATACTTCTGATGCACGCAAACATCCGCAATAAACCCCTTATCGCTTGCACGTAACAGTTAACGCGCCACTCGTAGTCTGTCCCTTCTTCAAATGTATTATCTAACGGGAATTTTTCTATTATAATTATTTTTGAATATCCCATCACCTCTGGAAGTGAAGGAGTTCAGGAGAAACAAGTGCAGTGCAATATGGCAAAAATATTTTTTTGTTTTTTTACACTTTGTATTTTATTGTACTTCAGACAGGTCTTGTCCTTTTTATTACAGAGTTGAATTACATTTAAACTTTTACATACTATTTTGTGTTGTCATGCATACATATTTTGTATACAGCAGTGTATTAAGAATTGTGACTTGTACAGACTATGGGTAAGATTATGAGTGTGGCGCTAACAGTTGCACAAAAGTGATAAGGGATTTATATCTGGTGTCTGCGTATCGGAAGTAGCAGGCCTATTACAGAAAGAGTGATTGATTTATGGAATAAACTTTCTCAAGAGGTAGTAGCAACAAACACTGTGGGGGACTTTAAAAATGCATGGGACAAGCATAAGGCTATCCTACGAACTACATAAGTTTATACTGTTAGGTAAGGTCGGGCAGACTTGCTGGGCCTATGGCTCTTATCTGCCGTCAATATCTATGTTTCTATGTTTCTATTACAAGTTGAAAGTAAACACGTTCACACAACTGAATTTAACAAGTGTCAGGATAGAATGACCTAAGAGCTCTGGTTAACTGTTAGACTTGAATAAAACGTTGCACAAAACACTATATATATATATATATATATATATATATATATATATATATATATATATATGTTTGTATGTGTGTGCATATGTAATTTTGTATTTATATGTGTATATATAAATTTACAGACATATATACAGATATAAACACATTAATGCATATATATATATATATATATATATATATATATATATACACACCAAAATTAATTAAAATTATGGGGGAAGATAAAAAACTGAAATTAAAATCTTCCATGTCTCAAAATTAAATCAATGTAAATATTTGCATAGGAAATTAGCACATCTAGGCAAGTATCCCCGCCTAGATTTGATACTTGCCTAGATGTGCTAATTTCCTATGCAAATATTTACATTGATTTAATTTTGAGACATGGAGGATTTTAATTTCAGTTTTTTATCTCTCCCCATAATTTTAATGAATTTTGGTTTATCCATGAAAATAGCTTTACCAATGCAGCAACCAGAAATCTATCTCCTACTGATGAGTTCCATAATAATGTAATAATCCTGTTAAAAGGATCGCTGTGTCAAAACAATATTTTGAAGCAAAAAAAAATATATTCCATTTAAAACCATGGCCTTTAATATTGAGTTGTCCACCAACCCCCTTGCAGCTATAACAGCCAAGACTCTTCTGGAAAAGCTTTCCAAGATATTTTGGATTGTGTCTGTAGAAATTTGTGCCCATTCAGCTATAAGAGCATTTGTCAGGTTAGGCACTGATGTTGGACAAGAAGGTCTGGCTTGCAATCAGTGTTCCAATTTATCCCAAAGGTGTTCAGTGGGGTTCAAGTCAGGGCTCTGTGCTGGCCATAAACTTGGAAGCACCTAATCATGTTAAATACCTTTGTATCCCAAATAATCTTTGACCATTATCCCTCCTACTTCAAGTTTTAAAATAGGCACTATGCATTCTCTTGGCATTCACCACACCCAAATTCCATCAGACTGCCAGATAGTGAAGTGTATTATACGCTTGGCAATGTTGAGATGAGGCTTGGCAATGAAAACTCATTTCATGAGACTCATGTTGCTTCCAGAGGCAGTTTGGAACTCTGTAGTGAGTGATGAGACATATTATAGGTGATTTTTATGTGCTACGCGTTTCAGCACTCAGTGAGTTTGTGTAGTCTACCACTGCGGCTGGGATTTTGTCCTAGATAGGTAAAAGAGCTCTTACAATATGACCAATTATTGTGTCAATGTTTGTCAATGGAGATTTCATATGCTGGAGTTTATGCACCTAATAGCAATGGGTGTGTCTGAAACACACTTGTTAATTAGTAGGGGTGTCCACATACTTTTGTCCATATAATGTATATGTGTGTATGTATTTATGTGTGAGGTGTTTTATATTTAACTTTCATTAAAGGCAGTGTAGCACATAACTACACAAGCAGATTTTTCACACTATCGGCTTAGTGTTCGAGTGATATGTTATATGAATTTTACTGTGCGTCACCATACAAGTATATTATGTGAGGGACTAAACATACTAGCACTATCATGCAGATGTTAGTACACACTAGAATACCGCTCAAGTGATAAAAAAAATCCCTTTAGACTTGAAATAGAAACAGTATTGATTGTATTTGGGCAATGTTAAAGGGACAGTCTACTCCAGATTTTATATTGTTTAAAAGATAGATAATCCCTTTATTACCTGTGACAGACTCCAGCTACCCCGACTGGGTAGCTCCGCCAAAAGGGTCCTTCCTGTACCTGGAACCTGTAGCTGTAGAGTTGAGAAAGTGATTTTAGCAAGAGCCCACCCAAATAACCAGACAAGACCAGTATTAAGGTGAAACACGACCACACTTTATTGGGAAAACCACACAGCTTAAACACCCATTCTCATCTTGATCAGAGTCTTATCTATTCCCAGGATCCCCCGCCCTTCCCGCCCCTCCAGACATACTGGCACCCCCATGGGAGCCATAGGTCCCTAGAAACCCCACAAGATCTAGGTTGCAGTTTCAGGGTGATCCAGGAGGAGGGGCAGCCATTCCAAGGTGTCATAGGAGAGCATTCTGTACCCGGATGTGGCAGTCTAAACAGCAACATGATTCATTTCTGGGGACCTGAGCGGCAGCCTGGCAAAGTTATTGAGGTGGGGGTGTCCAAAACCCCCAGTTCCCAGGTGAGGTCCCCCTCGGCAATCACCCCAACCCTTGTCCACCAAAGGCACAACAAAGGATTCCTGTGTAGTCCGGCCGGCTAGTAGTGCCATAAATCCGGCCAGCCTGGAAGGAGCCAAGCGGCAAGAGATCAGCTCTTTTCAAGATGAAGTATAAGCAGTGAGAACACAAGAGGGAGGGCGTTTGGGGCTCACAGTAATCCACAATGGGCCAGAAAACAGGACAAATTACAGTAATTCAAGTAGGAGGGGGGTGGAGGTAGCCTTGGCAGCCTGGTATCTGTGACATTACCAATTTCCCAATTTTGCATAACCAACACAGTTATATTAAAGGAATACTGAACCCAAATTTTATTCTTTCATGATTCAGATAGAGCATGCACATTTAAGCAACTTTCTAATTTACTCATGTTGTCAATTTTTCTTTGTTCTCTTGGTATCTTTAATTAAAAATGCAGGAATGTGGAATGTAAGTTTAGGAGTCGGCCCATCTTTGGTTCAGCACCTGGGTAGCACTTTTTGATTGGTGTCTAAATGTAGCCGCCACCAATTAGCAAGCACTACCCAGGTGCTGAACCAAAAATGGTCCGGCTCCTAAGCTTACATTCTAATAAAGATACCAAGAGAACGAAGAAACATTGATAATAGGATTTTTAAATTAGAAAGTTGTCTAAAATTGCTGCTCTATCTGAATCATTAAAGTTTAATTTTGACTAGACTATTCCTTTAATAAAAACCCCAATGTAAGCTCTGCCTAAACTTTTAATTTCAGTATGGCCAAAAGCTTGAAATGAACATCATTCATTTAGTGAAGAGTTGTTTTTAGGAATTGTAAAACACAGAAGGTTGTTTTTGAAATACTGGGATCCATTTGCTATAGCTTTAAAGAAAACTATTTTTCATTATGCAATTTTGTTCAGCTATCAAAAGAGATTTCTCAATACTGTATGTTAGGAGTTTGCAGTCATCCACATGGTATGTTTACATTACAATAATTTTCCATAAATATTTTCATATGTTATAGGTTCAACTTACATTTAAATAAAACATTTCTCAGTAGTTTATATAAGAAACAAAGTAAGAATGTTATTCAATTTATAAAATGCATTAAACTAAAAATACAATTCTTAGACTTACAAAGTCATTATTAATAAGGGGATTTCCTAGCTGTGATAAATGTGGGTGACTACACTTTGGATTTAATTTCCATGCCATCCTGACTTGCTCTAAAATAGACATCAAACACATGTTGTCCATGTTTTTGTGTGGTTTGTGATTTCCTGTTGGAGGAAAGGATGCGTTTATACCCACTGGTGAAACTAATAAGGAAGAGGAAAAAACAAGTGGAGGAGTGTAAATGTTCTTGAATATATATATAGGCATGTCCACCTTGATAAGATCTCCAGATCTTCTCAGAGAAAGAACTGAAGATATTGTTTGATGGTGAGTATCACTTAAAATCTATTTCTTTATATTTGACCTCATGATAGTACCTCAAACATACACACATATACGTATTCTACAAGATATTCACACATATTTATATTCACATTGGATAGTACCAGTAAATAGATTATAGACCACACTTAGGTTTCAATGCACATAAACATAACATATATAAGTATTATGTCTATGTGGATTACCTACGTAGAAATGTAACTATTAACAATATTTCATAACTACAGAAAAGATAAAGGTAATAACATATTTTTTTAAAAAAAATGTTTATTTTCTATTCTAGCATGTTGAATGTAGACTTTAAAGGGAAACTTAAGTCAAAATTACAATTTTATGATTTACATAGAGCATACAGTTTTAGAGACTTTTTAATTCAATTCTATTATCATCATTTGCACATTCTTTTTATATACACACTTTTTGAGGCACCAGCTCTTACTGAGCATGTGCAAAAGTTCATAGGGTATGCACATTCTAGTCTGTGATTGACTGATGGCTGTCACATGATACAGGGGTCCTGCAAATGGGGAAAAAATAAATGTATCAGAAAAAATAATCTACTGCTCATATGAAATTCAGAGTAAGTGCTACTGCGTTGTCTCTTTATTTTGCACTTGTTGATTATGCAAATTTACTGTATTTAGTGATCCTAATATATTATCCTAAATAAGTTGATGAGACATGTAAATGCTAATTGCAGTGATCACAGTTAGATATATAGATCATTAACATTTTCTACACTTTATTAAAGGGACAGTTTACTAAAAAATGTTCTCCTCTTTAATTTGTTCCCAATGATCCACTTTACCTGCTGGAGTGTATTACATTGTTTACAAATAGCTCCTTTACCCTTATATTGGTATTTTAAATAGTTGATTTAGCATGTGGTATCCCCACCTATTCTGAAAGTTTGTGGCTGCTGGTTCAAACTATAGATAAGCTTTGTAAACACAGCCAGCAGAAGAAATTACACTCCCAGTGGGATATAGCAGAGATAAGGTAATAAAATGCTGATTTTCCATTGTTCTCTCCAAGTACTGGTGATTGTTTTATGGACAGATATAAGATAAAGAAGCAGGTATATGTGCACAATGTGATACAGTAATGAGATCTGATTATACCTACAAGTTCAACCCATTTTATTAGGTTGTGGCTTCAAAACACAAAATCAGAGCTTTAATATACACAAAAAAAACTTAAAAAGCAAATTTTCATATATTTTTGTCTCTGCAGTTGGTAAAAAAAGCAATTGTAAACACATTAAGGGAAAAAAAACTATTTTACAGTATACTGTCCCTTTAAAGGGGTATGAAAGCCAAACATGTTCTTTTGAGAAAGAGCCTACCATTTAATAAAAAAAAGCTTCCGATTTTTTTCTATTATCAAATTTGCTTCATTCCCATGGTATTCTTTTTTGAAGAGATACCTAGGTAGGTATCTGGTGCACTACATGACAGGAAATAGTGCTGCCTTCTAGTGCTCTTGCAAATGTTTAAACTTCTACATCCCTGCTTTTCAACAAAAGATACCAAGAGAATTAAAAAAATGATAATAGAAGTAAATTAGAAAGTTGTTTAAAATTGCCTGCTCTATCTGCATCATAAAGTAAAACATTTGGGTTTCATGTACTATGCAAAACAATGGTCACATACATTTCTGTTTTATATTCATATTTTGTCCAAATTAACATTTGCCACAAATTTATTCAGCCTGAAACAAAACCATAAGTGCTTTAGAAAGTAAAGTAAATAATGATTTCTAGCATATTAGGCATTATTGAATTACACACACGTGTGTATATATATATATATATGTTTTTTTCTTTTTTTATGTATTTTTTTTCCCTAATGTTAAATCACTCCTGTCAATGTGTCAATGTGTTAAAGTGAAGGTAAACTTTGGTGAATGAAAGCCTGTTTTTTTAAAATACTATTAAAAACAGGGGCACTTTCATTCATCAAAGTTTACAAAGCAGTCGTTTTGATTAAAAACATACCTCTCTTCTTTTCACAGCCGGAGCAGCTTCCCCTCCTGAAAATTCTTTCTTCACACGTCAGCAATGACTAATCCAACTTCCTCCAAACACGGCTTTCCCCCCAGGGTAGTCATTGCCTGAGGCCATGCTGTGATTGGAGGAAGCCGGATTAGTCATTGCTGACGTGTGAAGAGAGGATTTCCAGGAGGGGGAAGCTGTTCTGGCTGTGAAAAAAAGGTAAGTTTTTAATCAAAACGGCTGCTTTGTAAACTTTGATGAATGAAAGTAGTGCCCCTGTTTTTAATAGCATTTTTAAAAAACGGGCTTTCATTCACCAAAGTTTACCTTCACTTTAAACAGGGGTGTTCTTTGGGCACATTTTCCAAGTGTTTTACCCCTGTTTTATCTGTAAATGTATATTGAGTCCTATTTATTTTTTTTAAAGAAAACTAAGAGGTTGATCACAATTTTTTTAGACAAATGCATCAGATGGTTTTCAACAGAAAAAAACATCATTAAAGTCTATGGATATTTTTGTAGATAAATCATTTGATATGTTTTTCTAATTCGAATAATGCATGATTCAAATCAAATCATGCAATATTCAAATTAGAAAAAATGTACTTGATATATTTGTAATATTATTTCTAATGCTCTCTTTAAATGTGATATTCAAATTATGCAATATTCGAAATAGAAAAATTCTAATTGATATATTTGTATCTATTATGCATTTATTTACTAAATTCCCTACCACATGAACTATTGAACTTTTGAATAGTATTTGTTAGATTCAAAATGTCAAATATGTATATTCAATCTAATTACAAGACACTGTTTTCTTGTAATAGATATCAGCCGAGTCTAAAAATGTTTAAGGCTAGCCACAGCCAAAAATATTACCTTAAAGTTCAGTTCTTATCTGATAAAACCAGAGATAGAGACAGTATGTAGTAGGATTAGCCTTAATACGTCTGCAGTGGGCTTTTTCACTTTAATTAGAATTAGCCACGATTTTCAGAGCTAAATTAAATGAAAAGGGGGCAAAATAAATAATGAAAGTATATTGCTAAGCTTCTTTTACTATGTATAATTAAACCTATCATATTTAAAAAAAAAACTAGTTGTTTACTTAAAGGGACAGTAAACACCTTGCAATTACTAGAGCTTTCTGTTATGTGGTGATAGAATAATATATCAGCCAATTCTAAATGTTAATAAAATCATGTTTGCAGCAATTGTGTTTCAATAGCCAAACTCCACCCAGTAAGGTTTCTCAGTAGTGTGGGGCCCTCTAAGTTGGTCACCACCTGGGTAGGGCTCGCTGATTCGTGGCTAAATGTGGCCACCAATCAGCAAGCGCTACACAGGGTGCTAAACCAAAAATGGGCCACCTCCTAAGCTTACATTTTTGCATTTTCAAATAAAGATACTAAGAGAACAAAGAAAATGTGATAATAGGAGTAAATTAGAAAGTTGCTTAAAATTGCATCCTTTATCTTAATTTATGAAAGAAAAAAAAATGAGGTTTCATATCCCTATAAACAGGTAACTATGTAGCTCATTTAGTGCCCCATTTTGTGGTTTAGAGGTCCTGGTGCATATAGATTTGTTTGCTTGGGTTCTACCACTTAAACCAGATAATTACTCAGCGGATCTACTTGTGTCCTCATGTAATCTATATAGTGGTAGCCCTGGTAATAGTCTAGTTATGGCTGTTGACTATAAGAGTCAGAACTACTGTTTTGGCAAATTCATTTTACCATGTGATTATTTATTTGGTAATGGCTTTATTTTTGGGGATCTGTTAGTGTAGGGAGGATTTTCCCTACAACCTGTAACCTTTTCTAAATGTAAATCTGAGTCCATTAACATTTTTGTGTTATTCATTATATAACAAATATGTAATTTGAGTTTCTCATATCTCACACAGTATACTAGACAAAGCATTAGCAGCCAGGAATGTTGCTATTTAAAGGGATAGCTTCAGAGTTTTAATTGGTTTAAGGTCTCGTTTTTTGGGCTATGTTGTTCCTTAAAGGGACATTGCACACTTGATTTTTCTTTGCATACATTTTTTAGATAATACTTTTATATTAACCATCTGGGAGTGTTTCTGTAACAATAAATAGTTTTGTTTATTTTTTATTAACATTGTGCTGTTTTTCAGGTTTCTAGCCAAACCCCAAAGTTTTAGATGCATACTGATGTCTACAGATTCCTGCTTGTGTAATGGGTCTTTTCATATACAGGGAAAGGGGGAGGGGTGTCTGCTGTTCCGGTTTTCTCAGCCCCTTTCAGTGGGTTTCCCAGCCTAACCTCAACAACAGTGCTAAAATGGGAGCTTCTAAGTAAGAGTTTATGGGTAAAAAAACATAACTGCACATTGACAATGTATGTGAAATCACTGTGTATGGGTACAAAGGCATAACTGCACATTGATTCTTTCTGAGGACATAACTAATGAGGAGGGACCTCCCTGCTCATTATACACATAATGCAATAAGCAGCAGATATTGTGGATTCTGATGGGAATTCTCAAACATACACAAGTAGCACAGACAGATAGCAAACCTTCTGTATCCTAAGCACTGAAATGTTATATAAACCTCCCTAATGCAATTTCCTAGAAGGAAATAATGGATCTAACAGAATGTAAAGTCAGCCAAACATCTGCCTGATTCGTATAAAACAAGGAACACATTTGTGGGAGAAAAACAGCAGATCTAATTTCCCTTTATTATTTTATCATTATGGGTTGTATTGAAAGGGTACATTTTTAAAGACTAGTTTTGTATGGGCAATGAGTATTAAACTTAAAAGGCCATAACATTTGAAAAATGACATGCTCTAATTGGTTATGACTAGCCATGCTGTACTACTATGTGTTTAACCCCAGCAAAGGAGTTAAACACATAGTAGAAGTAGAACTCACGACTTGTAGAGCACTGCTGGCCCCGAGCGTAAACTTCCACTAATCCAATCAGCAGCGCTAGTCACACAACTCAGCTGTGTAACTAGGATTGCTGATTGGATCATCTGTTGCTTCAATTTAAGACAAACTGCGGATCTACAGGTCTTGAGCAGTACTTCCACTGAGTGTTTAACCCATTTGCGGCTGTAAAACACATAAAAGTGCAAGGTCGCTAGTTTAAAATTACATCCTCTAACAAATTAGAGCATGTTTTTTTTTAAAGGGCCATCCAACTAAAATTGGAATCCACATGAATGCATTTCAGTTTTAAATATTAGTATTTTTGTCATATACATGTTTTAGCAAAAATGCATCTAATAAAAGCTCTAGCTGTTTCAGGAGTGTATTTAAGTATGCACCGTGCACCAGTAGTTGAAAAACAGCACTTGCATAGAGAGCCTAAGGTGCTTGTACCATCTGTTAATGACTCAATTTGTTAATTGCTGATATGATACAAAGAAGCTGCACTATTTAAAATGCGAGTAGACTGAGAATATCTAGTTATGCTTCACATGCACCTGCAGAGAAAAATGTTAACACTAAAACAGTGATACCTTTTACTAGAAGCATGTTTTCAAATGCAAGTACAGGTGGCCCTCGTTTTACAACGGTTCAATTTACACAGTTTCAGAATAACAACCTTTTTTTCCAGTCATGTGACTGCTATTGAAAAGCATTGAGAAGCAGTGCATCTATTAAAATAGCCAGTAGGTGGAGCTGTCCGCTTGTGTTGCAGCAAAGCCAAGCAAGCTGAAATTAATCAGTTTAACCAGACCTGAGCTATCGAGCAGATTTCAAAGGAACAAGATCTTCCTGTCTATAAATCAGTCCAGATCGGAATGCATAGAAAGAACTGTTTGCAGAAAAATGCAAGTGAAGTCTGTGTTGTGTGATTATTGTATTAGGTTTATAATGCTGTTTAGCAAACATTTTTGTTCATTTAACTTAGTTTAATTATATATTCTGTGTTGTGTGATTATTTTATTAGGTTTATAATGCTTTTTAAAAATAATGTATTAGGTGTTACTTATGACAATTTTGAGAGGGGCCTGGAACCTATCTCCCTCATTTCCCATTGACTTACATTATAAACTGGGTTTCAATTTACAACGGTTTCGATTTACAACCATTCCTTCTGGAACCTAACCCCGGCGTAAACTGAGGGCTACCTGTATATTGTAAAATAAATTGTTTCTATTCAAAGATGTAATTCATCTATGTGCCTTTTAGGGATTTAATCTAATGTGTGTGTGTGTCTGTATATATATATATATATATATATATATATATGTGTGTGTGTGTGTGTGTGTGTGAGTGTGTATATATTTATATATAAATATGTGTGTGTATTTGTGTTGATATATGTGTGTGTCTGTGTTTATGTATTTGTGTGTGTCTGTGTGTTTGTGTATGTATGTGTGTGTGTTTGTGTTTATGTATGTGTGTGTATCTGTGTGTGTTTATGTATGTGTCTGTGTGTGTGTATATGTGTGTGTGTTTGTTTATGTATGCGTGTGTGTCTGCGTGTGTTTGTTTATGAGTGTGTGTTTGTGTTTATGTATGTGTGTGCATCTGTGTGTGTTTATGTTTGTGTGTGTGTCTGTGTGTTTGTTTGTTTATGTATGTGTGTGTATCTGTGTGTGTTTATGTATGTGTGTGTGTGTCTGTGTGTTTGTTTATGTATGTGTGTGTCTGTGTGTGTTTGTGTATGTGTGTGTGTGTGTTTGTGTTTATGTATGTGTGTGTGTGTGTGTGAGAGAGAGAGAGAGAGAGAGAGAGAGAGTGAAGAGAATAACACTGTGTTATATCCCTATATTTAACTAATTATAACCTTCAAATTAGTCTCAGTGTATGACCGATTACATTCCATCATATGCTTTTTTTCAAAATAAGCACAGCTGCATGTTTTATGAAAGACTTGACTATTTTGCCAACAGACTAAATCAAACCTTAGAGCTTGATCAACATTTAAAGTTAATCAGAGTTGCAGTAAATAAGAAGTTAACTGTATGCTGATTCAATTAACATGTTGCTTCAACAGAATATTATCAAAAAATGCAGTCCAAGTATTAGCTTGATATGTAAGAACAAATTGACCACACCATTCAGGTACCAATGAATGAAAGCCAAAAATGCATTCCAATGGTTTTAAATCATTTCAATACATATGCAAATATAATTTAAACTACATCTAAAATGCTCAACTGTGAAAACATTAAAACACTTCCAAGAAATTTAGGAACTATTTCCTTTGTCTTTAAAATAATGTTTGCTCTCTCTTCCTTAAATTACAACTCTCTCTTTCTTGCTAAACTCTACCCTCTTTTTTCTTTTAGTATACAAGTGCCAATACATAACTCGTAGAATTCCAGGTACCACCCACCCCAGATGCTAGGTTTACTACTAAACACTACTCTTTGGAACATTATAACTGTGGTTCTTTTTTTTTTCCAGCTACATTGTTTGCTTCCAAAGTAAGTAGACGAAGAGGAAGACAACGTACCAGTCAGCATGAAGTCCCTACAAGTCCTTTTGCTTCTAGGCTTGATTGTTGCAGTAGCCATTGCTTACGGTAAGAATAATTTATTTTATTTTTAAAAGCAATAGATAATATTTATAATTATTTGACATAAGATAGATCAGTTTTTTCATGTGGTGATATATGTAAACAGTCTGAAAAATAATTGGTGACACCAATTAACATATCCTGAGATATCCCAAAAGCACCTTCAAGTAGTTGAAAGTGCTTTTGAGACATCTCAGTATATCAAAGGTACTTTTGAGACCTCAGAGGATATTGAAGGTGCTTTTGAGACTTCTCATAATATTGAAGGTGCTTTTGAGACTTCATAGGATATTGAAGGTGCTTTTTTGACTTCTCGTGATATTGAAGATGCTTTTGAGACATCTCAGGATATTTAAGGGGGCATTTTGAGACATCTCAGGATATTGAAGGTGCTTTTTTGACTTCTCATGATATTGAAGATGCTTTTGAGACATCTCAGAATATTGAAGGTGCTTTTGAGAAATCTCGGGATATTGAAGGTGCTTTTGAGACATCTCAAGGATATTGAAGATGTTTTTGAAAACATCTCAGGATATTGAAGGTGCTTTTGAGACATCTCAGGATATTGAAGATGTTTTTAAAACATCTCAGGCTATTGAAGATGTTTTTAAAAAACATCTCAGGATATTGAAGGTGCTTTTGAGACATATCAGGATATTGAAAGTTCTTTTGAAACTCTCAAGATATGCTTTGTGGCTCTCCAAATTTTGTGTTTCATAGTAGATAACAATATGAAATGTCTCCAGTCCAGAGCTGTTTGGGAGATGACTGGTGTAACTCTTTGGAGAGAAGCCCTTTCAACAAGTATCTGAAGACTTTGTAATGAACATCAAGGGACTAACTAATTATTTGTGTATTATCATTTGTCCTTTAAGTGGGGTTTTACCTGTGATTTAGATTATACTGGATACTGTAAATGTTATGGTTTAAACTTATAATGTGAGTATGAAAAGGCTCAATTTGTTGGTTAGTTTTCTATGTTTTCTATTTATAGGTTATAACAGTACATATATACCAAATACTGTACATACGCAGCACTATCTGCCTTTCGTTTATTTTGTAGGTCTGATTTATTAAGCAGGGACAGCCAGATAAGTTTTAGAAGTATTAGTACTCTACTATGCATTTTCCATGTATGATTAATCCAAATCTGTAAAACCACAAATATATTATAAAAGTCATTGTTACATATATAAAAAACTTGGTTCGCTAAACTTCTGCTACTAATAGAAAAACAACGACTTAGGGCCAGATTAAAAGTAGAGCACTAAATATCGCTTTAATGAAATCGATAGTTGCGCTCCACTGTGTAATACCAGCGCATGCTAATGTGCGCTGGTATTACAAGTTCACAGCAATGTGAACATGATCTCTCATTCGCAGTGCTGGAAAACATTGCGCTCACGAGAGTGCTCTTCCATAGGCTCCTAGGGGAGCCTCATTCTGATGCCGTCAGAGATGGCATCAGAACTTCAGCGCCAGCGATGGGGGTAAGTCGCGCATCAATGGCAGCAATTATAAATATTTATGTACATGCTAATATACTGTGTATATATATATATACTGTATATATATATATATATATATATATATATATATATATATATATATATATATATACACAAAACAAGGAAGGGGACTGCACTCCAAGACCGGACCGGGTACACATCCCATTACAGAGCAACATGCTCAGCCCTGGGTGCTCAGTGGCACTCACAAAAAGCTGTGCTGTCACCAGAGTCACAGGCAGTTAACCCCAGACAGGAGTGGGTGCAAGAACCATAGGGGAATTACAAAACAAATTAATACAACACATAGGGAAAACCCTGCACTCACCAGCAAGCTCACAATTAGGATTTAAAAGCAAAAATGGAAAGGTTAGTTACCGCATTTGGCCAAATGGGACAAGCCCAGGTACCACGTCAAGGTCCTTTCCAATACCTGAGACCCTAGCACAGCCACACAATGCAAGCTCTCAAATCCAAACAAACTGGGAACAAGGGAGGGGTGCACAAGCATATGTAATCACCCAGAAATGTACAAAACATGGAAGGGGACTGCACTCCAAGACCGGACCGGGTACACATCCCATGACCCAGCAACATGCTCAGCCCTGGGGGCTCAGTGGCACTCACAAAAAGCTGTGCTGTCACCAGAGTCATAGGCAGTTAACCCCAGACAGGAGTGGGTGCAAGAACCATAGGGGAATTACAAAACAAATTAACACAACACATAGGGAAAACACTGCACTCACCAGCAAGCTAAGATTTGCGGTAACTAACCTTTCCATTTTTGCTTTAAATCTTAACTGTGAGCTTGCTGGTGAGTGCAGGGTTTTCCTTATGTGTTACACACACACACACACACACACATATATATATATATATATATATATATATATATATATATATGTGTGTGTGTATATGTTAATATGTGTATATAAAAATATATATGTATATAAGAAAAAACATATATATTTACTGGGAACACAAAGTTTCCATAGACCGCAATGCAAAGGCACTTTTCAGTGCCTTTTTTTAACACCCCACTTCCACCAACTTTAACCCCAAAATGCTGCCTAGTGCAATCATTTTATTAAAAAAATTAAGATGCTGCCATCTTTATTTTTCAATAAAATACACTATACAGTATTTAGGGGCCATTTGGGGCAATAAACAGATACTTGTAATAGTTGATTAATTATTGTGCATCTGCAAATGAACACATTTGCCCATTCATGGGCACAAGATAATTTAGCGCTCCATTTGTAATCTAGCCCTTAATTGTTAATAATAAAAATGTAAATTTACATACAAGATCAATATAAAGATACTTTTACAGACAATGGGGCATATGTATCAAGCTCCGTATGGAGCTTGATGCCCCGTGTTTCTGGCAAGTCATCAGACTCGCCAGAAACAGCAGTTATGAAGCAGCGGTCACAAAGATCGCTGCTCCATAACCTGTCCGCCTGCTCTGAGCAGGTGGACAGACATCGCAACAATACAACCCGATCGAGTACGATCGGGTTGATTGACACCCCCCTGCTGGCGGCCTATTGGCCGCGAGTCTGCAGTGGGCGGCATTGCACCAGCAGCTCTTTTTTTTGTGTGTAAATTTGTCAGTGAAGAGGGCTACAGGTACAGTCGGCGGTTATTGGGGTTGTCATGTTTACTTGTTCACAAGAGTATTGCTGGGTGTTTTGGGATGGATCCTCTTGTTTATTTTTTTAGATTGGATGAGACTGACATATTTCAGAAAGATTCTCCTCCTTAAAAGCTAAATTGAGTTAAAAGATTATGTTCCCTGGTGGTGACTTAGAACAAGCTAATGAGCCAATGTTCAGTCCTGCGGGCTTCTCTTTCTTTCTGTATGCATAATATCACCCTAAGGGTGGTAGGTGAAACTAATCATGAAGGCCTATTTAACAACGGTCTTGCAGACCTGATCCAACAGTGCGGATCACGTCCGCAAGACCTCGCTGAATGCGGAGAGCAATACGCTCTCCGTATTCAGCATTTCACCAGCAGCTCACAAGAGCTGCTGGTGAAAAGCCACCCCCTGCATACTCGCGGCCAATGGGCCACCAGCAGGGATTTGTCAATCAACCTGATCGTACTCGATGGGGGTGAATTGTGTCGATTCCTGTCCGCCTGCTCAGAGCAGGCCGACAGTGTTATCGAGCAGCGGTCTTTAGACCGCTGCTTCATAACTGCTGTTTCTGGCGAGTCTGAAGACTCACCAGAAACACGGGCCCACAAGCTCCATACAGAGCTTGATAAATGGGCCTCATGGGCTTGTTGCCCAATGTGCCTAGACATTCCATCCATCCTTTAACACTGATATTGCTTTTGTCTATACCAATTTAGAAAGTTTGCAAACAATTGAATTTATAAATAAAAAATATTTATCTTTAAAAGAAAGAGAATGGGCTCCATTTATTAAAGGGACACTGAACCCCATTTTTTTCTTTTGTGATTCAGATAGAGCATGCAATTTTAAACAACTTTCTAATTTACTCCTATTATCAAATGTTCTTCATTCTCTTGGTATCTTTATTTGAAAAGCAAGAATGTAAGTTTAGATGCCGGCCTATTTTTGGTGATCAACCTGGGTTGTTCTTGCTGATTGGTGGATTAATTCAAGTGCCAGTCAGAGTTCTGAATCAAAAAATATCGGCTCCTTAGCTTAGATGCCTTCTTTTTCAAAAAAAGATAGCAAAAGATGAAGAAAAATGTATAATAGTAGTAAATTAGAAAGCTGCTTAAAATCGCATGCTCTATCTGAATTACGAGAGAAAAAAATTTGGGTGCAGTGTCCCTTTAAGCAGTGGATGCTGCTTCGGAGGCCATTATTTCAGGCTCGCCTGAAACGTAAGTTTAATAGCAGCGGTTGTAGAACTGCTGCTCCAACCTGTCCCCCACCTTTTAGGTGGCAAATTGAAATCATCCTGATCTCTTTGGGATGAATGAAAGCTCCTGCTAATCTACCCCAAAGTGAGCTTTCTTCACCGAAAACATCCTAATAAACAGTTTCTGTTATTTTAACATAAACTAGCTGCTTTACTGTCACTGTACACTAAATTTTTCCTGATCTGTTTTTCAAATGTATACACCACTGGAATGCTGTTATAGTTATGTTCAACATTAAAACGATTTGAGCCATCAAATTCATAAAAACAATTAATACCAATCATTACCGTTTTTTGTTCTGTGACATCTGTATTTACCTCCACTCATTTTCAGGCATTTTTTTTTTATCACCCATTTTGGATTTTTCTTTTCTGGATGCATAATTTTGCACTTTGTGATGTTAAGCTTTATATCCCACACATCTGGCCATAAGCTCATTTTTTGTTATCACTTCTCATTTGTCCCACCCCCACCTGGAACATAGACTCTATCATTTTCATTTGTAAACAGGCATACTGTCATGTGTAACCTTTTGCTAATATCACTCATAAGTATGTTAGGGCTCTTAAAGGGACAGTATACACCAATTTTCATATAACTGCATGTAATAGACACTACTATAAAGAATAAGATGCACAGATACTGATATAAAAAATAAAGTATAAAACTGTTTAAAAAGTTACTTAGAAGCTCTCAGTTTAGCTCTGTTGAAAGGTAGCTGGAAAGCCCACTGCAAGTGGGAAATAAGACACTCCCCCTTCCCCTTCTTTTGCATATGAAAAGACCCTTTACATAAACAGGAGCAAGCTGGAGTAGGTATCTGTCAGTATTCTCCAAAAACTTTTGGGCTTGGTTAGGAGTCTGAAAATCAGAGCAATGTTATTTAAAAATAAGCAAAACTATATTTAAAAAACAAAAACAAAAAAACTTTATGGGCTATATAAACAGATCATCTACAAAACATTTATGCAAAGAAAAAATGAGTGTATAATGTCCCTTTAAGTGAACACCACTAGTAACTGTCCTCTCTGCTTTTAATTTTTAATCAAGATCAAAAACCTACAGTTTGTTTTGTGGGACAGTGTCAAATGTTTTCCTGGAATCTAGATGTGGTACATCTACTGCTTCACCTGGTCTAACGATTTAGTTACATATTCAAATAAGTCTCACATGATGTTCCTGAAGTAAAACCATGTTTTGATCATCTAAAATGGTGGTTTTATCTACGTTATAATTCTTTGTTTTCAGAGTGTTTCAATTAATTTTCTTAGCACCTAAGTTAAACTGACTGGCCTGTAGTTACCAGATTCTTCCCTACTGCCCTTTTTATGATGAAGTACTACATTTTCAATTCTCCAATCATCTGGAACAAATCCTGTCAATAGTGACCGATTATACAGATCAGTTAATGGGGCAACTAGCACAGATCGAAGTTAATTTAAAACCCTTGGATTACTATTATTAGGACCCACTGACTTTTTTTACCTTAATTTTTTATAATGCCAATAAAACCTCAAAAGATTAGTGCTAAGCCCATTTCCATTTTTAGTTTCATCCCTTAATGTAGTTCTATCTTCACAATCTTTCGTGAAGACAGAACAGAAGTAATCATTGAGACAGACTGCAATTTGCTTATCTCCTTCTCCAATTCTACCATCAACTGTTTTTGTTTTTATTCTTCCAACCTTAGTTTTTCTTCTTTTGCTGATATATTTATCTATATATTCTTGTCCCTCGTGTCTCGCTGACTAAGATTTAGCCTTCCTAATTAACTGCTTAGCCATTTTCTCCATATTTGCATATTATCAATTGTCTGTGTTTGTCTGTAATTTTTCATCCAATTAACATAAACTTAACATAAAGGGTACAGTATTGTAGATTAGCTTGTAAAAACTTCCTTCTGGGAAAGCCTGAAAAAGGCCATGACAATATCATAAACTGCAAAATAGAAAATATTAATGACCTGGAAACCTGTATGTAAGTTAGACAGGATTTTAGATTGTTTGGTATGTTTTGAAATGTTTTGGAAAGCAAGGACAAAGTTAATTTCAGACAATTTGTTTGAGAATATGTAAATAACTTAACTAGATAATATGTAGTTTAGAAAAAATTTATTTAACTGTAACTTTTTTTAACAAAATCACACAAACAAGTACATTTGTAAATTCCATTTTTTTAAAGAAAAAATTGTTTTTCTGCACAGACTCATTCGAGAGCCAAGAGTCCTTTGAGAGATACGGTAAGACAATTTCTATTTCAAGTTCTAACCAGTAACATATGTTGTAATACTTTACAGATACTTTATATAAAAGTAAAGTAACACTACTGCAATAAAGTAAACTCTAGCATTGAGGGCTGTATGTAACACTTGGCCACATTACTTTTAATTGGGGCAGGAGAAAATATATATTAAATCTTAAAAACGCATATAACTTAGTATCATCTACAACTGCACTCTCTCCACTTTGCTCTGTCACACACATACACAAAATACACACTTACACGCACACATTAACACATACTTACACATACAAAAACACACACAGGCACACCACACACACAAACACACACACACAAATGCACATCACAAACACACACACACACAGGCACACCACACACACACGGACACACACACAAACGCACATCACAAACACACACACACACAGGCACACCACACGCACAAACACACACACACAGACACACACATAAACGCACATCACAAAGACAAACAAAGACACATTACCATGTTCTATTCCATCCTAACAGGGCCGGACTTTAGCGCCGTTAGGGTGGAATAGAACATCCTAGCTGTTTGGCTGTCCTGAAGCCAACGGTGCTTCCAGGATGGGATTGCAGTCTTGGGAGAGTGCCTAGCGTTAAAGGGACACCCCCTGACCCAATCACATAATTAAAATCTTGCGATAAAATGCACAATCTCAAGATTTAAATGTGTCTACATCGAAACCTTGTTCCGATGTAGACAGATTGAACCTGTCATCAAAGTGTTAAAAAATTATATGTGCAAGATTATCAACAAAATATAATCTATTTGTATCAGTTACATCACAGGTTGAAGGGCCAACATGTTGATTAGTAACTTTTATTAGTGCGTAGTGAGCCTAATAGGTAACAAGCAATTGTGAGGTCTGTTTGTTGCCTATAAGCATCACTACACAGTATTAAAAGTAGGCAAGGACACGGGACATATAGGCAGAGTTGCCACCTTTCTCAAAAATAAATACCTTCCGTGCTCATTAGCATAATTCATTATACAGCATAACTCAGAATCGAAAGCTCCTAGGACTGATTTTAAATACTCCTTTGTTTATAATTAGATTCAAACACACTTATACTAAGTTTCACCATGATAGGACCTTATTCTTTATTTTATACATATATAAATATTGTGCGTGTTGGTAAAATAACGGCTAGATGGCAACCCTAAATACAGATGGTAAAAATCTCTTCACAAGAGACGACCTAAACCCATCTTTACTGTAAAACCATAAACATGCTGGTGTACTAAACCTTTTCTACAAATCTTCTCAGGAAATTTAAGACTATGTTATTTGACATTAAACTCTATGAGATGATAATATAAAATGATAAAATGTATAAATAAACAAACTTTGCTGTGAGAAATAGAAGTGCAAAACACTGTTAAATTCCACACAGCCATTTCCTGTACACTCCAGTGACCTATTTATAACTGCAGAGAAGGTTACCTAAGTTACAACATGGCAGCTCCCATTGTTTTATAGACACTATTAAACAATAGTATTTAATGCTATGCATCTGTTTCGGCACAAGCCTTCAGGAACGCTGCTCCTTAACTCGTCTGCCACCTCTGAGGCAGTGGACAGCAATCAGCCCAATCGGATACGATTGGGTTCATTGACACCCCCTGCTTGCGGCCGATTGGCCACGAATGTGCAGGGGGCGGTATTGCACAAGCATTTCACTAGAAATGCATGTGCAATGATAAATGCTGACAGAGTATGCTGTCAGCATTTATCGATGTCCGTCCACACATTAATAAATCGGCCCCTAAAACTTTACACTTATTTTCACAATATTTAAACCACTAAGGAAACTGTAAAAAAATGCATCTACATGTTATTACTAACCTTTTTTTATTTATTGTTTAGTGTCACTTTTAAGTGAGGTATTTTCTAATGTGGATAAGTGAATATCTAAGTGAATATAATGGAATAATACTGCTATGCAATGTGCTTCACCTTTATACTGTGCAATAAATGCAATACCAAATTGCAAACTATAGCTGTATATCAAGTGTTCCAGTTTAGTATATACAGACATCCCAACCTGCAAAAACTCATTTCATGGAGGTGGCTTCACCGGCTACTGCACTGCATGCTGAGTTTGAGAGGCTATTTGTTATTATGCTTTGTACTCACAGTAGAGTCAGTTTTATAATGACCTGACAGCAGGGGTGTCTATCTCTACCTCACAGGGGTACATACTCTTTGCCCTCTTTCTCAGTTCTCGCTTGGCCTATGCAGCAGCCGCTGTTGCCTGCTGCTGATTCTTCTCCCCCAAGAGCCTTATCACCGCCTCTAAACAGCAAGAGGGAGGGTGGCAGACACACAATACGCTGAAATTAAAGACAGACTTGCTGTGACAATGCCTTCCTGCTAGATGACAAAGCATTCCTTTAAGAAACACTGGATTTGGGCCACATTGGATCATGGTACTTGTAGTTTCATGGAGATTGCATTTCATTTGCGGGCATCAGGGAGCCGCTATTACAATGAGGGAGACTCCCTGAACTTCAGGGAGAGTTGGGATGTCTGGTATATACTGTATAATATAATAATGTGTAATATGAGGAGAGGTTACAGATCTATAGAATAAATCATTTTGTAGTACAGGTTTATATAAAGAATATCCTTTAAATCAATTGCATAGTAATCAGCTTACATCTCCTGAAGTTTTATCATCTGGGACAAAAGACCTTCCTAGACTAGACTTGGTAGCCCACAGCACCCTCTATGTGCAGGTATCATTTTGTATTGTTTTTCCGTTGGGGTACAAGCAAAAGATGAGCTCTCTTTTTATATTAAATTTTAGATCCATTTGTTAACTCAAGGAACGCCAACTCATTTATGAATTCCCAGAGAAGAAATCAGCGTATGAATGAAAGGTAGGAAATGTATTACATAATATTCACTTTCAATATACTGTTATTGATACTTATTACAGTTGGTAGCACTAAGTCCTTGTCAACAATCATCTCCCTTACATCTTGTTTTAAGTAACTGTGTATATGTGTTTGATTTCTAATTATATTTCTCATAGATTCCCTTGAACTTGTAAATGGAATTTTGCTAAGTGTATCTCAACCATAATACATTCTAGGAATGGGTGAATGTGTAAATTTCCGAATTCGAACGTTAGAAGGAATGTTATTACCGAAATTCGAATTACAAATCCGAATGTTGATATGAACGAATATTCTTAAAAATTCTATAATGAAATGCAATTTACAGTTTTCGAATGTCACTTTTGAATTCAAATGTTTTAATTAGATCAAATGTCCACATTCGAAATTTCAAATTGAACATTTTATTTAACAAATACTATTCAGAAGTTCAATAGTTCATGTGGTAGGGAGGGTATCTAGTAAATTGATACATAATAGATACAAATATATAATTTCAAATGTTTCTATATAGAATATTGCATAATTTGAATATTACTTTTAAAGAATCATTAGAAATACTATTACAAACATATAAATTAAAAATTTTCAAATTCTAATATTGCATAATTCGAATATTACATTTAAAGAAAGCATTAGAAATACTATTAGAAATATAAATTCAAATTTTTCTTAACAAATATTTTCAAATGTAATCGTAAAATTCAAAACCGAACATTCAAAATCGAATGTTAGAATGTGATGTAAACATTTAAAATTCGATTTGAACGAATGTGTTAAAATTCGTTACATTTTTTGAATATTGCGAAACATTCGCCCATCCCTAATACATTCACTTAAAGGGACATGAAACCAAAACATTTTCTTTCATGATTCCGATAGAGAATACAATTTAAAAAAAGTTACCAATTCACTTCTATTATCAGGTTTGCTTCATTCTCTTGTTATTCTTTATTGAAGAAATATCTAGATAGGTAGAGTGCACATGTTTGAGCACCACATGACAGGAAACAGTGCTGCGCTCTAGTGCTCTTGCTAATGTATAACATTGCTGCCACATAGTGCTAAAGACACATGTATGCTCATAAACTTACCTTACTGCTGTTCAACAAAGGATGACAAGTAAATTAATAAAATTTGGTAATAGAAGTCAATTTCAAAGCTGTTTAAAATTGTATGTTCTTTCTGAATCAAGAAGGAAAAATGTTGGGTTTCATGTCCCTTTAATAATCCTGAAGCAATACTATTTAGGGATATTTAGCAACAGATCTATATTGGAGCTACAGAGATGTATTAGTATTATGTAATGTAACTGGTTTTACAATTCAATATGTCTGCATGATGGGGAAAATACAGGCAATCAGCATCATCAGTGCTGAGGTAACACTTTAATTTTAGGGTACAATATTTTTCTTTCTACATAGAGAGGTTCATGTGATATTTTCTAGTCAGCTTTTTACAGATTTGCTGAATCACTTTCAAGTGATTAAACATTTGGGAAATAGGATCCTTTAAATCTCCCATAATCCTTTACAGGTTATCGTTTTTTCCATGAAAATTACTGTAAGACAAAGCAATAAAAACAAAACAAATAAATTCACATGTAATTATTTATTCCTCCCATAGGAGTAAAGAATATTGATGGTAAAAATTCAAAATACCTCTTTATGATCCATATTTTTTTTCTTGTCACCCCCTCCCCAGATGATCTAAAGCTATGGGGGTCAATCACATTCCTTTAGAAAAGCTTTTCAAATAATTTAGCTACAAAAATTCCCATACAATGAATTGTGTTTTTCTGATTAAAATCATTCAATTTGCGTTTCTATAAGATTATGGTCGACCTCATGATGTGTTCTCTGAATTAAAAATATTTTCTTCCGCACACTAAAATATTTGGTCATTGTAGGATTAGGGTCTTCAACAAATCGTTAAAATGCTCCAAAAGGTACATTTTCAAAAGAAAGTACTTATTTCTTCATATTTATTGAAGTATATATAAAAACCCGAACCAAACAGAGTGATATAAGGGTGCGCCATCTAACGTGAAAATCAATACAATCTATAATATAGTTGATAAAATAATTGATAATTAATATAAGTGAATAATTTGTGGCTCTATATAAGATAATACAATTCATCCAATTCCTGCTTTAGTAAATAATTCATCAATGTGCCCATGTATTATTAAAAAAGTGTCCAAACAAGTGTCTAAATTAATAGAATGTGAAACTTGAAAACTTTGATGCAAAAGTTAATCAAAAAAACAACGTGATAGTTTACTGGTATAATTATACGTTCTCTTTGGAAGACCAGTGTTCACACAACGGGGCAGCTCTCTTCAAAAAGGATCAGAAGCAGCAAAACATCCTAGAAATAGGAACAGAAAGAGGCGCCCAATAGGATAATAACGTTAAGGCCAATAACACAACTGTAGAGTAGGGATGGGCGAATGTGTTTATATCCGAATTCGAATCTTAGAAGGAATGTTATTGTAGAAATTCAATTTACATAATAGAATGTTGATAAGAACGAATATTCTTAAAAATTCGATTTTCGAATGTTATTTACAGTTTTCAAATGCCACATTCAAATTCGAATATTACATTTATAAAACACAGTATTAGACTACAAATACTATTTCGAATTCGAATGTCACATTCAAATCGAATATCACATTCAAATCGAATATCACATTTAAAACACAGTATTAGACTACAAATACTATTTCGAATTCGAATGTCACATTCAAATCGAATATCACATTCAAATCGAATATCACATTTAAAACACAGTATTAGACTAGAAATACTATTTCAAAATTGAATGAATACATAGCTAAACATTCTATTATTCGAACAAATATTTTCGAATTTTATTGAAAAATTCAAAAACGAAAATTCAAAAATAGAATGTTAGAATGTTATATAAACATTCGAAATTCCATTCGAACGAACGAATGTATCAAAATTCGTTTTAAATTTCGAATTTTTAGAAACATTCGCCCATCCCTACTGTAGAGTACTCCTATATACTCACCAAATGAGTTGCCCATCCAGTGCAATATTCAGCAGACCGAGGCTTCAGAGCCGCTCGGCTGACTTGAACTCGATCTCCTCTGAACACTCGCAAGCAGTTTCCTCCAAGTGTCTGCCAAACCAATTCAAAAAGGTCCAAGGACTGAAGCCTCGGTCTGCTGAATATAGCACTGGATGTGCAACTCATTTTGTGAGTATATAGGAGTACTCTACAGTTGTGTTATTGGCCTTAACGTTATTATCCTATTGGGCGCCTCTTTCTGTTCCTATTTCTAGGATGTTTTGCTATATATTGAAATAGTTGAGATTTGAGGCCGGTAATCAAATAAATCACATACAATTCCTTACATTTTTTTATGACTAAATCTAATATTTTTTACCAGTAGGAAAGGAGACTGTATTAGTCAGAACCCTCCTGATCCCACTTGGTGTGTGTGAGTTACTGGCCGCTCATTTGTTTTTCTTTTAGTCATTTCCTCAGCTAAGAGAGAATCTGAACTTTCTGCATTATCTTGTGAATCTCCATTTTGAGTTTTTCATAAACATAAGGCAGTTCTCAAAACTAAGTATGATTTTCTCCACAAGGTTGTTTTCTCAAAAAACATTTAAGTGACATGAAACCCAAATTTTTTCTTTCAGAATTCTTATAGAGAATACACCTTTTAAACAACTTTTCAATTTACCTTCTATTATCAAATTTGCTTCATTCTCTTGGTATCCTTTATTGAAGAAGCATTACTGGAAGCTAGTTAATGCATTGGGTGAGCCAATAACATGAAACATATAAGTGCAGCCACTAAACAGAAGCTCCTGAGCCTATCTAGAGATCGTTTTCAGCTAAGAATGTCAAGAGAACAAAACAAACTAGATAATAGAAGTAATTTGGAAAGCTGTTTAAAATGACATGCTCTTTCTTAATCATAAAAAAAAAATGTGGGTTTCATGTTCCTTTAACTAGGAAATTGTTGTTCCTTCACTGTGTCCTGATTCTTCTAATCCTTTATAACTCCTTTATAATTTGGATGGGGTTACAGCATTAAAATGTTATCTTCAGGTAACTAAAGACTTTAGACAAAGTTCAAGCCTGTTTGTTGACCATTCTGGTGCTGTTAAAGATCAGAAAGATACTGCTGTATCTTTGGCTTCTTGGCTCAGACAAATAATTCACAAGGTTTTCTTGGGGCCAGATTACGGGTGGCGCATTAGCAGTTATGCGCAAGCGATAAGGGGTTTATCATGGCTGTTTGTACGCATCGGTTTTCTTCTCGTATGACAAGTTGAAAGTAAACGTGATCGCTTGAACACAGTTGAAGTTAAAGCAAGTCAGGTTAGCACGACCTCAGAGCTCTGGTTAAAGGGACACTCAACACCAAAATTGTTATTGTTTAAAAAGATAGATAACGCCTTTCCTACCCATTCCCCAGCTTTGCACAACCAACATTGTTATATTATTATGTTTATAACATTTAAACCTCTACATTTCTTCATGTTTCTAACCCACTACAGACAGCCTCTTTAACATGCTTTTTTATTAGCTTTTCACAACAGGGGAGTGCTAGTTCATGTAAACCATATAGATAACATTGTGCTAACACTCGTGGGTTGTGGCAGACACTGCACTAATTGGCTAAAATGCAAGTCAATAGTTAGTAAAGTCAAGTGATCAGAAGGCTGTCAGAAAAGGCTTAGATACAAGGCAATCACAGAGGTAAAAAAGTAGATTAATATAACTGTGTTGGTTATGCAAAACTGGGGAATGGGTAAAAAAGGGATTATCTATCTTTTAAAACAAAAAACAATGTTTGAGTGGACTGTCCCTTTAACTGTTTCAAAAACAAAAATAAAATAAAAAAACACATAAAAATACATTACAAAGTACACTTACACTCACATTATCTAATAAAAAATATTTTTAAAAAATATTGCTCAAAAAAGTTATTAAGGCTCAAAGATATGAGGTTTCAGGTGTTAGAAAAAAAAAAAAAACAGGCAAAGGGCTTTAACATTAATATACATAGGTATACATGTCTAAAGATGGATCTCTCTGAGCTTGAATACTGGTGCCCAGGCCCTCTTAGGATATGTGCGTATGCTGCAGGAAAAACAGTAATATCTGTTACTAGAAGCATTTTAGCTGAAGGAAGTATATTGCAAAAATGCTTCTATTTTGAATCAAAATGCATTTATGCACATTTAAATAATGACCTTTCTATCCCTTTAATTTGTTTCCAGTGACCAGGTTTACTTGCTTGAGTGTATTAAATTGATAACCTACAGCTCCTTTTACTATTATTTTGTCATTTGAAAAAGCTGCTTTTTCCAGTTGTATACCCACCTATACTGAAATTTAAGTACAAGTAGTTATAGAAAAGCTATGTAAACAAAAAAGCAGCCAAAGAAAGTACACTCCGAGTGGGGGGGCGGGGGGGGTAGATAGATAGGTATTACAATGTTAATTTTCAATTGCTCCCTCTAAGTATTGTTTTTGTGTAAACAGAGAGAGTTATGATAAGGAGACTTGTGTATAGAAATAGAGATTAGGGTGTCTGCTCTCACTGAAAACTCATTAAGAGAAAAACAATTTTATAAAGCTGTCTCTTTAATTAAGCATGTTAAGTTTTAATTCATTTATTTGTTTATACAAGACAAGACTGTATTTGCGAAATATTAAGGATATATAAATTCACAACCGTCACAATATGTTATCTCTTGTAGAATGCGTGAGCGTGTTAAGAGTCCTCGGGAACGCCAGAGAGAAACCTGCGAGGATTACGATCCCTGTGAACGCTATGCCATGCGTTATGGATTCAATGCTGCTTACAAACGTTTCTTTGGTCAAAGTCGTGCTGAAAAATAAGGCAGAAAACTCTTCAGAAGGGCTTTAAAGTCATAACGCTTGCTAAGTCTTTGACTTATAAGATAACATTCTCAATTACATATTACAGCTCTGCAACATCAGATAATAGTAGCTTTTTGTTATTCTGTTTTATCTCAGAATTTAGTGTCCTCTGTAACTTGTCCTAATAAAACTGTTCTCTGTCTTAAGAAATAAAATAATTATTGTCTATTTTTTCTTTTGTTTGACTTTACTGCAGCATAATAGCATAACAAGTTTGGCAATTAAACTAATTACATTTTTGGTTATTTGGCAGGTATACAATAAAGTTTTTTGTTTTTTTGATAAAAATATCAGGAATAGTAACATTTCTACAATTAATTGCATTAAATACATATGAATAAATCAATATTGTTTGCTTAGGCCTTGTGTTCTTCCAGCCCTAATTTATAACCTATGCTAATTATGATCATGTAACTGCTCTAGCTTGTTAGAGTTAGCTTGTTATTGCATATGTAATTTTCAGCATGTGCCACCTCAGTCATGTTTTCCTGGACATTTATGAGTTACACATGTTGCAGGGTGTGCTTAAGGGAACAGGCATTGCACCTGTGGAGAGCACACAAATAGTGACCCTGGACAGAACTAGTCATGTTCCTCCCTGCAGTATGTGTAACTCATAGCTGTCCAGGAAAACATGGCCAAGGTTGCAACCCTATGTGTGGGGTTTATACGTGTGTTTTGGAGTTATACACAGAGTTGGACAAAGTAGTGGACAACATTCTAAACAGGTACTTATTTCTAATCTCCCCAACTTTCCCTTGTTAAACATGCAATATTTTCTCCTGCCTGCCTGCCTTTAACTTCTCCTCTCTTCTCCTTAAAGTCAAAGATTTTCCTTTCACAAACAGCACTCAGACTATTCATATATCTCCTTCTCTTCTACCTTTCCCCCTCTACAACACACATGCTATCTATTCATATCTTACATCACTCAGCAAATCATGCTCCACTAATACTAAGATGAGACACTCACATAAGACACACTTTCATCTCCTTTCTCTTACCATCTTTCTTCTCCTTGCAGCTGGCGATGTCTTGCCTAACACAGGTTCATCCTCTTCCTCCCTTTACTCACAACCCCAACTGACACTCCCAAAATCTTTCCCACATAAACCGCTCAACCTCATTCACTGCACTTCTGTTAATACCCCACAATTCTCTTGTGCCCTTTGGAATGCATGCTATGTATGCAACAAACTCCCCTATCCATTTCACAATCACTTAACCTATTAGACCTAATAGAAACTTGGCTCTATTCCTCTAGCACAACTGCTGTAGCCTATCTGTCCAATGGTGGCCTGCTCTATACTCACACTTCCAGGCCAGGAGACAGACAAATAGAGGGAGTAGGCATTCTTCTTTCTCTATAATCAACCTTCCATTAAATTCCTTCACCTCCTCCCTTTCTTTTTAATCTTTTGAAGATCACACTATCAGCCTCTTCTCCTCTTTAGCTTTCCATGTTGCTGTTTTTTATCAGCCTCCTGGCCCAGCATCACAATTTCTAGACCACTTCAAAGCCCGGGTCCCACACTTCCTTTCTTGTAACGTCCATTCTCTCATATTAGGGGACTTCTACCGTTGACAATTCTTACATGCCTGCTGCCTCTAAACTTCTTTCTCTTACCACCTTTTTTGGCCTTTCCCAGTGGACAACATCTTCAACCAACTGTGAAGATAACTCAATTGACCTGGTCTTCACCAATCTCTGTGCCGTTTCCAATGTCTCTAACTTCCCCTTTCCTCTCTCTGACCACTATCTACTAACTTCATCTCTTTCTCCACCTGCTGCATCTTTGCAAGTTCCCAAAAAACTGCTACATTAAAGAAATTTAAATTAATTTGATCTCACAGACTTTTCTGCTCAACTGAAACCTATACTCTCCAACATTTTATCCCTCACTTGCCCAAACCTAGTGGCCTTACAGTATAATTATGCACTAAAATCAACACTTGACAAAGCTGCACCCTACACTGTTCACCACTCATCATGCACTCAATGACAGCCATGGAACTCCAAACAGACCAGCTTTCTTGAGCGATGATTACAGACTGCTGAATGCCAGTGGAGGAAATCACGCACCTTTGCTGATTTCCTGTATTATAAATTCATCCTCAAATCATATAATTCTGCCCTTTTGTCATCTTACACGTTCAACCCCAAATGCTGTTCTCAACCTTTAACTCCCTTCTATGTCTATTTGCACCTCCACTCACTACCAAACTCACTGATCAGATTATTGATGATCACTTCACACAAAAATTGACACAAATAGATAAAACATCTCTTCCTTACACCCCCTCAAACCCAGCCACCCTCTTACCCACCCCTTCTACTTACAAAACTGTCTGCTACTTTCCCCCTGTAACAGAAGAATTCCTCATACTCTTATCTTCTGCTTATCTCACAACATCTCACAACCTCCTATTCATTCAAAACTTCTTCCCTCTTTCTCTGTTTCTCTAACCCTCTTCTGAATCTATCTGCTGATTTCAACACAGTTGAACACCCTCTCCTCTTACAAATCCTACATAGCCCTCACCTGGTTTGCTTCATATCTCTTAAATCACTAGTTTACAGTTTCCTTTAACCACATATCCTCTGCCTCTCTCAGTTCTCTAAGTACCGCAAGGCTCTTGCTTGGGTCCCTTGCTTTTTTCACTCTATACATCCTCCACTGGAAATCTTCTATCCTCCTTTGGCTTCCCAGTACCACTTATATGCTAATGATACCGAAATCTATCTTTCCTCTCCTGATATCTCTCTTAAATTCCTCTTGGATGTCCTCACACTATCTCAAAGTCAATCTGTCTAAAACTGAACTGCTTCTTATTCCCCCCTCTTTTAATCCCTGACATGTCTCTCACATTCTCAACACCTCAACCCAGGTCCGCTATTTTGGAGTCACACTTAACTCTGAACTCACATTTACTCTACATATACAAGCGCTTGCCAAATCCTGCTGGACACACTTATACAATAACTCCAGAATTTGACCCTTTATTACTCTAAAAACTACAAAAACAATAATTAATTCCCTCATTTATTCAAACATTGACTTCTGCAATCTACTTTTCTATGGCCTTCCCAAACATTGCCTCCCCCCTCCCATCTATTATGAATGCTTCAGTTAGACTTATCCACCAAAGTCGCTGATCTACATCAGCTACTCTGCTCTGCCAATCTCTACACTGGCTACCCATACACTTAAGAATACAATTCAAAGTATTAAACCTAACCTATAAAGCACTCAACAACCTCACTCTCAACTATATTTCCTCTCTCATATTAAAATATTATCCAACACATCCTCTTCTATCAATCTCTGACCTACGTCTCTCCACTCCTAATATCTCTACATTCCTCTCTCCCCTCCAAGACTTCTCACGTGCTGCTCCTGTTCTCTGGAACTCTCTACCGCACTCCATAAAACTATCTCCAATCTTGTATTGACTCACTGCTGTTACTGCAATTCATGTGACAAGCTATCCCAAACCTTATGTCTCTGCACCCTCAACCTGTAGACTGTAAGCTCTTTAGAGCAGGGTCCTCTTCATCCTGTACTAAATCTGTATAGTCTGTTATGTTTTTGTATGTTCTATGTACCCAGCGCTACGGAATTGTGCAGTGCTATACAATTAAATTATAATAAAAATAATAAGATAAGATATACACGCTTTAAACATGTAAAATGTAATGGTACTAATGCAAGCCACACAATTTAATTTAAATGAAAGTAAGGTCAATTATATTGTTAACATTTTTAATCAAATATGCAACATCAAGACATTAACCCCATTTGATACAAAAAAGGACTGTAATACTAAGCTATATAATGTGCTGCAGCACTCTCTGGTTACCAATGAGTCAACACATAACATATACTTTCAAGTGGTAAGCCTCTTTATGTGCCAGCAGATGCCATCTTCAAGACATTTACCTCAAAGCTGGTTTGGCAACGGAAGCAACTTCAAATATGGAACCCCAAAGATGGAGCAACTTCAACTGCAAAATAACATCAAGCTCCTAACCAGATAGGTACAAAGTGAAGAAAATTAAACTCCTTTCTTATCTTCATATTTGTGTCAGGGTGCCAGGAATCAGACTGAGACGAGAAGTGCAAAAATAATCACACCTTTATTAATAGCAAAATATAATAAAAAGTCCACAAGTCAAATAACAAGCCAAGAGTCAAAACCAGAGCTGGTAGTCAGACGAGCCGAGTCAGGAGCCAAAGCGAATAGTCAGACGAGCCAAAATCAGCAACAAGGAAAACAGCAGAGTCAGGAACAAGCCAGGGATCAGGAACCAGGAAGGACGTCAGGCAGACAGGTAATACACAGGAACTCTCACAAACAGGTCGGAGACAACGCAAAGGCAAAGCATACTGAACAGAGGCCCTTTGTCAGGGTTTTTTCCCTGTTGTGTTTGCCATGTGCTGCTGGCAGCCATTTTACTCACCTCTCTTCCTGACTATGGTGCAATGTGGGAGATGCTGCTCATTTCCTGCACTTCCTTTTATGGCCAGACTGGTGTGCATCATCCATGTGAGACAGGATGCAGTCTCAGAATTGTGATGCCATCACTTATTATTTAAAGGGCCTCTGTTCAGTATACTTTGCCTTTGCGTTGTCTCTGTTATTTGACTTGTGGACTTTTTATTATTTTTTGCTATTAATAAAGGTGTGATTATTTTTGCACTTCTCGTCTCAGTCTGATTCCTGGCACCATGACATTACGCAAAGGCCATGAATCCTGATGGTGCTAATAATCCACCTTTACCTGCCATCATTTCCAGGATGGATGAACAGGATCACCGCTTGGATCAATTTGCACTAGCCCTGCAAACCCTGCTGACTCGCACTGCACATTTGGACCAAAGTGTCCCGCAAGTTATGGCTGCTCCTGTTTCTGCTGCTACACCTCTGCCTACCAAGAGCATGTCCGGTTCTGCACCTCTACCTCAGCGATATGGAGGCGATCCTATTCAGTGCAGAGGGTTTTTGAACCAGGTGGGCATTTACTTTGAGATGTTACCTCAGGCGTTTCTCTCTGACAGAGCTAAGGTGGGATTTTTCATCTCGTTACTCTCTGACACAGCTCTTACCTGGGCTAATCCCTTGTGGGAGACTAATAAACCTGTGATTTAAAATTACCCTGAATTTGTGGCCTCCTTTCGAAGGGTATTTGATGTTCCGGCTCGCTCCTCCTCTGCTGCTAAACGACTCATGTCCATTCAGCAAGGTACAAGATCTGTTGCTCAGTATGCCATTGAATTCCGTACGCTTTCCGCAGAGGTAGGTTGGAACAATGAAGCCCTTGTTGCCGCCTTCTTTCATGGGCTCTCTGATGCAATTAAAGACAAAGTTGTTGCCAGAGATTTACCAGAGGATCTCTTTTTTGATCCTATTTGACATCAGACTCAGAGAGAGGCCCTCTTTCAAGGAGTGCTTGCGGAAGCCTCCTGTTCCGTTGTCTCCTATGTGTTCTTTCCCAACCATGCCTCCCTCTCCTCCCATGCCTCCTGGTCCCAAGTCACCAGGTACTGCTGAGCCTATGCAGCTGGGATTCACGTGTCTCTCCATGGCGGAGAGGGCCTTTAGGAGGAGGGAGGGGCTCTGCCTCTATTGTGGGTTACAGGGCCACCTTTTGAAGTCTTGTCCTACACGGCCGGGAAACGCTCACACCTAAGGTCCTGTCGGGGGCAGACCTTGGGTGGTTTATCCTTGTCCCCGGAACTGCTTAAGGAGAAACCTTTGGTCACGGTTGTCCTTTCCAAGGTGGACTCTTCCATAGTCACCCAGGCTCTTGTTGATTTCGGTGCTGCGTGCTATTTCATTGACAGTGCTTTTGCATCAAAGCACTCCATTCCTGTTTTGCCTCGGGCCATTCCGCTTGCTATTGAGGCCATTGATGGCAGGCCCCTTCAGCCCTCACTCGTTACTCACGAGACCGCTCCGTTATCCATGGCTGTTGGGGCTCCCTATTTTGAAATCCTCCAGTTCCAGGTGATAAATTCTCTGCATTTTCCAGTTGTTCTGGGTTATACCTGGCTCCAAAAGCACAATCGCAGTCTCGACTGGCGCAGGTCCAAAATTTTATCATGGTCTCCGCAATGTATTTCCACTTGTCTTCAGAAACCAGTTAAAGTCTTGTGCACTTCTTCGGTATCTCAATTGCCAGAGGAGTACCGAGAGTTCCTACACGTTTTTAACAAGGTGCGTGCCGGTACGTTGCCTCCTCACCGGTGTTACGATTGTGCCATAGACCTGCTACCCGGAGCCATTCCTCCACTGGGCCGGGTTTACTCTCTGTCTGTTGTGGAGAATTGTGCTATGGAGCAATATGTTGCCGATGCTCTGTTGCGGGGGATAATCCGCAAATCCTGTTCTCCTGCAGGGGCTGGTTTCTTATTTGTGAAGAAAAAGGGTGGTGAGTTAAGACCATGCATCGATTATAGGGGTCTTAATTGTCTTACCATTAAGAATGCTTACCCTATTCTGCTCATTACGGAACTCTTTGACTGCTTCAAGGGAGCTACGGTCTTTTCTAAACTTGATTTGAGAGGAGCGTACAATCTCGTTAGGATCAAGGAGGACCACGAATGGAAAACAGCATTTAACACCTTTGGCCTATGTAATGCTCCTGCTGTTTTCCAGGAATTTATTAATGATGTCCTACGAGATATGTTGCAACAGTGTGTTGTGGTGTATTTAGACGATATCCTTATACACTCACCCACACTTGAGGCTCATCATTCTGATGTTACACGGTTCTGCAGTGACTATGTGAGAACAGCCTGTTTTGTAAACTCGAGAAATGTGAGTTCCATCAGACTCAAGTAACCTTCCTAGGTTATGTTATCTCCATTGCAGGGTTCTCCATGGATCCTGGCAAGTTGTCTGCAGTTCTGCAATGGCCTCGCCCAGTTGGTCTTCGGTCTATTCAACGTTTTTGGGGGTTCGCTAATTACTATAGAAAGTTTATTAAAAACTTTTCTTCCTTGGTCAAACCTATCACAGACATGCCCGTAAAGAAAATGATCCACTCCATTGGTCATCTACTGCCATTAAGGCCTTTGATAGTCTTAAGACTGCCTTTGCTGCCACTCCAGTTCTGGCTCATCCTAACCCTGCCCTGCCTTTCATTCTTGAGGTCGATGTGTCTGAGACTGGAGTAGGTGCTCTCTTGTCTCAACATCCTACGCCTGACGGTTCCTTGAATCCGTGCGGTTTCTTCTCTAAGAAATTGTCTCCAGCGGAGTGCAATTATGAAATTGGTGACAGGGAATTACTGGCAATAATTTTGGCACTCAAGGAATGGAGGCATCTTCTCGAGGGTACTAGCGTACCAGTGCTCATTCTTACTGACCACAAGAATTTAACTTATCTATCTGAAGCAAAACGTTTGTCACCCCGACAGGCCAGATGGGCGCTATTTTTTCTCAGTTTAATTATGTGGTCTCCTACCTGCCTGGTAGTAAGAATGTTAGGGCTGATGCCCTCTCTCGACAATTTTCACCTCTGACCAAGGAGGAGTCTGTACCTACTCCAGTTATACCTCCTGACCATATTTTTGCTACCATAAGTACTAATTTGACTTCTCCCTTGGGGGAGGAGATCATGATGGCACAAACCAATGCACCTCCTGAGAAACCTATTGGTAAGTGTTTTGTTCCTGAGAATCTTTGAACTAAACTTTTGCAAACTTACCACTATCCTAAAGCCGCAGGTCACGCAGGCAAGAACCAAATTCTGGTGGCCAGGTCTTCATTTTGATGTTGCAGCATATGTTGCCTCCTGCTCAGTTTGTGCACAGAATAAGACTCATCAACGTCTTCCTGTGGGTCTTCTTCAAACTATTGCTAATGGTGAGCATCCTTGGACACATCTTTCCATGGACTTCATTGTCGTGCTCCCTGTTTCCAATGGCAATACTGTTATCCTTATGGTGGTTGACCGTTTTTCTAAAATGTCACATTGCATTCCCTTGAAGAAGCTGCTACCGCTCAGGAGCTTGCATCAGTTTTTGCCCGGGAGGTCTTCCGTTTACATGGGTTACCCAAGGAGACAATATTGGACGGGGTAGCCAGTTTGTCTCCAGATTTTGGCGTTCCTTTTGTGCTAAAATGGGGATCCAGCTTTCCTTCTCCTCGGCATATCACACTCAATCCAATGGGGCTGCGGAATGGTCTAATCAAGCTCTGGAACAGTTCCTCCGTTGCTATGTCTCAGATCACCACAATAATTGGTCTGAACTGTTAGCTTGGGCAGAGTTTGCTCGTAATAGTGCTATTAATGCTTCCTCCAAGTTATCCCCGTTCATGGCGAATTATGGGTTTCAACCATACTTGTTGCCCGATTCATTCATGTCTCAGGGTATTCCGGCTTTGGAGGAGCATCTCCGGCAACTCCGTTCCACGTGGGTGCAGATTCAGGAAGGATTGCCTTCATCTTTCTATGCAGTGCCAAAAGTTCCAGGCTGATCGTAGGCGTCTGCCCGCACCTTCCTACCAGGTTGTTGACAGGGTTTGGCTGTCCTCCCGCAACTTAAACCTTTGTGTGCCTTCCAATAAACTGGTTGGTCCTTTTTGAATACTCCGACGGGTCAATCCTGTGGCCTACGCTCTTGACCTTCCTCCTGCAATGCACATCTCCAATGTTTTTCATGTCTCCCTCTTGAAACCATTGGTTTGTAATCGGTTTACCATTGTGTTGCCTCGTCCCCATCCTATTTTTGTTGACAACCATGAAGAATATGAGGTCAGCAGCATTATTGATTCTCGTATGTCCAGGGGCTGCGTACAGTATTTGGTTCACTGGAGGGGTTACGGTCTGGAGGAGAGTTCATGGGTTCCCTCCTCTGATGTTCATGCTCCCGCCCTCCCGCCTTCCAAGCCCGTTTCCGCAATAAGCCTTTTGTCCTCCGTGGGGGAGGAGGCTTTGTTTGCCATGTGCTGCTGGCAGCCATTTTACTCACCTCTCTTGCTGACTCTGGTGCATAGTGTGTGATGCTGCTCATTTCCTGCATGCACTTTTATGTCCAGACTGGTGTACATCATCCATGTGAGACAGGTTGCAGTCTCAGAATTGTGATGTCATTGCTTATTATTTAAAGGGCCTCTGTTCAGTATGCTTTGCCCTTGCATTGTCTGAGACCTGTTTGTGAGTGTTATTGTTCCTGTGTATTACCTGGCTGTCTGACGTCCCTTCTGGTTCCTGATCCCTGGCTTGTTCCTGACTCTCTGCTGTTCTCCTTGTTCCTGATTCCGGCTCGTCAGACTATTCACTTTGGCTGCTGACTCGGCTCATCTGACTACCAACTCTGGTTTTGACTCCTGGCTTGTTATTTGACTTGTGGACTTTTTATTTTGCTATTAATAAAGGTGTGATTATTTTTGCACTTCTCATCTCAGTCTGATTCCTGGCACCCTGACAAATATGCATAATCATATGATTTATGATATCAGCCAATCTGATTCAAATACACATTATAAATTATCACTAATGAATCCAATTGCTCGATACTTGTGTCATTGATCACTCATCAGAACTTGTAAGTGCCATTTGGTACATTGTGTATTATACTTTGAAAGTATGTATATGTGGAATTAGTATTAAAGATACATGTTAATGCTGACATTAGGACACACAGTGTAATATTTTAGACAATGATTTTAAAATTCAAATTGATGTTTGATTCAATAGAATCTTAAGCTGATAGCTCAAAGGGATAGCCCACCTAACTTTAAACTGTCATGAATCAGATACAGCAGAAATTAAAATCACCTCTTTACTGTCATGCTATTTTCAATGTATTTCTTCCTTCTCTTGAATTTCTTTTTCAGTAAGAAATGTCATCTTATATGCCAGCCCATTTTATAACACCTGTGAAGGGGTGTTTTTTTAAAAAAAATAGATTACAATCAGGAGGGGTTAGACAGGTTCAGAGAGAAACCTGGCCCAGCTCTTAAAGAGACAGGAAACCAAAAAATATTATTTCATGATTTGGATAAAACATACAATTTTAAACAACTTTCCAATTTACTTCTATTATTAAATTTGCTTAATTCACTTGTTATCCTTTGCTGGAGGAACAGCATTGCACTACTGACAGCTAGCTGAACACATCTATTTAGCCAATAAAAAGAGACAAATGTGTGCAGGCACCAATTAGTAGCTAGCTCCCGTAGTGCAATTTAAATTTTTACTTTCCTATCCCTTTAAAATATCCATATATTGCAAATAAATACATATAATACTCTGATTACATGTTATATTTGTAATTATTCCTGCTCAGAATAATAATACATTTACAATATATACATATAGCGGTATAAATAAACACAGATACCTGTATATGACAGACAACATTGTTTAAAACCAAAAAAGGAACTAAGGGACATGTAAATATGTTTGCAAAAGATTTCTGACATAACACACACACACACACACACACATACATATATATATATATATATATATATATATACATATATATATATATATATATATATATATATATATGTGTGTGTATATACATACTAAAATAAGTATGTCCAATCTTAAAAAGAATTCTAATAATTCACTCTGCACTTTGCACCAAATATGTCGCTACTTGCTATATTCGCAATTAGTCCTGCTCAGAAAAAGAATACATTTCCACTATATACAATAATGTGCTAAAGAGAAATGTGCTTGTTCGTAGACAGTAATGAAATGGTATAAATAAAGTTGGGAAAAACCTTAATATCCGCAACATCGATGACTGTTAGTTAACACCAGTTCGATGCTCTTCGAACCGTACTTGACGCGCATGTTTTTGACGACTTTTTTGATAAATAAGGAGATTGTATTCAGATCCGCGCCCGATGTTTGGCGAGCGTATTGACGCCCGCGAATGCAACATAGTTTACGCTTTGATAAATATCCCCCTATATCTTTTTTTTCCAGAAGACCCTGAAGATTCAAATTATACCATTATTTTATGTATATATCATGACGTGTAAGAAATCTGCAATAGAAAGTGTGAAAAAAAATATGTTTTTTAATTAAAATTTTAATAAACAAATTCCCCCCCGCCACTAGTAAGCATTATAGTAAAAATAAGGAATTGACCACATATAGATAAGGGCCTTTTTAGTATAGTTATGTAACTGATCTGATCCCATGAACACATTTATTCACACCTGGTGAACACTATTACCACTATGATAACATGGTTATTAAAACTTATATAAGGGCTTTATTTTTAAGAGGGTTTATGGGCTTTAAAACAAGGGTTCTTGTGGCTTTTATTATGTCAGCAATTAATAAAGTGAGTCATTATGAGATGGTACAAGTACGTTAGACTTCCTGAGCAGGTGCTGTGTTTAAAATGCTGGTGCACGGTGCATACTTAAATACACTTTTGAAACAGCTATAGCTTTTATTAGAAGCATTTTTGCTAATACATCTATACTGCAAGAATGTTTCTATTCAAAATAGAAATGCATCTATGTAGTTTCCAATTTAGGCGGGAATGTCCCTTTAATCCTTCTTCCCTATCTGCAGTACATACAATGGGGGGTAGTTATCAACGTGTCTACTTTTCCTGCCTTCCCCGGCCCAATACGCCCGCCTAAGCTCGCCTCACATCGCCGCCGCAGACCTGCAAAAATTCGCCTAAGTTATCAAAAAAGCTGTCAAAAAGCCGCGCACCAAGTACGGGGCGATGAGCAGCGGACTGTGAGAGTTATCACTCATCCGATCTCGCTGCTCTTCGGCTTTTTTACAGCTTTCTTGCTAGCCTGTCACTAAGCACCCACACTAAACTACACTGTTCTACCCCCTATACCGGCGCCCCCGGAGCCTCCTGCAACTAAATAAAGTTAGTAACCCCTAAACGGCCGCTCCTAGACCCCGACGCAACTCTTATAAATGTATTAACCCCTAAACCACCGCTCCCGGACACCGACGCAACCTACATTATACCTAGTAACCCCTATCCTGCCCCCCTATACCGTTGCCCTCTATAATAAAGTTATTAACCCCTATCCTGCTGATCCCGCACCTCGCCGCAACTAAATAAATAGTTTAACCCCTAAACCGCCGCTCCCTGACCCCGCCGCAACCTATATTAAACTTATTAACCACACTAAACCTAACACCCCCCTAACTTAAATATTAATTAAATAAATCTAAATAATATTTCTATTATGAACTAAATTAATCCTATTTAAAACTAAATACTTACCTTTAAAATAAACCCTAATATAGCTACAATATAAATAATAATTATATTGTAGCTATGTTAGGATTTATTTTTATTTTACAGGCAAATTTTAATTTATTTTAACTAGGCACAATATCTATTAAATAGTTATTAACTATTTAATAGCTTACCTAGCTAAAATAAAGAGAAATTAACCTGTAAAATAAAAACTAACCTAAGTTACAATTACACATAACACTTCACTATACTTTAATAAATTATTCCTATTTAAAATTAAATACTTACCTGTAAAATAAACCCTAAGATGGCTACAATATAATTAATAATTACATTGTAGCTATCTTAGGATTTATATTTATTTTACAGGTAACTTTGTATTTATTTTAGCTAGTTAGAATAGTTATTAAATAGTTATAAACTATTTAATAACTACCTAGCTAAAAGAAATACAAAATTACCTGTAAAATAAAAACTAACCTAAGTTACAATTACACGTAACACTACACTATACTTTAATAAATTATTTCTATTTAAAACTAAATACTTACCTGTAAAATAAACCCTAAGATAGCTACAATGTAATTAATTATTACATTGTAGCTATTTTAGGATTTATATTTATTTTACAGGTAACTTGGTATTTATTTTAGCTAGTTAGAATAGTTATTAAATAGTTATTAACTATTTAATAACTACCTAGCTAAAAGAAATACAAAATTACCTGAAAAATAAATCCTAACCTAAGTTACAATTAAACCTAACACTACACTATCATTAGTGTGATAGGGGATAGGGGTTAATAAGTGTAAGGTTAGGGGTGTTTAGACTCGGGGTACATGTTAGAGTGTTAGGTGCAGACGTAGGAAGTGTTTCCGCATAGCAAACAATGGGGCTGCGTTAGGAGCTGAACGCGGCTTTTTTGCAGGTGTTAGGTTTTTTTCAGCTCAAACAGCCCCATTGTTTCCTATGGGGGAATCGTGCACGAGCACGTTTTTGAGGCTGGCCGCTTGCGTAAGCAACTCTGGTATCGAGAGTTGAAGCTGCGTTAAATATGCTCTACGCTCCTTTTTTGGAGCCTAACGCAGCCTTTATGTGGACTCTCAATACCAGAGTTATTTTTATGGTGCGGCCAGAAAAAAGCCGGCGTTAGCTTTTCGGGTCCTTACCGACAAAACTCTAAAAAAAAATAAATCTAGCCGTAAGATAGCTACAATGTAATTAATAATTACATTGTAGCTATTTTAGGATTTATATTTATTTTACAGGTAACTTGGTATTTATTTTAGCTAGTTAGAATAGTTATTAAATAGTTATTAACTATATAATAACTACCTAGCTAAAAGAAATACAAAATTACCTGTAAAATAAATCCTAACCTAAGTTACAATTAAACCTAACACTACACTATCATTACATTAATTAAATAAATTAAATACAAATAACTACAATTATATACAATTACATAAACTAACTAAAGTACAAAAAATAAAAAAAGATAAGTTACAAAAAATAAAAAAAATAAGTTACAAACATTTAAAAAATATTACAACAATTTTAAGCTACTTACACCTAATCTAAGCCCCCTAATAAAATAACAAAGCCCCCCAAAATAAAAAAATGCCCTACCCTATTCTATTACCAGCTCTTTTACCTTACCAGCCCTTAAAAGGGCCTTTCGTAGGGCATGCCCCAAAAAATTCAGCTCTTCTGCCTGTAAAAGAAAAATACAACCCCTCCAACATTAAAACCCACCACCCACATACCCCTAATCTAACCCAAACCCCCCTTAAAAAAAACCTAACACTACCCCCCTGAAGATCATCCTACCTTTAGTTGTCTTCACTCAGCCGAGCAGTGATGGAACTGAAGAGGAGATCTGGAGCGGCAGAAGTCATCATCCAAGGGGCACTGAAGAAATCTTCCATCCGATGAAGTGATCCTCCAAGCGGCGCTGAAGAAGTCTTCGATCCGGGCAATGTCATCTTCCAAGCGGGGTCTTCAATCTTCTTCTTCAGGATCCATCTTCATTCCGCCGACGTGGAACATCCTTCTTTCCTGACGGACTACTGACGAAAGCTCCTTTAAGGGACGTCATCCAAGATGGCGTCTCTTCAATTCTGACTGGCTGATAGGATTCTATCAGCAATCGGAATTAAGGTAGGAAAAATCTGATTGGCTGATTGAATAAGCCAATCAGATTGAGCTCGCATTCTATTGGCTGATTGGAACAGCCAATAGAATGCGAGCTCAATCTGATTGGCTGATTGGATCAGCCAATCGGATTGAACTTCAATCTGATTGGCTGATTCAATCAGCCAATCAGATTTTTCCTACCTTAATTCCGATTGGCTGATAGAATCCTATCAGCCAATCGGAATTGAAGGGACGCCATCTTGGATGACGTCCCTTAAAGGAGCCTTCATTCGTCCGTAGTCCGTCGGGAAAGAAGGATGTTCCGCGTCGGCGGAATGAAGATGGATCCTGAAGAAGAAGATTGAAGACCCCGCTTGGAAGATGACATCGCCCGGATCGAAGACTTCTTCAGCGCCGCTTGGAGGATCACTTCATCGGATGGAAGATTTCTTCAGCGTCCCTTGGATGATGACTTCTGCCGCTCCGGATCTCCTCTTCAGTTCCATCGCTGCTCGGCTGAGTGAAGACGACTAAAGGTAGGATGATCTTCAGGGGGGTAGTGTTAGGTTTTTTTAAAGGGGGGTTTGGGTTAGATTAGGGGTATGTGGGTGATGGGTTTTAATGTTGGGGGGTTGTATTTTTCTTTTACAGGCAAAAGAGCTGAATTTTTTGGGGCATGCCAAACGAAAGGCCCTTTTAAGGGCTGGTAAGGTAAAAGAGCTTTGAACTTTTTTAATTTAGAATAGGGTAGGGAATTTTTTTATTTTGGAGGGCTTTGTTATTTTATTAGGGGGCTTAGATTAGGTGTAAGTAGCTTAAAATTGTTGTAATATTTTTTAAATGTTTGTAACTTATTTTTTTTATTTTTTGTAACTTAGCTTTTTTATTTTTTGTACTTTAGTTAGTTTATGTAATTGTATTAAATATAGTTATTTGTAGGTAATTTATGTAATTAATTTAATGATAGTGTAGTGTTAGGTTTAATTGTAACTTAGGTTAGGATTTATTTTACAGGTAATTTTGTATTTCTTTTAGCTAGGTAGTTATTATATAGTTAATAACTATTTAATAACTATTCTAACTAGCTAAAATAAATACCAAGTTACCTGTAAAATAAATATAAATCCTAAAATAGCTACAATGTAATTATTAATTACATTGTAGCTATCTTACGGCTAGATTTAGAGTTTTGTCGGTAAGGACCCGAAAAGCTAACGCCGGCTTTTTTCTGGCCGCACCATAAAAATAACTCTGGTATTGAAAGTCCACATAAAGGCTGCGTTAGGCTCCAAAAAAGGAGCGTAGAGCATATTTAACGCAGCTTCAACTCTCGATACCAGAGTTGCTTACGCAAGCGGCCAGCATCAAAAACGTGCTCGTGCACGATTCCCCCATAGGAAACAATGGGGCTGTTTGAGCTGAAAAAAACCTAACACCTGCAAAAAAGCCGCGTTCAGCTCCTAACGCAGCCCCATTGTTTGCTATACGGAAACACTTCCTACGTCTGCACCTAACACTCTAACATGTACCCCGAGTCTAAACACCCCTAACCTTACACTTATTAACCCCTATTCTGCTGCCCCCGCTATCGCTGACCCCTGCATATCATTATTAACCCCTAATCTGCCGCTCCGTAAACCGTTGCTACTTACATTATCCTTATGTACCCCTAATCTGCTGCCCCTAACACCGCCGATCCCTATATTATATTTATTAACCCCTAATCTGCCCCCCACAACGTCGCCTCCACCTGCCTACACTTATTAACCCCTAATCTGCCGAGCGGACCTGAACGATACTATAATAAAGTTATTAACCCCTAATCCGCCTCACTAACCCTATAATAAATAGTATTAACCCCTAATCTGCCCTCCCTAACATCGCCGACACCTAACTTCAATTATTAACCCCTAATCTGCCGACTGGAGCTCACCGCTATTCTAATAAATGTATTAACCCCTAAAGCTAAGTCTAACCCTAACACTAACAACCCCCTAAGTTAAATATAATTTACATCTAACGAAATTAATTATCTCTTATTAAATAAATTATTCCTATTTAAAGCTAAATACTTACCTGTAAAATAAATCCTAATATAGCTACACTATAAATTATAATTATATTATAGCTATTTTAGGATTAATATTTATTTTACAGGTAACTTTGTAATTATTTTAACCAGGTACAATAGCTATTAAATAGTTAAGAACTATTTAATAGTTACCTAGTTAAAATAATAACAAAATTACCTGTAAAATAAATCCTAACCTAAGTTACAATTAAACCTAACACTACACTATCATTAAATTAATTAAATAAAATATCTACAATTACCTACAATTAAACCTAACACTACACTATCAATACATTAATTAAATACAATACCTACAAATAACTACAATGAAATAAACTAACTAAAGTACAAAAAATAAAAAAGAACTAAGTTACAAAAAATAAAAAAATATTTACAAACATAAGGAAAATCTTACAACAATTTTAAACTAATTACACCTACTCTAAGCCCCCTAATAAAATAACAAAGCCCCCCAAAATAAAAAATGCCCTACCCTATTCTAAATTACTAAAGTTCAAAGCTCTTTTACCTTACCAGCCCTGAACAGGGCCCTTTGCGGGGCATGCCCCAAGAAGTTCAGCTCTTTTGCCTGTAAAAAAAAACATACAATACCCCCCCCAACATTACAACCCACCACCCACATACCCCTAATCTAACCCAAACCCCCTTAAATAAACCTAACACTAAGCCCCTGAAGATCATCCTACCTTGTCTTCACCTCACCGGGTATCACACCGATCCGTCCTGGCTCCGATATTTTCATCCAACCCAAGCGGGGGCTAGACATCCACTGAAGAAGTCCAGAAGAGGGTCCAAAGTCTTCATCCTATCCGGGAAGAAAAGTAGATCCGGACCGGCAACCATCATCTTCCAAGCGGCATCTTCTATCTTCATCCGATGAGGACTGGCTCCATCCTGAAGACCTCCACCGCGGACCCATCTTCATCCGGCGACGTCCAACTGAAGAATGACGGTTCCTTTAAGGGACGTCATCCAAGATGGCGTCCCTCGAATTCCGATTGGCTGATAGGATTCTATCAGCCAATCGGAATTAAGGTAGGAATATTCTGATTGGCTGATGGAATCAGCCAATCAGAATCAAGTTCAATCCGATTGGCTGATCCAATCAGCCAATCAGATTGAGCTCGCATTCTATTGGCTGTTCCGATCAGCCAATCGGATTGATCTTGATTCTGATTGGCTGATTCCATCAGCCAATCAGAATATTCCTACCTTAATTCCGATTGGCTGATAGAATCCTATCAGCCAATCGGAATTTGAGGGACGCCATCTTGGATGACGTCCCTTAAAGGAACCGTCATTCTTCAGTTGAACGTCGCCGGATGAAGATGGGTCCACGGTGGAGGTCTTCAGGATGGAGCCGGTCCTCATCGGATGAAGATAGAAGATGCTGCTTGGAAGATGATGGTTGCCGGTCCGGATCTACTCTTCTTCCCCGATAGGATGAAGACTTTGGAGCCTCTTCTGGACCTCATCAGCCACCGGAAGATGGATGTCTAGCCCCCGCTTGGGTTGGATGAAGATTTTGGAGCCAGGACGGATCGGTGAACCTGGTATGGTGAAGACAAGGTAGGATGATCTTCAGGGGCTTAGTGTTAGGTTTATTTAAGGGGGGTTTGGGTTAGATTAGGGGTATGTGGGTGGTGGGTTGTAATGTTGGGGGGGGTATTGTATGTTTTTTTTTACAGGCAAAAGAGCTGAACTTCTTGGGGCATGCCCCGCAAAGGGCCCTGTTCAGGGCTGGTAAGGTAAAAGAGCTTTGAACTTTAGTAATTTAGAATAGGGTAGGGCATTTTTTTATTTTGGGGGGCTTTGTTATTTTATTAGGGGGCTTAGAGTAGGTGTAATTAGTTTAAAATTGTTGTAATATTTTTCTTATGTTTGTAAATATTTTTTTATTTTTTGTAACTTAGTTCTTTTTTATTTTTTGTACTTTAGTTAGTTTATTTCATTGTATTTATTTGTAGATATTGTATTTAATTTATTTATTGATAGTGTAGTGTTAGGTTTAATTGTAGGTAATTGTAGGTATTTTATTTAATTAATTTATTGATAGTGTAGCGTTAGGTTTAATTGTAACTTAGGTTAGGATTTATTTTACAGGTAAATTTGTAATTATTTTAACTATTTTAGCTATTAAATAGTTCTTAACTATTTAATAGCTATTGTACCTGGTTAAAATAAATACAAAGTTACCTGTAAAATAAATATTAATCCTAAAATAGCTATAATATAATTATAATTTATGTTGTAGCTATATTAGGGTTTATTTTACAGGTAAGTATTTAGCTTTAAATAGGAATAATTTATTTAATAAGAGTGAATTAATTTTGTTAGATTAAAATTATATTTAAGTTAGGGGGGTGTTAGTGTTAGGGTTAGACTTAGCTTTAGGGGTTAATACATTTATTAGAATAGCGGCGAGATTCGGTCGGCAGATTAGGGGTTAATAATTGAAGTTAGGTGTCGGCGATGTTAGGGAGGGCAGGTTAGGGGTTAATAAATATAATATAGGGGTCGGCGATGTTAGGGCAGCAGATTAGGGGTACATAGGGATAATGTAGCTGACGGCGGCGTGCAGACGGCAGATTAGGGGTTAATAAGTGTAGGTAGCTGGCGGCGACGTTGTGGAGGTCAGATTAGGGGTTAATAAATATAATATAGGGGTCTGCAGTGTTAGGGGCAGCAGATTAGGGGTACATAAGGATAACGTAGGTGGCGGTCGGCAGATTAGGGGTTAAAAAAATGTAATCGAGTTGCGGCGATGTGGGGGGACCTCGGTTTAGGGGTACATAGGTAGTTTATGGGTGTTAGTGTACTTTAGAGTACAGTAGTTAAGAGCTTTATGAACCGGCGTTAGCCCAGAAAGCTCTTAACTACTGACTTTTTTCTGCGGCTGGAGTTTTGTCGTAAGATTTCTAACGCTCACTTCAGACACAACTCTAAATACCGGAGTTATAAAAATCCCATTGAAAAGATAGGATACGCAATTGACGTAAGGGGATCTGTGGTATGGAAAAGTCGCGGCTGAAAAGTGAGCGTTAGACCCTTTTTTGAGTGACTCCCAATACCGGAGGTAGCCTAAAACCAGAGTTAGGAGCCTCTAAAGCTGGTTTTCACGGCTACCGCCAAACTCTAAATCTAGGCCTAAGGGTTTATTTTACAGGTAAGTATTTAGTTTAAAATAGGAATAATTTATTTAAGTATAGTGTAGTTTTAGGTGTAATTGTAACTTAGGTTAGTTTTTATTTTACAGGGATATTTCTCTTTATTTTAGCTAGGTAGCTATTAAATAGTTAATAACTATTTAATAGCTATTGTACCTAGTTAAAATAAATTGAAATTTGCCTGTAAAATAAAAATAAATCCTAAGATAGCTACAATATAATTATTATTTATATTGTAGCTATATTACGGTTTATTTTAAAGGTAAGTATTTAGTTTTAAATAGGATTAATTTAGTTCATAATAGAAATATTATTTAGATTTATTTAATTAATATTTAAGTTAGAGGGTGTTAGGGTTAGTGTTAGACTTAGGTTTAGGGGTTAATAATTTATTACAGTGGCGGCGGTGTAGTGGGGGGCAGGATAGGGGTTAATAAATTTATTATAGTGGCGACGGTGTAGTGGGGGGCAGGATAGGGGTTAATAATTTTATTACAGTGGCGGCGGTGTAGTGGGGGGCAGGATAGGGGTTAATAAATTTATTACAGTGGCGACGGTGTAGGGGGGGCAGGATAGGGGTTAATAAATTTAATATAGGTTGCGGCGGGGTCAGGGAGCGGCGGTTTAGGGGTTAATACATATATTATAGTTGTGGCGGGGCCAGGGAGCGGCGGTTTAGGGGTTAATACATATATTATAGTTGCGGCGGGGTCAGGGAGCGGCGGTTTAGGGGTTAACATGTTTATTATAGCTTGCGGTGGGCTCCGGGAGCGGCGGTTTAGGGGGTAAACACTTTATTTACTTGCGGCGGTGTAGGGGGGACAGATTAGGGGTGTTTAGACTCGGGGTACATGTTAGGGTGTTAGGTGCAGACATATCCTATAGGAATCAATGGGATGTCTGTCAGCAGCGAACATGAACTTTCGCTATGGTCAGACTCCCATTGATTCCTATGGGATCCGCCGCCTCCAGGGCCGTAAAAGTGCTGAGCGTACCTGCTAGTTTTTTGATAACTAGCAAAAGTAGTCAGATTGTGCCGCACTTGTGTGCGGAACAACTGGAGTGACGTAAGCATCGATCTGTGTCGGACTGAGTCCGGCGGATCGAAGCTTACGTCACAAAATTCTACTTTTGCCGGTATCTAGGGCTTGATAACTAAGGCGAATCAGCCTCACCACAAATACGCTGCGGAATTCCAGCGTATTTGAGGTTGACGGCTTGATAACTACCCCCCAATGTGTGGATGATGATCTTGCTTTGTAATGCGCAGTTAAGGCATTAAAGAAACATCAGTGTGTTTTTTGTATCTAAATGGGATTTTAAAATAATTTTATGCTTGTGGAGCATTTCCACCAAAACATTTGTGAGAGATTTGCTTAGTAATCTTCTATCTCACGGAACAGCTATCCACTTCCTGTTAATATCAAAAGTAAACTAAGGAAGTTAAAGAGACATGATACCCAAATGTTGAAACATTTGAAAGTGATGCAGCATAGCTGTAAAATTCTGACCTGAACATCTCTATGTAAAAAAGAAAGATATTTTACCTTAAAATGTCTGCTCCAGTCCCTTAACGTTAAAAAAGAAGAAGTGATTACTGACACAGATGGGAGATATCTAATAGTTATGGGCCTCATACATAACACCCCCATTGTCATTTGCAGTGTTTACACACCAAATGAGAATCAGTCCTCCTTTATCTCTAAAGTTAGTAAACAACTAACTATGGGGAAGAGAAGTAGAATGATAATAGGAGGGGACTTTAATCTAACTACAAAAAATATATAGTAAAGCTCTCCTAAATACATCTAATAATATTTACTATAGTGCAACCTAGAAAAATATATATTTGAAAAAACAGGAGAAGAAAGAAGATTCCACAAATAAGTGCAATCTCAAAGTCTAGGATATAAAGCACATATAGAAACAGGACCAGTGGATTCGGTGCAAAAACAATATATTTGAATATATATAATGAACAATGAAATATACAATTTTGTACATTCAACTAGCCATTCATACACACACATACATTCTTCATAAAAAGGGGTACCCCAATTAGCAGCAAAAGATTAACTTATTCTCGTGGTGCACCACACAAGTCCAGAGACTGTAAATCACAAATGGCACTAGATGTAAAAGCCAAGCACTAGATACATGCAAAAAAATGCGTCAGCAATGTATGGTAAAGCAGGGAGTTAAACATTTTGCAATGGTGCCTCAAGCAGGTTGGTTAGTGCATTAAACTTATGAATCACAGTCCCATCCAAGTATCCTGTGCAAGCAGTAGCGTTAATAGCATGCAGTATAGCAAGGTTCATTAAGATTCTTTTAAGTGCAGCAAAGTTAGTAAAGCACAATCTCAGCCAGAAACACTGCTATGCAGTAAATAGGTATCAGTAGTGTATACGTCTCATTGGTGCATATTTCCTCTCAATGGACGAGAGGCACAACAAATACAAAGTCACTTGAAGTCCACAAATAAATGCTTAGTAAGCACATCAAAATAGACACAGACAGGTAATCACATACCAGCCGCATCTAACTCTTAACAGCCAAATAGATAGGTCTAAAAACACAACACAGATGAAATAGAGAACAGAACCCAACCAAAAACTCTTAGGAGACTTTTTATTAGATCATATTTTAATAGATGCATGGAGGCATATAAATAAAGGAACAAGAGACTTAACGTATTACTCCCCAGTACACAACTCATATTCAAGGATTGACTACATCCTGCTAAGCCAAATACTAATACCGCTACTAACAGAAGCACACATTCACACATGCCCCTGGTCTGATCATGCTAGTCAAAGTCATTATTACTGGAATCATCAATCATAATCGAACACGCTCGTGGGTACAAGGTAGTGAAATCCCCAATGAAATGTTGCTAGCGAGAATCTCAGTTATCCCTAAACCAGGAAAGAACAAACTGTATTGCAAGAATTACAGACCCATTTCATTAATAAATCAAGACAGTAAACTGTTTACAAAAATATTAGTCAACAGACTAAATGGACCATTAACCCAATTAATCTATTCCAACCAGGTCGGATTCATTAAAGCAATTATAATATCCACAATGTCATAGACCTGATAAATTTTGCCTTAGTTAACAAAGTGACTTCTCTGCTCCTATCATGGGACAGAGAGAAGGCATTTGACAGAGTGGACTGGAGTTATACCCATGCCTTTTTAGATAAAGTAGGAATTAAAGGAGAGTTTCATAATGCTATCTTTTCTGTATACTCCACCCCAGCAACAGCATATATTAGACTAGCAGGATATCAGTCTAGAAATATAGCAATCCATAATGGAACAAGGCAGGGATGTCCACTGCCACCCCTGTTGCTTGCCCTCGGCATTGAACCTTTAGCGAATAAGATAAGAGACTGCCCAGACATCACGGGAATATCTGTGGCAACAAAACAATATAAGATGGCCCTGTTCACAGACGATGTGATCTTAACCTTAACAAAACCCCTACTCTCACTGCCTCTTTTATACTCCATACTACAACAATTTAGCATTTTATCTGGCTACAAAATAAACTAGGACAAATGTGAAGCATTAGGTATTCACATACCAACTATTACCAAAAAAATCCTTGAAATAAATTTATCTTTTAATATGGGCAAAGAAGACAATCAAATACCTAGGAATAAATATTGCTACAGTTGTCCATATACTATACCAACACAACTATAAACCCCTTCTATCACATTTAAGACAATTCATGACTAAATGGTATAAATATAAGTTATCTTTCCTAGGACAAATTGTAACTACTAAAATGACTACTCTACCCAAACTGCTCTACCTCTTTAGATAACTACCTATCTCAGTACCAACAACCTGCAGAAATACATCCTCTCTTTCATTTCGAATAACAAAAGAGCAAGGATCAATAAACATATTATGACGAGGACTTGACCTCCCACATCTAGTATCATACTATAATGCAGCTAAAATGGCCCGGACTGCCCTGTGGCGTAACATAACTAGTGACATCCAATGTAAACACTTAGAAGACGATATTTTGGGGATTGATGACATTGTTAAACTATTATGGACCCCCAAAACTAACAGACCACAAAAGAGAAAATAGTTTTATAGCCATCACACACACACACACTGTTTATATGGGACAAAAACACCCGCCATTTCGCATTACTAAACGCTAACTCACCAGCTTCACCATTGATAGACCTTAACTCATTAATTGAAACAATTGTACAAGACAAATGTCCAAACAGAAGCCTGTATAGAATAGCAGAGACTCTCATTAATGGAAAAATCGATCCAAAAATATAAAATAAAAATTTAGGGGATGAATTATCAAGCTCCGAATGTAGCTCGATGCCCCTGTTTCCGTGCAAGCCTTCAGGCTAGCCGGAAACAGTAGTTATGAAGCAGCGGTCTAAAGACTGCTGCTCCATAACTTGTCCGCTGCCTCTGAGGTTGTGGTCTTCAATCCGCCTGATCCTATACGATCAGGCTGATTGATACCCCCTGCTAGCGGCTGATTGGCCATGAATCTGTGGTGGGGGGATTTCACAAGAAGTTCACTAGAACTGCTTGTGCAATGATAAGTCCTGACAGTGTATGCTGTCCACATTTATCAATGTCCGGCGGACATGATACGCTACATTGTATCATGTCTGTCCGCACTTTAGTAAATTGCCCCCCTTGACTCCACAAACAAACATAATTGGCTCCACTACTTTCAATTAAGATCTAGAGTTTCAGAGGCTCTAGGTACATCACCCCTACACAACCTCACTTCCTTTGAAACTTTATGCCTCTCCAAAACAAGATTGAAAGGCTTAATAGTCAGACTATATCCCATATTTAATACATCAGATCTCAACACCAAGACACTAATAATAAGCAAATGGGAGACAGACCTAGGAAGAGAATGGCTGATCCAACTTTGGGTTCAAACACTGAGACAAAATGCTTCCTTCACCCTCAACTCCTCATAACAGGAAAACTACCTAAAGTCTACATTTAGATCGTATTTATACTCCTCTAGTATATTCAAAATAGGGGGTAGAAACAATAACTTATGTTTTAGAGGTTGCGAAGAGGAAGGCAATTACCTACATATGTTGTGGCACTGTAACAAAATACAGCCTTTATGGAAAGATACAGCTAGTTTATTAGGTAACATTTTTGAAAAAGAGGTGGAACTCCCTTCTGAGAATGCGTTATTGCATTTCTCGGTAAGGGGATTCACTCCATAAGAAAACAGAAATTAATCTGCATAGCTACAAGAATGTGCCTTGCTAGATACTGGAAACAGAACCCCCAAGGATTTTCTTTAATAGAACAGAAAATAGAATACTTTTATAAGATGTCCAGTTCAGCTGCAGATTTGCTATCCACTAAAGATCAGTTTCTAGATTTATTGGAGCCTTGGATCATGTACTTTGAAGCTAGACACAGACAACCCCCTAACCTGTTACAGAGGAACCAGACTCCTCATCTCCTCCAATAATAGACACTTCATGGGGGGCGGAGCTAGCTGCCGAGCTGAATGGTCGCAGTAGTGTGGAGCTCTGCAATCATCTAGGGAAAATTAGAAGTTTCTGATAAATTAACAAGGGTCTTTCCTACCAGACCACCTCTATAGACCAACACTGACCACCCTGTTTCCACAGTATAAAGGGAAGACTATACTCTGAGCCAGTAAGCAGCTTTTTACCAACGCAGAGCAGAGGTCTCACTAAGACACCGGAGGGTCGGGGCTCCGCTCCGGTGCCTCAACACCTTAGAATCGGGTCTAACTGGCCTTTCTAGAGGAAGACACCTGCAAGTAACATACGGTGGTTGACGGCCCACGCCACCGCAATTTGATTGCAAGTCAGCCCTCTCCACTACTGGCTTGACGGCGGGTACCAATTGTTCTTGCTTGCTAACTTTGGGGAAGTTCCCCTGGATCTGTCCCTACTCACCTGCTACGTCTGGAGGGTCAGTGCCAGGGTGATCCTTGTGTGGCCGGGGTGGCACGAAAAGCTGCCATTGCTGAGGTGCGCAGGCTCCCTATACTGCGTCTCTGCTAACGGGGAGCTCTTTGTGAGACATCTCAAGAGCGGACCTCTGAGGCTGAGCATCTGGATCCTGTTCTGCATGAGGAGAGAAGTCGGAGGTATGCTGAGAAGAGCGATTTACCTTGGCCCTTAACGACCGCCATACTTTTTGTACGGCTCATGCTGCTTTTGCTTCCGATTGGGGAGACCTGCTGAGAGACGCTGCTGTTTTAGTCCATTTTGCACTGAAGGGCCAATCTTCTGCTTGTCATTTGGGCCAGTCCTGGCCCGCACATCGCTCCTTAGACTATTTTGTCTGCTGGTGTCTGAAGGAGGCCACATGGGCGTCTGCTTGGCTAAGCAAGAGAGGTTCAGCTGTCTAACCTGGGATTGAGGCCTGCTCCTTCACCGGGATACTTGTGATCAAACTACAAGGGGTAAGACTCTATTTTTTCCCTAATCTAACTGTACCCCCATCACTTAAGGCATATGGCAACACCTGGGGCCCTTTCATATGTTATTTTGAGGCCTACCCATGGGCCTAAGGCTCACTAACCCAGCCCCTTAATCTGGAGGATTTCTTGCATACTCAAGGCCACAAGTGATATTGAGGCCTCGCTCCACGTTTGCATGTCCTTACTGGCCTTACTTGTGGGTCACGACTCCTAAAACAAGGTGGACAGCTAATATAACCCCACATTAAGCCTCCCAATTACATCTCTGGGGAGAGAGAAAATCCTATCTATTTTGTGTGGCAGCAATAGAGCTACTTGGTAACAGGAAGACTAATCTCCTGGGTATGTGTTACCTACTTTCAGGTCTGCTGCTCATAATTGATCAAACCCTCATATAAGCTATCCTGGACTTGAGAAGGTTGTTCATATTAATTACTTACAATATTGGTGCTGCTGCGTCAGCTCATTTGTCCTTGGGCCATTTTACCCAAGTGTAGTGTTAGTATCTTACTTGCCTTAACGCTCTTCCATTACAGGTTGTCTACAGATGTGTGTTACCCTCTCAGGCATTCTGTATTATGTTTGGTTGTTGCAAAATGACCTTATTGTTTCTTAAACACATGAATGTTATATTCACACCTGCAATCTAGTTAAGTGTTTTCTTAGGTGCTACCCCCTCAAGACTCGCCCTTTCCGGCCTAGCTAGTCTAGGCTGGTCACTTCCATTTCCCTTTTCCCCTTCCTTTGGGTCGTATCTGCTCCCCTTGAGTTGAGAGCCTGTAGTTTGTTTACAGCCCTTAGAACCACAGCGATCCTGTAATTGAGGTGACACGCCTTGCTTATATACACCCTCACCCAACCTGTGCTAATACGGCGAGACATAGTGACGTCCCCCTAGCTCCCCAATAATACCCCTACGCTAATACTGACAGTGGGGTTCACCCCACCAGGTCTGCCTCTTTTCTTTTCTTATCTCTGTGTGTGTCTCGCTGCTAGGGGATCCCTAGCCGGCCCTTCCTTTCTGACTCAGCTTGTTGTGTTGGTCACTTCCCCTTCCCCTTTTCCCTTCCTTCGGGTCGTATCCCCTGGTTCTGGGCCAGCGGGGGGTTCGTGGGTTATAGGGATCTTCTTGCTCAACCTGTGCTGGGGGTTCTTGCTGACCCCTGCCTCCACGTGGAAGCTTCTCCTGCCTTTTTCTCTGCAGGTAGAATTCAGGTTCCATACTGACCGCTGCAATGGAGGGGTAGGGGTCGGATGGAACTTCTTGGCCTCACTCCTTACACTCAAGACTACTCTCGTTTTTAAGTTTCATCACTGTGCCTAACTGAAATGTAATTAACCTGACAGTAGTATTTAGCCATATATAGTCTTGCCTAACTGATATTCTGTTCCCAGGCTTGCTCCTTTGGTGGCCTGCAGGTCACTCAGATACAGCCAAAAATGCCTCACGCCTCCAGGCGGCTACCCAGGACCCCTGGACCAGCTAAGAAAACGGTCCTAGACCATTTTACGGAACCAATCAGGAGGCCTGAATAAGACTCGCATGAAGATTTAAGCAAATCGGAATCTGTAGGTGAGAGGTCTCAATCTGATGCTGCCCCGCTCTCCCGATCCCAACACTACATCACAGAAGAGACCCTTAAAAAAATGTTTGCTCAGCAAACATGCTCCATTACGAAGGAAATCCAAAGGAGTCATGCTAAGCTTAAGAAAGATATTTCAGAAATAGGAGATAGGGTGGACTCCCTAGAAAGAAAGCATGATGACATTATCACGGACCAGTCAAACCTACTAGCGTACTCAGAGACACTGTCAGACCAATTAAGTCAACTTGAATTTAAACTGGCGGATGTTGAAGATCGCGCCCGAAGGAACAATATCAGGTTCCGAGGCATACCGGAAGATATCTCGTCTATGGATTTACAGAATTATTTATCAGAGCTCTTTGACAACCTGCTGGATTCTACTGAAGGTATGACTACCACGATGGAGAGAGCACACAGAGCCCTGCGTCCCAGATCTGTCTCACAGGACAAACCTAGAGACGTCATTGTCTGCTTTCATAGCTTCCTTTTTAAGGATAAGCTTATGCAGGCCGTTTTCCGTAAACCACCATTAGCTGAAAAATTTCAAATTATTCAATTACTGCCGGATCTGTCGGCTCACACATTGCAACATTGAAGATTGTACCAACCAGTTACTTTGGAGCTTAGAAAGGCGGGCCTTAAGTACCGATGGGGCTACCCGGCCAAACTGATCATTACAAAGGACAACCAAACACACACAGTGTCCTCGCTGGCCCAAGGGTCCACTTTACTTGCACAATGGGGCCTTACAAAAGGAAACCCACTGGAACCTGCTCCTGTCAGGGCGAAGTTGAGAGCCACGGCGCCCGATTGGCCTCCCAAAGACCAGCAGCCCAAAAGACAGAAAACGCACCCATTACAGGACTCCCAAGGCCCCCCTGTATCTCCATCTTGATCACTAGAACCTGTCTAGTGATAACTTTACTCTCCTCTCTTGAATCTTCCTTCCTCCATCATATATGGTAGGCTGCCCTCAGCCTGAGATGTGCCTAAACCAGGTCTGACTGATAGTAAATTATTGATGTTTTTTGACAACCTGTTTATGTTTTTGCCTCTTTCTGTTGCAATTTGTGTTATATTAGGTTGTAATAAGGGGCCATCCTGGCACAGGTTGAGTGTTTTTTCACTAAGAGGGTGAGATAATGATACTATTATTGATGTTACAGTTATAGTTGGCTAATATTCTACTGTTATTATTTGTGTTTACATGTTGTTTCACTGACACATTTGCTTTTAGATGTTTATACTATATAGACACTCACGAGACCAATCTCATATATAGATGGAGTGAGGTCGGACAATCTGGACCTCACTAACCTTGCTCCACTTATAGCTCCCCCCCATATAGGCTGCCCACGCCAGGGTACCACCCAGGTGGACTATTTCCACCTCATTATCTGATATACAGCACTCAACAACTTATAATTTAATTCGATACCCCTAACCATTTCTATTCTCTCCCACGCCTCCCTCTCCCCCCCACCCCATAATAATGGCAAACCGTCTTAGACTTCTTACCCACAATGTCAGAGGCCTTAATTCCACTTACAAGCGAAGCCTCTTGACTCGCAAACTTAATTTTCACAACCCTGATGTAGTCTTCTTACAGGAGACCCATTGGGAGATTGATTCCCCCCAACGCTTCCACTCCCGCTCATATTGGGTCCTCGACCATTCCCCTTTCACCAAGTAGGCTAGGGGTACGGCCATACTCCTGCATCACAGAGTGGCTTACGAGCAAATACAAGTATTCAAAGACCCGGAGGCTAGGTACACTATTTTAATCTGTAGACTAAACCACACATTGCACACGTTAGTATCCATCTACCTTCCCAACTCCCGCCAGCCCGCGTGCCTTCGTAAGATCCTCCAAATACAGGGAGTGCAGAATTATTAGGCAAGTTGTATTTTTGAGGATTAATTTTATTATTGAACAACAACCATGTTCTCAATGAACCCAAAAAACTCATTAATATCAAAGCTGAATAGTTTTGGAAGTAGTTTTTAGTTTGTTTTTAGTTATAGCTATTTTAGGGGGATATCTGTGTGTGCAGGTGACTATTACTGTGCATAATTATTAGGCAACTTAACAAAAAACAAATATATACCCATTTCAATTATTTATTTTTACTAGTGAAACCAATATAACATCTCAACATTCACAAATATACATTTCTGACATTCAAAAACAAAACAAAAACAAATCAGTGACCAATATAGCCACCTTTCTTTGCAAGGACACTCAAAAGCCTGCCATCCATGGATTCTGTCAGTGTTTTGATCTGTTCACCATCAACATTGCGTGCAGCAGCAACCACAGCCTCCCAGACACTGTTCAGAGAGGTGTACTGTTTTCCCTCCTTGTAAATCTCACATTTGATGATGGACCACAGGTTCTCAATGGGGTTCAGATCAGGTGAACAAGGAGGCCATGTCATTAGATTTTCTTCTTTTATACCCTTTCTTGCCAGCCACGCTGTGGAGTACTTGGACGCGTGTGATGGAGCATTGTCCTGCATGAAAATCATGTTTTTCTTGAAGGATGCAGGCTTCTTCCTGTACCACTGCTTGAAGAAGGTGTCTTCCAGAAACTGGCAGTAGGACTGGGAGTTGAGCTTGACTCCATCCTCAACCCGAAAAGGCCCCACAAGCTCATCTTTGATGATACCAGCCCAAACCAGTACTCCACCTCCACCTTGCTGGCGGGAGTCGGACTGGAGCTCTCTGCCCTTTACCAATCCAGCCACGGGCCCATCCATCTGGCCCATCAAGACTCACTCTCATTTCATCAGTCCATAAAACCTTAGAAAAATCAGTCTTGAGATATTTATTGGCCCAGTCTTGACGTTTCAGCTTGTGTGTCTTGTTCAGTGGTGGTCGTCATTCAGCCTTTCTTACCTTGGCCATGTCTCTGAGTATTGCACACCTTGTGCTTTTGGGCACTCCAGTGATGTTGCAGCTCTGAAATATGGCCAAACTGGTGGCAAGTGGCATCTTGGCAGCTGCACGCTTGACTTTTCTCAGTTCATGGGCAGTTATTTTGCGCCTTGGTTTTTCCACACGCTTCTTGCGACCCTTTTGACTATTTTGAATGAAACGCTTGATTGTTCGATGATCACGCTTCAGAAGCTTTGCAATTTTAAGAGTGCTGCATCCCTCTGCAAGATATCTCACTATTTTTTACTTTTCTGAGCCCGTCAAGTCCTTCTTTTGACCCATTTTGCCAAAGGAAAGGAAGTTGCCTAATAATTATGCACACCTGATATAGGGTGTTGATGTCATTAGACCACACCCCTTCTCATTACAGAGATGCACATCACCTAATATGCTTAATTGGTAGTAGGCTTTCGAGCCTATACAGCTTGGAGTAAGACAACATGCATAAAGAGGATGATGTGGTCAAAATACTCATTTGCCTAATAATTCTGCACACAGTGTAGTTGAACAATACAGATAGGGTCGATTTCTATTGGCAGGCGACTTTAACATGACATGGGACCCTAACCTAGACCGCAGGACCAAGAACCCAGACAGTGACAACCCCCAGACAAACAATATTTCTGCTAAGTTTTGGACTATAATGTTTCACCACGGCTATTTTGATGTGTGGAAGTCCTTACATTCCAGAGAGAGAGACTACACCTACTACTCGCACCCTCATAAAGTTTACTCCCGACTGGACCACATATTTTGTCATGCTTAGACTTTAGACTCGATCACGCGATCAGAGATTTCCCTAAGCTCCTGGTCGGATCACGATCTGCTTTCAGCTGACTTACACCTCATAGACAAGCCATTCCCCAGAGCCAGTTGTTGGTGCCTCCCACATCATATCTTGGCAGACATCCCTTTTAGGGAAGAACTAAGGCATGACCTGACTGAACTGCTTCAACAAAATGACAACGGACAGACTCCTGATGATACTCTTTGGGGCACCATTAAAGCGACAATTAGGGGCCTCATAATCTGCAAGCAAAGTCATTTAAGAAAGTTGGCCGGCCTAACACTGGCACAGGCACATACCAAACTCAGAACCTTAGAAACTAGCAACCGTGCCTCTATTTCAACAGAAGTGACAGAGCAAATTAAAACCGTCAGGGACCATTTTAACCGATTAGAGTTAAAGCGCACCCAGCATAATTTAGCTAAATTAAAACAACTCTTTTATCATAAGGGAAACAGGGCCGATTTCACAAATCCTCCATAATAATAAATTATACAAGAAGCCGTCCCTTATAGGAGAGAGCTTCGCTGACTTTTACTCCAAATTATATAATATTGGCACTGCGGAGAGCCCAGAATCTGCCTCTATCCACGACATCAGACTTTATCTGTCTACCCTGAACTTACCTACACTCACGGCAGAGCAACAAAGCATGCTAACCGCACCACTCGCGCTGTTCGAAATCAAACAAACCATCAAGAGCCTGAAACCTTTCAAGGCTCCTGGCCCTGATGGATTCCCCGCCCAGTTCTACAAGCTGTATATCCACGAACTTGCCCCATACCTGCTTAGGTTCTTTGAATTGGCAGGAAATAATGGCACTTTTAAAGAGGAGTTTTTACAGGCGGCCATCGTTACAATACCCAAGCCAGATAAAGAACCCTCTCTCTGTTCTAATTACAGACCGATTTCCCTGATCAATGTCGACATTAAAATTTACTCCAAAGTACTGGCTAGCCATATTGGCAAGCTTTTGCCAACCTTAATTAGCCCTGATCAGGTGGGGTTTATCTATAACCGGGAGGGGCCAGATAACACAAGACGTCTTATCAACATAATATGTGAGTCCACCAGGATGAACAAGCCTTTCTCAGTCATCTCTTTAGATGCTGAGAAGGCCTTTGACTGGGTTCGTTGGTACTATCTGTGAGAAACACTTAGAGCGTTTAATTTCCCTGCCGCAACTTGTACGGCTATCAGTGCCCTGTACTCGGCCCCAACAGCTATTGTCAAGGGCCTTGGGTTCCACACCCCGCTGTTTTCCATTTCAAATGGCAGTAGGCAGGGGTGCCCTCTCTCACCCCTGTTGTTTGCTTTAGCGATTGAACCTCTGGCCATGAAAATTCGATCAGACGTGTCCTAACCGGGGATTAGACTATCGGGCACTCTGCACAAAATTGATATCACCATTTTCCCTGCAGACCCTGCCAAAGCCATCCCTAGATTGCTGAATAACTTGAAGACATTTGGAGATCTCTCCTTCTATAAGCTCAACCCACTCAAAACTGAAATCTTTTGGTGGGGCTACTCGCACAATTACATCCACAAATTGCAGGAACAATTCAAATTCAAGTGGATGACTGAGCGGATCACTCACCTAGGAGTAAATATGTCTAGTAGTATCCCACAAATGATAAAAGACAACTACCTTCCTTTGCTAACAGAGTTACGTAATTTAAAAAATACGTGGGACCACAAGTCTATTTCATGGATGGGTCGAATAGCCTCCCTTAAAATGTCCTTCCTCCCCAAATTAACTTACCTCTTTCGCTGCCTACCAATTAGAGTCCCCATACACCTTCTCCTCCAATTTCAGAGTGAGATCACAAAATTCATCTGGCAAGGTAAGACACCTCGAATTGCCCATAGAACTCTGCAACTCCCCATTCACCAGGGAGGCCTTGCTTCCCCATCAGTTGTGAAATACTATGAAGGAGCTATGCTAACGCACATCTCCCAATGGGGAGTACTCCAATCCTGTGACAGGTGGAGAGAACTTGAACAGGCGTCCTTGCCACCCAGTGTTCTCCTCAAAGATGTAATTTGGACCCCGCCACACAGCCGCAGAGCTCTGGGCATATGTAATTTGATCATCCTAGAGTTCTTATCTGTTTGGGATAAGATTAGACACCACCAGCTCATTGCTCCCCACCCCTCCCCCATAAACTTGGTAGCCGGCCTACTCACGGGATTGACCGATACTCACCCTAATATGTGGGCTCGGATGCAGGTTACTAGGGTCTCCGACTTCTGGTCTGTCACGCAACCAGATGGGTTTACAGACTTAGCACAACTGGGCCAACACACAGCTATCCCTGCATTCCTCCCCTTTGAAATGCTTAGGATTAGGAGCTTCCTGAAAAGCTGGGGTTTCCTCCCCTCCTCCTCTCGTCCTCTCACCCCCTGGGAAAGAAGGACACAGGCTTGCCAGGCCGCTTTCAATGTATTAAAGTCTCCTGGAGGGCACCTCCCCGCCCGTTCTAGCTCCGCATCTATCTAGATGGGACACCCTCCTATGTATTAATACTTCTGCGGACTCCTGGCAAAGGGCCATTCTATTGACAAAACAGACCCTACACTGTGTTACAGTGTTAAAAAACTTATTATAAGGTTCTCTCACACTGGTACCTTGTCCCTACCCGACTGTCTAAAATGTTTGCGGTACCTCGCCCCTATGTTGGAGAGGCTGTGGCCTGCATGGTAGTCTACTGCACATTTGGTGGGAGTGCCCTAATATTAGACCCCTTAAGGAGAAAGGATTTCGTGCCCTTACCAAGTTCGAAGTTAGAGTCCCTGATGGGCCAGCACTTTCCCTTCTCCATCTAGGCCTACATGCTTCCCCCAAGCATCAGAGTCTTTTTGGTGTTTACCTATTAGCCTCAATCAAATCTAATATAGGAATTCTCTCCCAAATGGGAAGACATTGTAAATACAATGGCTTATCTGTATACCATGGAGAAGGCTGTAAATCTGGACCTTAACAAATCTGACTTATTTGAAATGCCCTGGGCTGACTGGAAAGGTAAATATAATACCCTATGGCACCCGCCTGCTACGACACAAGACACCTAGCCTAATATTTAACGACTTGCCTACTCTCCTTCCAATATAATCTGTGCAGACACCCAGAAATCTTGGCCGAGACTTGCTCCCCCCTGTTCCCCCCATTCCCCACACATGTGTCCCCCCTTCTTCCCCTTCCTCTCCCCCCCCCATGTACCTAATACATTTCAGTTGAAGTGCTCTACTACATAATCATTGATCCCCTCATCTATACACAACATAGTTTACAATTTAACTTCACGCAGGGTGAGATCAACTTGTATTGTATTTCATTTTCCAATGTACAAAACATGTTTCATAGGGCCTGAAGGCCCAATATCTTATTGGATTTTATCATTGTGAAGGGGTCCTGCGAGTCCCCAATAGTTATGTTATTTTTCTCTTCAAAATACGATTAAAATATATTTAAAAAAAAATAAAAAATAAATAAATAGACACTTCATAACCACCCCTACACCTTAACTCTATGGGGCATATTTATCAAGCTCCATATGAAGCTTGATGCCCCGTGTTTCTGGCGAGCATTCAGGCTCTCCGGAAACACAAGTTATGAAGCAGCAGTCTAAAGACTGCTGCTCCATAACCTGTCCGCCTGCTCTGAGGCGGCAGACAGACATCGCCAGAAATCCCCCCCAATTGAATACGATCGGGTTGATTGACACCCCTGTTAGCGGCTGATTGGCGGTGAATCTGCAGGGGGTGGCATTGCACCAGCAGTTCACAAGAACTACTAGTGCAATGATAAATGTCGACAGCATATGCTGTCTGCATTTATCGATGTGCAGCGGACATGATCCGCAATATATGTTTAGTTGTGAGAGTAAACCCTGATATTGAAGCTTTTAGTATGTTTTTTAAATGTTTCTCTTATGTTCGTTCTTTTTTCTTTAACAAGATAAGCATTGTACAAAAATACTACTGACTCAATGGGTTAATCTGTTAAAAAAATGTCTATATTTCTGTATTGAGTGAAACATGTATACCTGTATCACATTACAAATGCTAATAAAAGCAATTTCAACAAAATGGCTGTTCCAGGACCTGCAAGGGAGCGTGCCGCATGCAAATTCATGTTGTTTCCCTATCCAGTTTAAGGAAGTTTACTATGAAATATCATGAGATCACAGTTCATGCTGATGCTGATTGATTGGCTGTTGTTCATTTCTTCCTTTTTTTTTTTTTTTTTTTTACCTAGAGCTGGACAGCAGCTGAAGTATAACTGTTCCCAGAGCACTTACTCTGGTGAGCTGAGGAAATGTTGAGTTAAAATATCTTCCTTTTTTACATAGAGATGTTCAGGTGATATTTTCTTGTCAGCGTTTTAGTTATACTGCATCACATTCAAGTGATTTAGCATATGTGTATGATGTCCCTTTAAGTTAAAATTACAGTAAAGTAAAAAGTATACTTTGATGTTTCAGATAGAGCATTCAGTTTTAAACAATTTTCCGGTTTGTTTCCATTATCTCATTTGTTGAAAAGTGTATCTAGGTGGGTTCCGGAGTAGCAATGCACTATGTAGAACTGCTGATTGGTGGCTGCACATTTATGTCTCTTGACGTTGGCTCACCTGATTTTTTTAGCAAGCTCAAAGCAGTGCTTTGCTGGTTCTTTAAGAAAGGATACCAAAAAAATAAAAAAAATAAGCCAATCTAATAATAGAAGTAAACTAAAAAGTTGTTTAAAAGTGAATAAAAAAATTGGGTTTCATGTCCCTTTAACTCTTTTTCATGCAAATAAATATGTTACTATGTTTAAATAGTGCACTTTAATATGCATGCTATTTTTTTTTTGGACAACATTACTTATACTTAAGGAAATTAAAATACTTAAAGTGAATGTAAATTTTGATGCTAAAGTGCCCGGTTTTTAAAAATTTGATTAAAAACAGGGGCACTTTAATTCATCAAAATTTACATTTTACTTGTGAAAAAAAACATATCTTTTAAACTTGACAGCCGCTCCAGCTTCCTCCGGTCGTCGCAAGCCATTTCTGATTTCAGAAATGATGGATCAGTCATCCTCTAATCACGGCTTCCCCCGGGGAATCAGCGTCTGATTCAATGCCGTAATTGGAATAAGCCGGATTCCTCATTTTAGACCCAGGAAGGTTCTTTGCAACGACCGGAGGAAGCTGGAGCGTCTGTCATGATTAAAAGGTAAGTTTTTTTCACAACAGGAGTGAAATGTAAATTTTGATTAATTAAAGTGTCCCTGTTTTTAATCAAATTTTTTAAAACTGGGCACTTTAGCATCAAAATTTACATTCACTTTAATTTAAATTTTCATGTTGGCTTTGGATAATAATATAACATCTTGTAATTAGGTTCTGAAAACTTCTAAAGATAATAAATTGATATCAAACTCAAAATAGTTCTACTTTGTATATATAAACATTATTATATTTAAAACATTTCCTACACAAAAATATAAGTCAATGCTTTGTAACTGAGTGTGTAATAAAGAGGTTGAATTGATCGGTAAGCGGTTAAATTAAAGGGACAGTCTAGTCAAATAGCTCAGCACACAGGGAAATGGCTCAGCAGTTAAAGGGTAAACTATGTAGGTATGCTAGGGTTGATATCCAGGGATGTTATTTTTATGCTCATACATAGAAGTGCTGAGCTGTGATTCTTTGAAATCATCATGATTTGCACTTTTTTTCTCCTGCCTTTGTAAACAGCAAAACTTTATTTTATATGAATAGAGAAAATAACCAGATGTTCGGCTTTGTTTCTATAAACTGGCATGGCTATTTGATTGCATGACAAACAGTTCAAATAACTTTAAAGTTGGAGCAATTTCTTAAATTCTTACATCAACCCAGGAAACTGATGCACTAAAAATCCCTCCCCCCATTTCATAACTGAAAGGACATAAAACCCAAACGGCTAGATTACGAGTCTTGCGTTAAGCTAAAAAAGCAGCTTTGGCCAGACTGGTATTACGAGTCTTGACTTTTTTGGCCAGACTTGGAAATACCACAAATCCACTTACGTCAATTGCGTATCCTATATTTTCAATGGGACTTGCATAGCGCCGGTATTACGAGTCTGCCAAAAAGTGAGCGGTAGACCCTCTCCTGTCAACACTGGTACCGCATTTTAAAGTCAGTAGTTAAGAGTTTTACACTACAACGCCGTAGCATAAAACTCTTAACTAAAGTGCTAAAAAGTACCCTAACACCCATAAACTACCTATTAACCCCTAAACCAAGGCCCCCCCACATCGCAAACACTAAAATACATTTTTTAACCCCTAATCTGCCGAACCGGACATCGCCGCCACTATAATAAATATATTAACCCCTAAACCGCCATACTCCCACCTCGCAAACATTAGTTAAATATTATTAACCCCTAATCTGCCGTCCCTAACATCGCTGACACCTACCTACATTTATTAACCCCTAATCTGCTGGCCCCATCGTCGCCACCACTATACTAAAGTTATTAACCCCTAAATATTAGTCTAACACTAACCCTAACCTCCCTAACTTAAATATAATTTAAATAATCTAAATAAAATTCCTATCATTAACTAAATAATTCCTATTTAAAACTAAATACTTACCTATAAAATAAACCCTAAGCTAGCTACAATATAACTAATAGTTACATTGTATCTAGCTTAGGGTTTATTTTTATTTTACAGGCAATTTGTATTTATTTCACCTAACACTACACTATTATTAAATTAATTCCCTAAACTAAATACAATTAAATACAATTAAATAAAATTATCTAAAGTACAAAAAACAAACACTAAATTTACAGAAAATAATAAACAAATTACAAGATTTTTAAACTAATTACACCTAATCTAATCCCCCTAACAAAATAAAAAAGCCCACCCAAAATAAAAAAAGCCCTACCCTACACTAAATTACAAATAGCCCTTAAATGGGCCTTTTGCGGGGCATTGCCCCAAAGTAATCAGCTCTTTTACCTGTAAAAAAAATTACAAATCCCCCCAACATTAAAACCCACCACCCACACAACCAACCCTACTCTAAAACCCACCCAATACCCCCTTAAAGAAACCTAACACTAACCCTTGAAGATCCCCTTACCGGGAGAAGTCTTCACCCAACCGGGCCGAAGTCCTCAACGAATCCGGCAGAAGTGGTCCTCCAGGCGGGCAGAAGTCTTCATCCAGATGGCATCTTCTATCTTCATCCATCCGGCGTGGAGCGGGTCCATCTTTAAGACATCCGACTTGGAGCATCCTCTTCTTTCCACGGCGACTGAAGAATGAAGGTTCCTTTAAGTGACGTCATCCAAGATGGTGTCCCTTACATTCCGATTGGCTGATAGAATTCTATCAGCCAATCGGAATTAAGGTAGGAAAAATCCTATTGGCTGATGCAATCAGCCAATAGGATTGAACTTCAATCCTATTGGCTGATCCAATCAGCCAATAAGATTGAGCTGGCAGTCTATTGGCTGTTCCAATCTAACTCACGGTTCCTGAAGTCCAGCGGTGAAGTCTTCTTCCAAGCTGCGATATCTTCTATCTTCTTCCAGGAGCAAGTCGGCACGTAGCGAAGCCCAGAACTGAAGACTGGTGACCGCGGAACTGAAGACCGGAAACGGCGCAACTGAAGACCGGTGACCGCGGAGCCATGGAGCGTGGATATCCTCTTCATACGATCACCACCGCACACTGAGGATTGAACTCAAGGTAGGCATTTAAATATGGGGTACCTTGCATTCCTATTGGCTGATTTGAGTCTTCAAATTCAAATCATCCAATAGGATGAGAGCTACTGAAATCCTATTGGCTGGGGGCTTAGTAATTGTGGGGGTTTGGCGGTTTAGGGGTTAATAGATATATTAGGTTTGTTGCGATGTGGGTTAATGGCGGATTAGGGGTTAATAGGTTAATTAAGTTTATTGCATTGGTGAGGGATGGTGGTTTAGGGGTTAATAGTCTTAACAGGTTCTTTGCGATATGAGTGAATGGCGGATTAGGGGTTAAAAGTTTATTAAGGTACAGTATATTGCGTTGTGGGGTGGTGGCGATTTAAGGGTTATTCACTTTATTAGGTATATAGCGTTGTGGGGGGTTGGCGGATTAGGGGTTACTAGGTTAATTAGATGTTTTGCGATGTGGGGTGTTGGCGGATTAGAGGTTAATATAGTTTATTAGTTACTGCAGTGGGGTTGATGGTTGACAGGTAGTTAGATATTGTGCATGCGGTGGTTGTTAGTTATTTTCAGGAGGTAGATAGATATTGCGCATGCGTTAGCTGTTAGTTAATATTTTCAGGGGGTTACGGTGCTTACATACTCAGTGCAAGGCTTGCTGCGCCTGCCTATGTGTGGCGAGGTAAAAAGGGAGTAAAATTTCTCAATTTTTGCCGTGTGAGTCCTTGCGTTGAATATGTGATACCGATTTGCGATTTGTTTCTATGTTAGCTTATGGGAGTAAAAATTGCGGGCGACAGGTGAAATATATGTGACGCATTTATATGCGGCGCTGTATATGTGATACCAAAACGGCGTATGTAATCTTGTCCCAGGTTTTCATTATAACTGAACCAGTGAACAAATAAAATAATCATATAATTGGCGGAGCTAACTGCCGAAGTGGCTGGACGCATGTAAAAATAGCTCCCGACTCTATTAGGGATTTTGGGGACTAATTTGAACCTAATGCCTCTTGAATAATAGGAGACATACTTAACCCTTGTCACAGAATTTGCTGTTGTGATTGGAGGAACTGCCGGGTGTGCTCTGTTGTTTGCAGCTGGATTGCTCGTTGGGGCCTGCTGAGAGCTGAGACGAGCATGGAGGATCACCACATGGCTATCCTGGCCCTCTTTGAACACTATGACTGCCAGCTGATGAGCTGACTTGACCGGCTTATACAAATCAGCAGAGCTCAGGGTCCGAATCGAGCTGAAGTTAGGCATTTTGAACGAGAGGCTGCGACTCCTGAATCATGTCAGATTGTTTTCCCGGGGAATTCCGCCAGACATCTTTTCACAGGAATTGCCTCCCACCTAGAAGCTGCCCCAGCCCATAGCAGGAGTGATCACTTACCGTATGCCTTTGACCGAGGAGATGCGGCTGACCCTCCGGAGCAAAAGGTGACCCGTGACTGCCTGACAAAAGTAGCGGTTGTGAGGGCCATTGAAGATGAGGTTCCTGAGCAGTTGAGTGATGGGTCCGGGCTTATGTTTGCTCAGGAAGTCACAACCCTGGCAGCAATTTATCTTGACAGTGGGTCCCATGTCTTACACTGTCCTGGTGCTTTGCAGAGTATTTGCTCCTCTAAGTCACTATGTGTGCAGGCTACCCAGGATCATGGGGAATATTGTGGGGCTATAGCTCAACAGAATAGTACTTACAAGAAAATGGGTGTAGGTTGACTCTCCCTACCCTCTATGGGGCTGTGAACAACTACTATGGTAAAATTGTTATACCCTTGCATAGTCTATACAGTGACTCTTTATTTTTTTCCCTCTCCTGCTTCATGACGGCACTGTTGCCTGAGATTCTATTTGGGAGATCATACATGGAACTTATGATCGGGTGAGAGATGTTTATATCACATGAACTTTGGTGACTTCCTGAGAGAACAACTGAGTACTTTGAGTACGGTCACTGCTGTTTAGGTTTAATATGTAATTGTTAGTGAGTTAAACTAGTTAATTGTATTAGATAAACAGACATATGCTAATTTAGCATTCTTAAAGTCCTTATAATGTAAATTTCTGGGACTCTTTACCACATATACCTTGTAAAGGAACTGTTCTATTATCACTACTGTAGTCCCCTTCGGAAAATGTATGTTATTTTTAGGAGGAGAATATTCGCATCATGTGCGAATTAGGTTACATACTTTGTTCGATGACAAGGAACTTCATTACCAGCTTTGGATCCGCTCCCCCCCCCTCCTAATTGTGTGGGTAGGGATAAACAGTTTATCCTCCATACTCCCTTTTTGGCAGAGTTATGCAGTTTCTGCCCTGTTCATTGAGCCTCTATCTTAGTTTGTCTCTGTATGAGTGTAAAAATGGCTCTCCAGATTTTAATAATGAATGATCTATCGTGACTCTGTTTCTGTGTTTTAATATCTGCAGACTGTTTACCCCTATAATTTTTGAATAACTGTTAGCTCATGTATATATATCAACTGCATGTGTTAGAACTACTGGTATGCGGTTTAAGATTCGAGACTCTGTGATGGCCAGGGTATGTGTTTCCTATGTATTTCAGAGAGAGAGATCCTGTTGGTACACCGGGGTGGTATAGATGGCAAGGTGATATACTAATGAAAATGAGATAAACTTGATATATATGGCTACTTGTGGGTGAAATATTCGCTCCCATGCCAACAACTATATCCTGGCATGCCAAGATTTGTAGTCTTAGACTAAGTTAATAACTGGTAGCTGTAGCAACTCTTATACTGATTGCCCACTATACTGGTGTGCTTGCTTAATCGCCCTTGGAGGACTGCAGAGTCTTGTAGTCTTGATAGCTCTATATAACATGCTAGACTATAAACCTTTTAAACTTGCAACCTCTATATTTCCAGTTTTACTGACTCTATGCCAACTATAAGTTTGAGAACAGTTATATTCCTATACATATTAGCACTTAGACTTATATAAGAAGCAGTTCCTGCAGTTTTGTTTTCTGACACAGTGTTGAGTACTTGTATATTTAATAGTGTTATGTTTCTTTCTATGACCTCCTTCAATCTTAGTATTAGTTTCCCGGACCTATACGTGGTCCTAGTAGACATATGAAGGAGAACGTTAAGTGTAGGCCTTACTTGAGCCTATACCACCTAATAACCCTCAGATTAGTAATTTGACCCTATTGGGGTCCTACAGTGGCCTCAGCAATCTTTGAGGAAAAAGAGGGCATTTTTAGGTTTGCTCCCCAGCCTCTATTCCTTTGTCCTATGTTTCATCTTCGCAATACTATGAGAGTGTTACAATAGGGGATTTTTCCCTAAATGAGATCTTATGTATTACATGTCTACGGTATTTGTTTTATCACATACTTGTGTTTGTTTGAGCAAATTGATTTTTGTCTTGTAATTGTTATACCCTCAATAAAAAACTCAATAAAAAAAAAAATCATATAATTAATGGTAGAAGTAGTGGCACTCAAAAATTCAGTTATTAATTAATTTATACCGCAATTTGCAGGCAGTCAATATTAATAATGTAACTTTAGAAAAAAGGATTGTTAATCTAAATTTTAACTGTCAAAGAATAACAAGGCCCCACTAGTGCTACATTTTATAAAGGTTGTATTTATTGTTAGAGCGATTAAATCTGTAAAACCATAAATCTCTCCAACAAAAGAATATACAATCCGGTAGCCACTGAAACTATTATAATGAGGCTCTTAGTGCATACAGCACACTTCCCAGCTAATCCGGATGGAAACGTTCATGCCATAACTGGAGCACTTAGTGCAACAGCACGCTCCAAAAGAATCCTGAAAAGTGTGGATTGACGTCAATTCACGTAATTATTTCAAATACCTTTAGGGAGGACTCGGGACAGATCCGTTAAACAGAATTTAAGCTATGCAAGGAAATTCCACTTCCCAACTGGAAACTTTTATCACTTGCAATTTGTACGTGATCTGTATTCCAGCTTTGTAATATATAGCACAATTCGCTCTTCTTGTAACAACCAACCAGGCGATGTATCAATTAGCGTAGTAAGTGCTACTGTTACAATATAGCCTCCTTCCGATCCTTTCGTTATAACAACTTTCCAAACAGCAGGTTGGAGAAGAAAAATTGTGCAAGATCAAATGTGATATCCAGCGTGTAACTCGCTCCAGCTATCAGACTAAAGCGGTAGCGAGCTACATTCAGTTTAATGGCGCAATCGGGCACACTGTGATTAGTCAGCATGCCCACGATGCGCTTATAAAAAAAACAGACCCGCTCAGTAGAGCCAGGAGCAGCGGTCTGGGAAATTGCATTTTGGAATAAAATATCTCTGCAATTGTTTGATTCATAAAGTTGGCGCTAAGCTAATGTTATATAATTCTGCACATAGTGCAGAATTATATAACATTATTTTGTAGATTTACTGTCCCTTTAAGTATAATTTCGGGCCTCCACAGCAATCACTGCTTGGTAAATGGAGCCCATAGAGTTTACTTTGCATGAATGGATGTTTGAGCACTAGTACAGTAGTAGATAAGTGGATTTGTGGATTGTTTGATTTTGATGTTGATGTAATGAGAAACTTCTTTAAATTACAAATAACCTTTTCCAGGCCTTGCTAAACCAGGGATTTAAATTTAATGGCACTTAGAAAATGGACCCTGGCACCCTAACATAATCCCTTGCTCTGTGTCTTGGAAAGAGAAAATTTGCTGGGCTGAGCTTGCACTTCCTGTAACATAAGAGCAAAATAAGGAACAGCTCTGTCTCCACCAATAACACGCCCTTACTCCAACCAACCCCACTCACAACACACCCAGAACACACATCAAACATGTTGCTTCTGTGCAAAAGTGAGTGATCATATAATGCCTCTCTAAACTGGTCAGAGTTGGAATTTGTACAGGTTTTAAGATTCTACCAATTTTAATGTTGCCCTATATATGCATTCAGGATTCTTATCAAACGTATACACAGTCTGTTAACATTTTAAAATCGGTTTAACATATATGAGAGTGTGTGTGTAACTGTATATATGCATAAACATCCTAAACTTGAAAAAAATAATTAAAGCTGTAGATCTGAAAGTGTTTTCAAAAAAATATCCATACCCACACCCTCCGAAAAATCTGGCTCCAAAATTTTATAGTTGGCTAACGGATTTTGAGGAAATTTGACATGCCCAGGCCTACTTATACAGAACTTTGATAGAGGAAACCAATTTAATACATGAAAGACAGGCATTTTAATAACTTGGCTGCAGTATTATGTACAATGTGTAAATGGTGTAGCTCTGTATTTGTGATGCCTATGTATAGGAATCACCTGGACACAAATGAGGGAACTATCGAAAAGGGAGCATAATTAGTGTGGGACAGAGTGAATGGTGCTACTTTGAACTTAAATGGACAGTCTAGTCAAATATAAACTTTCCATAAACTTCTACTGGTATTCTTTGTTGAAAGCTTAGCCTAGGAAGGCTCATATGCTTATTTCTAAGCCCTTGAGGCAGCATCTTATGTTTTTCATAGCTAGACAGCATTAGTTCATGTGTGCCATATAGATAACATTGTGCTCACTCCCGTTGAGTTATTTATGAGTCAGCACTGATTGGCTAAAATACAAGTGTATCAACAGAACTGAAATAAGGGGCAGTCTGCAGAGGCTTAAATACAAGGTAATCACAGAGATAAAAAAGTACATTAATATAACCGTGTTGGTTATGCAAAACTGGGGAATGGGTAATAAAGGGATTATCTATCTATTTAAACCATAAACATTCTGGAACAGACTGTCCCTTTAAAGGCATTGGAAAGGAAAGGAGCTACTTGTTCCAGAAAATGTTGGCTACTTGGAGCATTCCTTCCACCTGTTTAGCAATAGCATGAATGACCCTCACAAACTTTGAATCAGACAGGGCTGATTTAACAAGCTGTCAATCGGCCCCAATGCAGCTGTTTCCACGTGAGCCTTCAGGCTCGCCGGAAACAGCAGTTAAGAAGAAGCGGTCTTAAGACCACTGCTCCTTAACTCGTACGCCTCCTCTGAGGCTGCGGAGATCAATCTGCCCGATAATATACAATCGGGTTGTTTGACACCCCCTGCTAGTGGCCGATTAGCCGTGAATCTGCAGGGGTCAACATTGCACAAGCAGTTCATTAGAACTGCTTGTGCAATGATAAATGCCGACAGCGTAATGCTGTCAAGTGAGTAAGACTGATTGATCCCTTGAATTCAGATGGAGCAAGAACTCCAGAACAACTGGATGTCTGGCAACCTTGAGATAAGTTCACTGATGGTGGCCCATGGGGTTGGAGGGAGCAGCTTTCAAAGGACTGGCAGAAGATGTCATGTGTGGGCAGCTGCCTGGTGGTTATCAGGTGTGACCTTGTAGGAGATACAGAGAGATTAACATGTGCCACCCCTGGGGCTTCATGGGAGAAGCAAAGCAGTGGGTTTAGGTATTTTTGAATCATTGTTTGCTCAAATAATGTACAGCATTTTTATCCTTAAAGAAAATGAGCACCCAAGGAAGGTGTCTTTACTAGTTTAGATTATCTGGGTGTTAACCATGGTGAAGGTGGACAGCACTGGCTATGTAGCTTCTGCCATTAGTAGTGGTTTTGGAGGTGGGCTGGTTTAGAGGGTTGGTGGGATTTGACCAGCAATTTAAAAAAAAAAAGAGTGGTCCCCTAGTATGATCTAAGGTAAGAAGTAAATGTATTGCTATTCGGAGACAGGAATAAGGGCCTTTCATCTCAGAAAGGATGGGGAGTTGTGTCAGGGGTGGGGTAATAAAGGATCAGTCTCTTTTGGGTTCTGAAGTTGGAGGGACATCAAGTGGAAAAGGGTATCTGGGGAGTTGGAGTAATTTGAGGAGATAGTTTCAAAACATTTGGTACATAACTGTCAATACAAAGACTTATCAGCATAAGAGGTAGACCACACTGTAAAGAGACTCTGGGAGCTGGCACCAAGTAGTGAGATATTTGAATACTGTCCCTGTTCTCTAAGCTGTGCATTGCCGGTTTCTTCTCTGTTTGAAGAAAAAAATGTCACTGCATATTAAATCTAGAATGGGTTTGCCCCACACGTTTTATTTATATACCATTTTCTTTTAGATAGTTAAGTTCTATCTTACCAGTAGAGATGGGTGAATGCTTCTAAAAATTCTAAATTTAAAACAAATTTTGATACATTCGTTCGTTCAAATCGAATTTCGAATGTTTATATAACATTCTAACATTCTATTTTCGAATTTTCGTTTTCGAATTTTTCAATAAAATTCGAAAATATTTGTTCGAATAACAGAATGTTTAGCTATGTATTCATTCAATTTTGAAATGTGACATTCAAATTTGAAATAGTATTTCTAGTATACAACTGTTTAATAAATGTAATATTCTAATTTGAATGCTACATTCGAATGTCACATTCGAATTCGAAATAGTATTTCTAGTCTAATTCTGTGTTTTTTTAATGTAATATTCGAATAATAAATGTGATATTTGAATGTGATATTCAATTCGAATGTGATATTCGATTCAAATGTGACATTCAAATTCGAAAAAGTATTTCTAGTCTAATACTGTGTTTTATAAATGTAATAGTCAAATTTGAATGTGATATTCGATTTGAATGTGATATTCGATTTGAATGTGAAATTCAAATTCGAAATAGTGTTTCTAGTCTACAATTGTGTTTTATAAATGTAATATTCGAATTCGAAAGTGACATTCGAATTCAAATGTGACATTCGAATTCGAATGTGACATTCAAATTCGAATGTGACATTTGAAAAGTGTAAATAACATTCGAAAATCCAATTTTTAAGAATATTTGTTCTTATCAACATTCTATTATGTAAATCGAATTTCTACAATAACATTCGTTCTAACATTCGAATTCGAAATAAACACATTCGCCCATCCCTACTTAGCAGCAGGAAAACAACTGGAAATCCATAAATCACCCTCACACACAAAAATGCAACAAACTCAAGACAAAAAAAAAGGATGATTCCATAAATATAATGGGCATATTCACTTGGTTATGCAACTTTATTAATCTTTAGAACAAATTCAGAAAAAAGAAAAACAAAAGAAAGAAAAAACTAAGGCCTAGATTTGGAGTTTGGCGGTAGCCGTGAAAACCAGCGTTAGAGGCTCCTAACGCTGGTTTTAGGCTACCGCCTGTATTTGGAGTCACTCAAAATAGGGTCTAACGCTCACTTTTCAGCCGCGACTTTTCCATACCGCAGATCCCCTTACTTAAATTACGTATCCTATCTTTTCAATGGGATCTTCCTAACTCCGGTATTTAGAGTCGTGTCTGAAGTGAGCGTTAGAGCTCTAACGACAAAACTCCAGCCGCAGAAAAAAAACAGGAGTTAAGAGCTTTTTGGGCTAATGCCGGTTCATAAAGCTCTTAACTACTGTGCCCTAAAGTACACTAACACCCATAAACTACCTATGTACCCCTAAACCGAGGTCCCCCCACATCGCCGCCACTCGATTAAATTTTTTTAAACCCTAATCTGCCGACCGCCACCTACGTTATACTTATGTACCCCTAATCTGCTGCCCCTAACACCGCCGACCCCTGTATTATATTTATTAACCACTAATCTGCCCCCCACAACGTCGCCGCCAACTACCTACAATAATTAACCCCTAATCTGCCGACCGCAAAGCGCCGCTACTTAAGTTATCCTTATGTACCCCTAATCTGCTGCCCCTAACACCGCCGACCCCTGTATTATATTTATTAACCCCTAACCTGCCCCCCACAACGTCGCCGCCAGATACCTACAATAATTAACCCCTAATCTGCCGACCGCAAAGCGCCGCTACTTAAGTTATCCTTATGTACCCCTAATCTGCTGCCCCTAACACCGCCGACCCCTATATTATATTTATTAACCCCTAATCTGCCCCCCTCAACGTCGCCTCCACCTGCCTACACATATTAACCCCTAATCTGCCGAGCGGACCGCACCGCTACTATAATAAATGTATTAACCCTAATCCGCCTCACTAACCCTATAATAAATAGTATTAACCCCTAATCTGCCCTCCCTAACATCGCCGACACCTAACTTCAAACATTAACCCCTAATCTGCCGACCGGAGCTCACCGCTATTCTAATAAATGTATTAACCCCTAAAGCTAAGTCTAACCCTAACACTAACACCCCCCTAAGTTAAATATAATTTACATCTAACGAAATTAATTATCTCTTATTAAATAAATTATTCCTATTTAAAGCTAAATACTTACCTGTAAAAGAAATCCTAATATAGCTACAATATAAATTATAATTACATTGTAGCTATTTTAGGATTAATATTTATTTTACAGGCAACTTTGTAATTATTTTAACCAGGTACAATAGCTATTAAATAGTTAAGAACTATTTAATAGTTACCTAGTTAAAATAATAACAAAATTACCTGTAAAATAAATCCTAACCTAAGTTACAATTAAACCTAACACTATACTATCATTAAATTAATTAAATAAAATATCTACAATTACCTACAATAAAACCTAACACTACACTATCAATAAATAAATTAAATACAATTCCTACAAATAACTACAATGAAATAAACTAACTAAGTTACAAAAAATAAAAAAATATTTACAAACATAAGAAAAATATTACAACAATTTTAAACTAATTACACCTACTCTAAGCCCCCTAATAAAATAACAAAGACCCCCAAAATAAAAAAAATGCCCTACCCTATTCTAAATTACTACATTTCAAAGCTCTTTTACCTTACCAGCCCTGAACAGGGCCCTTTGCGGGGCATGCCCCAAGAAATTCAGCTCTTTTGCCTGTAAAAAAAAACATACAATACCCCCCCCCCCAACATTACAACCCACCACCCACATACCCCTAATCTAACCCAAACCCCCCTTAACCTAACACTAAGCCCCTGAAGATCTTCCTACCTTGTCTTCACCTCACCAGGTATCACCGATCCGTCCTGGCTCCAAAATCTTCATCCAACCCAAGCGGGGGCTAGACATCCATCATCCGACGGCTGAAGAAGTCCAGAAGAGGGTCCAAAGTCTTCATCCTATCCGGGAAGAAGAGTAGATCCGGACCGGCAACCATCTTCTTCCAAGCGGCATCTTCTATCTTCATCCGATGACGACCGGATCCATCCTGAAGACCTCCAGCGCGGACCCATCTTCCTCCGGCGACGTCCAACTGAAGAATGACGGTTCCTTTAAGGGACGTCATCCAAGATGGCGTCCCTCGAATTCCGATTGGCTGATAGGATTCTATCAGCCAATCGGAATTAAGGTAGGAATATTCTGATTGGCTGATGGAATCAGCCAATCAGAATCAAGTTCAATCCGATTGGCTGATCCAATCAGCCAATCAGATTGAGCTCGCATTCTATTGGCTGATCGGAACAATCAGAATATTCCTACCTTAATTCCGATTGGCTGATAGAATCCTATCAGCCAATCGGAATTCGAGGGACGCCATCTTGGATGACGTCATTTAAAGGAACCGTCATTCGTCGTTCAGTCGTCGGGCCGGATGGATGTTCCGCGCTGGAGGTCTTCAGGATCCTGCCGCTCCTCTCCGGATGGATGACAATAGAAGATGCCGCCTGGATGAAGACTTCAATCGGATGGAAGACCTCTTCTGCCCCGCTTGGATGAAGACTTCGACCGGATCATGGACCTCTTCAGCCCCCCGCTTGGGCTTGGATCAGGACATCGGAGGAGCTCTTCAGGACGGATCGGTGAACCTGGTAGGGGGAAGACAAGGTAGGAAGATCTTCAGGGGCTTAGTGTTAGGTTTATTTAAGGGGGGTTTGGGTTAGATTAGGGGTATGTGGGTGGTGGGTTGTAATGTTGGGGGGGGTATTGTATGTTTTTTTTTACAGGCAAAAGAGCTGAATTTCTTGGGGCATGCCCCGCAAAGGGCACTGTTAGGGGCTGGTAAGGTAAAAGAGCTTTGAAATGTAGTAATTTAGAATAGGGTAGGGCATTTTGTTATTTTGGGGGTCTTTGTTATTTTATTAGGGGGCTTAGAGTAGGTGTAATTAGTTTAAAATTGTTGTAATATTTTTCTTATGTTTGTAAATATTTTTTTATTTTTTGTAACTTAGTTCTTTTTTATTTTTTGTACTTTAGTTAGTTTATTTCATTGTAGTTATTTGTAGGAATTGTATTTAATTTATTTATTGATAGTGTAGTGTTAGGTTTTATTGTAGGTAATTGTAGGTATTTTATTTAATTAATTTAATGATAGTATAGTGTTAGTTTTAATTGTAACTTAGGTTAGGATTTATTTTACAGGTAATTTTGTAATTATTTTAACTAGGTAACTATTAAATAGTTCTTAACTATTTAATAGCTATTGTACCTGGTTAAAATAATTACAAAGTTGCCTGTAAAATAAATATTAATCCTAAAATAGCTACAATGTAATTATAATTTATATTGTAGCTATATTAGGATTTATTTTACAGGTAAGTATTTAGCTTTAAATAGGAATAATTTATTTAATAAGAGTTAATTAATTTCGTTAGATTTAAATTATATTTAATTTAGGGGGGTGTTAGTGTTAGGGTTAGACTTAGCTTTAGGGGTTAATACATTTATTATAGTAGCGGTGAGCTCCGGTCGGCAGATTAGGGGTTAATAATTGAAGTTAGGTGTCGGCGATGTTAGGGAGGGCAGATTAGGGGTTAATACTATTTATGATAGGGTTAGTGAGGCGGATTAGGGGTTAATAACTTTATTATAGTAGCGGTGCGGTCCGCTCGGCAGATTAGGGGTTAATAGGTGTAGGCAGGTGGAGGCGACGTTGAGGGGGTCAGATTAGGGGTTAATAAATATAATATAGGGGTCGGCGGTGTTAGGGGCAGCAGATTAGGGGTTCATAAGGATAGCGTAGGTGGCAGCGCTTTGCGGTCGGCAGATTAGGGGTCAATAAGTGTAAGTAGTTGGCGGCGACGTTGTGGGGGGCAGATTAGGGGTTAATAAATATAATATAGGGGTCGGCGGTGTTAGGGGCAGCAGATTAGGGGTACATAGGGATAATGTAAATAGCGGCGGTTTACGGAGCGGCAGATTAGGGGTTAATAATAATATGCAGGGGTCAGCGATAGCGGGGGCGGCAGATTAGGTGTTAATAAGTGTAAGGGTAGGGGTGTTTAGACTCGGGGTACATGTTAGGGTGTTAGGTGCAGACGTAGGAAGTGTTTCCCCATAGCAAACAATGGGGCCGCGTTAGGAGCTGAACGCTGCTTTTTTGCAGGTGTTAGTTTTTTTTTCAGCTCAAACAGCCCCATTGTTTCCTATGGGGGAATCGTGCACGAGCACGTTTTTGAGGCTGGCCGCGTCCGTAAGCAACTCTGGTATCGAGAGTTGCATTTGCGGTAAAAATGCTCTACTCTCCTTTTTTGGAGCCTAACGCAGCATTTTTTTGGACTCTCAATACCAGAGTTATTTTTATGGTGCGGCCAGAAAAAAGCCGGCGTTAGCTACGCGGGTCGTTACCGACAAAACTCTAAATCTAGCCGTTAGATACCAATCATTCTTCAATACAGTAAATCAGCTAGGAACATTCATATCTCTGGAGAGTCCACTACATTTTTTAGTAATAATATGTTGATTTAATTTTGTTTATTAAAACTTAGTGTTATTTATAATGTGTAAACTGTATCATCTAAACTACAAACAAGGATTCTATATACATAAGTGAAATTCTTCCTGTGTTCTTGGATACAATAATGATTTAGATTTAACAGTATTTGATACTTCAAATAGTAAAAGGGACAGTCTACTCCAGAATTGTTATTGCTTAAAAAGATACATAATCCCTTTATAACCCATTCCCCAATTTTGCATAACTAACACAGTTATATTAATATACTTTTTACCTCTATGATTACCTTGTATCTAAGCCTCTGCAGACTGCCCCCTTATTTCAGTTCTTTTGACAGACTTGCATTTTAGCCAATCAGTGCCTTCTCATAAGTAGCACGTTATCTATGGCACACACAAACTAACACCCCCTAGCTGTGTAAAACTGTCAATTGCATTCAGATAAGAGGCAGCCTTCAAGGGCTTAGAAATTAGCATATGAGCCTACCTAGCTTTAGCTTTCAACTAAGAATACCAAGAGAACAAAGCAAATTTGATGATAAAAGTGAATTGGAAAGTTGCATGCCCTATCTGAATCACGAAAGTTTAATTTTGACTAGACTATCCCTTTAAATATAGTCAGACTTCCCTTAGTGACTTGTGAACTTTATCCAACTTGTCTAATATAGCCTGTACTAAAGAGATACACTGAATTTAGTTATGTTTTTAGACAGCAGTACAAGTAAAGGTTTAAATGCACGGAAATTAATGACCTTACATGTGGGGGTTAAAGGACGGGACTTGCTAAATATCCAAAAATGTGAGCTGATTCTCTAAGAATTTGGCTAAGGCCACAGCATTGAAACAGTGTTATATAACAAGATATAATAAAAACCGTGTATGTATAAACCAAAAGTAATACAGTAAAATAAGAGAAGAATAGACAACTGAAAATCTCAGACGAGCAAAAACCTAGCAGTCACAATAGAAAAGAAGAGGTAGATAGCAAAATGAAGATCTTTATCATTCTGCTTTTTCTTGGTCTTCAGGCCTATTGCCTTGTTAAAAAAGGTGAGTAATTGGATTTCAGATATTTGATTTTTCTGTAGCGTTTTGCATATTTTAATGGTTTCGAAAATACATTTATATTACTACTAGTCCTAAAGCCCGTTGACACGGGCCGTGTTATTCTCTCTCTCTCTTATTCTCTCTCTCTTATTCTCTCTCTCTTATTCTCTCTCTCTTATTCTCTCTCTCTTATTCTCTCTCTCTTATTCTCTCTCTCTCTCTCTCTCTCTCTCTCTCTCTCTCTCTCTCTCTCTCTCCTCGCGCTCTCTCGCGCTCTCTCTCTCCTCGCGCTCTCTCTCTCTCTCTCTCTCTCTCTCTCCTCGCGCTCTCTCTCTCTCTCCTCGCGCTCTCTCCTCGCGCGCCTCTTACAGCTGAGCTGCTGCCGGGTCCTCGCGCGCCTCTTACAGCTGAGCTGCTGCCGGGTCCTCGCGCGCCTCTTACAGCTGAGCTGCTGCCGGGTCCTCGCGCGCCTCTTACAGCTGAGCTGCTGCCGGGTCCTCGCGCGCCTCTTACAGCTGAGCTGCTGCCGGGTCCTCGCGCGCCTCTTACAGCTGAGCTGCTGCCGGGTCCTCGCGCGCCTCTTACAGCTGAGCTGCTGCCGGGTCCTCGCGGCAAGAGTTTGTCTGAACTGCGCATGACGGCTTCAGACAAACTCTTGTCTTTTATTATATAGGATATTTACACATTATCTAAAGATGTGTTTGTGACTGTAGACTGCATATTAAATAGATTTTTTTTTTTTATTTAAGTTTGTGTTTCATGTTATTTCCTACAGAGAACAATGTATTTTTGGCTTTATTAATTAGTTTAGTTTATAGAACTCACTTATTTTTCTTTTAACTGTATTTAATCTAGTTTCCTTCTGGTTAGCTTTTTTGTTAATACATGAAATAAAAGGAACCCTCAGAATTAAACTTTCATGATTCAGATAGAGCACATATTGTTAAACAACTTTAAAATTCACTTCTATTATCTAAATGTGCACGATTTTTATATGCATGCTTTCTGAGGCACCAGCACCTACTGAGCATGTGCAAAAATTCTCAGAATATACACATATATGCATTTTATGATTGGCGGATGGTTATCACATGATGCAGTGGGAAAGAAAACAGCACTAACTTTGAAATGTTGTCAGTAACAAATCTATAACTTATTTGAAATTCAAATTAAGTGCCTTTGCATTATCTTTTTATTATTATCTTTTGATTATGAATATGTTGATTAAGCTATTCAGTGTTTAAAGGGATATCGTACACTAGATTTTTCTTTGCATAAATGTTTTGTACATCATCCATTTATATAGCCCATCTGGGAGTGTTTTTCTGGAAAAAAAATTGCATAGTTTTGCTTATTTTTAAATAACATTGTACTGATTTTCAGTCTCCTAACCAAGCCCCAACGTTTTAGATGTATACTGATGTATAATACAGACTTTAGATTGCTTCTTTTTATATAAAGGGTCTTTTCATATCCCGGGAGGGCCAAACCTCATGAATAGTGTTAAATTGGGAGCTTCTAAGTAAGTTTTTAAAAGGTTTTATACTGTATTGTTATATTAGTATCTGTGCATATTATTCTTTATAGTAGTGTCTATTACATGCAGTTAAATGAAAATTGGTGTACGCTGTCCCTTTAATGGTTCTTTAACATTTTAAATTGCCTATTAGTTATATTATTTATTTCTAACATTTTTACATTGTATATATATATTTTATGATCACTTATTTGCTTGGTTAAAGTATATTGATTTAAATAGTGAGTGAGATAACAAGACTAATGAGCCTTCTCATATTCATACACCTGTCACAATCTCAAACTGTCTATCTTTACTTACTCACCTTTTATCTCATATTTCAGTATGTACACACCTTTCATATCTCCATTCACACGCAGAAACACACAGCATATATCGTTCTTTCATTTGTGCACATTGATTTCTCCTCTTCAGGGGCGTATTTTGGCCTAGGCAAACAAAGCACTTGCCTAGGGCAGCAGATTGGAGAGGGGGCAGCAGCACATTTTTTGTTGCTAAATATGTAAGAAGCTTGCAGTTATTTTAGAAGTATTATACAGATAAACAATGGGAAATTTTGCCCAAAGAGGGGTATAATAGGAGAGTGCCCATGGAGCTTACAGTTTAGAGGTAACGCTGAACCTTTCATTTATGTAGATAGTTTTTTACTTAAGTTCTGTTGACTTTCAGCACTCAGTATTGTGTTTGGGGAAGTATTGCATTAAGAAATCAGTGTTTTTTTGTATATACATATTGTAGCAATAGATGTGTGTGTGTATGTATGTGTATGTATATGTGTGTGTGTGTTTCTGTGTGCATGTGACCGTGTGTATGTCTATACCTCTGTGTGTGTGTGTATGTGTGTATGTATGTATGTGTATTTATATGTGTGTGTTTGTATGTATGTATGTGTATGTGTGTGTTTGTTTCTGTGTGCACTAGACCGTGTGTATGTCTATACCTCTGTGTGTGTATGTATGTATGTGTATGTATATATGTGTGTGTATGTATGTATGTGTATGTATATGTATGTGTATGTATGTATATGTGTGTGTGTTTCTGTGTGCATGTGACCGTGTGTATGTCTATACCTCTGTGTGTGTGTGTGTGTATGTGTGTATGTATGTATGTGTATTTATATGTGTGTGTTTGTATGTATGTATGTATATGTGTGTGTTTGTTTCTGTGTGCACTAGACCGTGTGTATGTCTATACCTCTGTGTGTGTATGTATGTATGTATGTGTATGTATATATGTGTGTGTATGTATATGTATATGTATGTATATGTGTGTGTGTTTCTGTGTGCACGTGACCGTGTGTATGTCTATACCTCTGTGTGTGTATGTATGTATGTGTATGTATATATGTGTGTGTATGTATATGTATATGTATGTATATGTGTGTGTGTTTCTGTGTGCACTAGACCGTGTGTATGTCTATACCTCTGTGTGTGTATGTATGTATGTGTATGTATATATGTGTGTGTATGTATGTATGTATATGTATATGTATGTATATGTGTGTGTGTATGTATGTATATGTATATGTATGTATATGTGTGTGTGTTTCTGTGTGCACGTGACCGTGTGTATGTCTATACCTCTGTGTGTGTGTATCGGTCTGTGACTATGCATGTGTGTATGCCTGTGTAAGTGTATGCAAGTGTTTTGCAAGCCCTGGTGAACATTTACTTAGGTTAGGGGGCAGTAGAATTTTGAGTGCCTAAGGCAGCACAAAACCTAAATACGCCACAACTCCTCTTTAAGCTATATAATCACACTGTGGACAAGTAAGGAAGGATATAGGATAAGGAAGGATTGGGGGATAAAGAAGGATAGTATAAGAAGGTTATTTGCATTAGTAACATGTGAACACCTTAAAGGGAACGGTGCTACTAAGTAGTTTTGGTTGAAAGCGTCACTTAAACTGCAGAAGTTGTGTAATTTTAATTATTTTTGTTGCAGCTAGTACAAGCATTAAACAACAGAGATGTGCATTCGTTTTTGGATGAATGCCCATTCGTCAAGAAAATTCGAATTTTCATTTTGTTTTAACAAAACGAAAATCCAAATGAATGCACCAACGAAAATAAAGAAAATTTAAAAGAATGCTGACAAAAATCATCAGTATTTATTTGTTTCCTTTATTTATTTATTTATTTATTTATTTATTTTAAGCGGTTAATACTTTAAAGGGATTTAAAGGGACATTCCAGTCAAAATGTAAATACATATAGATGAATAACATCTTTGAATAGAAACATGTTTGCAATATTCATGTTTTGCCAAAAATGCTTCTAGAAAAAGTTATCACTGTTTTAGTGTTAACATTTTTCTCTGCACGTGCACATAAAGCATAACTGCTTCTACATGGAGCCCTCTTAGTGCACCAGCATTTTAAACACTGCAGCTGTTCAGAGCACCAGTTTCATGTGACCAATAAAATTGAGTCATTACCAGATAGTGCAAGCACCTTAGGCTCTCTGAGCTAGTATTGTGTATAAAATACTGGTGCACAGAGCATACTTGAATACACTTTTGAAACAGCTATAGCTTTTGTTAGAAGCATTTTTGCTTTTACATGTATATTATAAAAATGCCTCTATTCAAAACTGAAATGCATGCACCAATCAGCAAATGCTACCCAGTGTACTGAACCAAAAATAGGCCAGCTCCTAAGTAGGGATGGGCGAATGTGTTTATATTCGAATTTGAATGTTAGAACAAATATTATTTTAGAAATTCGATTTACATAATAGAATGTTGATAAGAATTAATATTCTTAAAAATTCGATTTTCAAATGTTATTTACAGTTTTCGAATGTCACATTCGAATTTGAATGTCACTTTCGAATTCGAATATTACACTTATAAAACACAATTGTAGACTAGAAACACTATTTCAAATTCGAATGTCACATTCAAATCGAATATCACATTCAAATCGAATATCACATTCGAATTTGAATATTACATTTATAAAACACAGTATTCGACTAGAAATACTATTTTGAATTCGAATGTCACGTTTAAATCGAATATCACATTTGAATCGAATATCACATTTATTAAACACAGTATTAGACTAGAAATACTATTCCAAATTCGAATGTGACATTCAAATGTAGCATTTGAATTTGAATATTACATTTATTAAACACAGTTGTAGACTAGAAATAATATTTCGAATTTTAATGTCACATTCAAATTCGAATATTAAATTTCGAAATTGAATGACTACATAGCTAAACATTCTATTTTTCGAACAAATATTTTCGAATTTTATTGAAAAATTCGAAAACGAAAATTCTAAAATAGAATGTGAGAATGTTATATAAACATTCAAAATTCGATTTAAACAAATTAATGTATCAAAATTTGTTTTAAATTTCAAATTTTTAGAAACATTCACCCATCCCTACTCCTAAGCTTACATTCCTGCTTTTCAAATAAAGATACAAAAAGAACGAAGAAAAAATAATATTAGTAGTAAATTAGAAAGTTGCTTAAAATTACATGCCCTATCAGAATCATGAAAGAAAAAAAATTGGGTTTCCTATCCCTTTAACTGCAAAGGGCTCCAATGTACTTATATGTATGTGTGTGTGTGTATATATAAATATATATATATATATATATATATATATATACATACAGTATGTGTGTGTGTGTGTGTGTACATATGTATTTGTGTGTTCATATGTGTATATATGAATGTAAATACACATATATATATATATATATATATATATATATTTATACATGCATATACATTTTTAAAGATATATATGTATGCAGGGGTCAAGTTGAGTGGGAACACATGGGAAGAGTTCCTACACTATTTTTGCAGGTGGAACTAAGTTCCCATTGGTCAGAGAACTGAAACACTTCAGTAAACACTGGGGCTGCTGGTGGGAGGAGCTGGAGCACAGTCTGGTTATAGTGAGATCCTCTAGTAACGGGCAGTAGCCTGTAAGCGGTCCTGCTGTGTGATCACCCCCCACTTTGTGGAACACATGGTGCTTACGTTTCTGTGTGGCTTGCTCTGGGGTTATTTAGCTCCCCTCAGCAGAAATAGGACTATTCCACCGCAAGTGGGTGAGACTCTGTGACAGAGGAGGAGTCTCAGGCCCAAAGGCAACCATTCAACCCTTCATTGGTTTTAATTTGCGTTCATTAACCAAAGTACAGTGGGGCAAAAAAGTATTTAGTCAGCCACCAATTGTGCAAGTTCTCCCACTTAAAGAAGATGAGAGAGGCCTGTAATTTTCATCATAGGTATACCTCAACTATGAGAGACAAAATGTGGAAACAAATCCAGACAATCATATTGTCTGATTTGGAAAGAATTTATTTGCATATTATGGTGGAAAATAAGTATTTGGTCACCTACAAACAAGCAAGATTTATGGCTCTCACAGACCTGTATCTTCTTCTTTAAGAGACTGCTCTGTCCTCCACTCATTACCTGTATTAATGGCAGCTGTTTGAACTTGTTATCAGTATAAAAGACACCTGTCCACAACCTCAAACAGTCACACTCCAAACTCCACTATGGTGAAGACCAAAGAGCTGTCGAAGGACACCAGAAACAAAATTGTAGACCTGCATCAGGCTGGGAAGACTGAATCTGCAATAGGCAAGCAGCTTGGTGTGAAGAAATCAACTGTGGGAGCAATAATTAGAAAATGGAAGACATACAAGACCACTGATAATTTCCCTAGATCTGGGGCTCCACACAAGATCTCACCCTGTGGGGTCAAAATGATCACAAGAACAGTGAGCAAACATCCCAGAACCACATGGGGGGACCTAGTGAATGACCTGCAGAGAGCTGGGACCAACGTAACAAAGGCTACCGTCAGTAACACACTACGCCACCAGGGACTAAGATCCTGCAGTGCCAGACGTGTCCCCACGTGTCAGACGTGTCCCCCTGCTTAAGACAGTACATGTCCGGGGCCGTCTGAAGTATATGATCCAGAAGCAGATTGGGAGAATGTCATATGGTCAGATGAAACTAAAGTAAAACTGTTTGGTAGAAACACAACTCGTCGTGTTTGGAGGAGAGAGAATGCTGAGTTGCAACCAAAGAACACCATACCTACTGTGAAGCATGGGGGTGGCAACATCATGCTTTGGGGCTGTTTCTCTGCAAAGGGAACAGGACGACTGATCCGTGTACATGAAAGATCGAATGGGGCCATGTATCGTGAGAATTTGAGTGCAAACCTCCTTCCATCAGCAAGGGCATTGAAGATGAAACGTGGCTGGGTCTTTCAGTATGACAATGATCCCAAACACACCACCCGGGCAACGAAGGAGTGGCTTCGTAATAAGCATTTCAAGGTCCTGGAGTGGCCTAGCCAGTCTCCAGATCTCAACCCCATAGAAAACCTTTGGAGGGAGTTGAAAGTCCGTGTTGCCCAGCGACAACCCCAAAACATCACTGCTCTAGAGGAGATCTGCATGCAGGAATGGGCCAACATACCAGCAACAGTGTGTGACAACCTTGTGAAGACTTACAGAAAACGTTTGATCTCTGCCATTGCCAACAAAGGATATATAACAAAGTATTGAGATGAACTTTTGATATTGACCAAATACTTATTTTCCACCATAATATGCAAATAAATTCTTTCCAAATCAGACAATGTGATTGTCTGGATTTGTTTCCAAATTTTGTCTCTCATAGTTGAGGTATACCTATGATGAAAATTATAGGCCTCTCTCATCTGCTTAAGTGGGAGAACTTGCACAATTGGTGGCTGACTAAATACTTTTTTGCCCCACTGTATATAGACTATATACATATAAATACAGTGTGTGTATAAAACAATATTAATTGTAAGGGGGGTGGAAGTCTTGGTGAGTTCTCACACTTTTGTTTGTAGGAATTGACCCCTGTATGTATGTATGTGTGTATGTATGTATGTATGTATGTATGTATGTGTGTATGTATGTGTGTATGTATGTATGTGTGTATGTATGTGTGTATGTATGTATGTGTGTATGTGTGTATGTGTGTATGTATGTGTGTATGTATGTGTGTATGTATGTATGCATGTATGTATGTATGTCTATGTTAAATCCCTTTGCCTGCCTTTTTTTCTTACACCTGAGATCTCTGAGATAACTTTGAGCCTTTATAACTTTTGTGTGCAATATTTATTTTGAATAATTTTTATTAGACAGTGTTAATATTTATAGCGCTGCGGAATCTGTTGGCGCTCTACAAAGAACTGATAATAACATTTAATTGCCAAATTTAAATGGGGTTTCATTATTATCGACATTCAATTGTCCAAAATGAATATCCACAGGACTATTTATTCTACCAAACAAATTGCACTTTCAGCACATTCACCCATCCTTACTTATTTCCAGGGCAAAAGCAATATTTATTTAACTTATAGTGAAATAAAAAGGTACCAGAGGACTCTGGGTAAGATATGCAAATGAGATTATCGTCTAGTTTTTTTTTTTTTTTTTTTAAATATTTGCTTTGTAATTTTTAAACTGTCACAGGGTACAACAATACGTGTGCTCCCTGTAATGAAGAAGTAGACATTCACCAAATGGCACCCGCAATAGGTTAAAGTAAGAGAAAGGCTTTGAAGAGAGCAGCAGTCGCAGGAGAATAAGCAATAGAATGTCAGGTGGGAACTCTGTTATTGTAGTTGTACCCAGCAGTTAAATGTCCCTTTAAAAAAAAATCACAATATTTCTGCTGCCTAAAGCTGGCCTCCAAAGCAGTTACTTTTTGAGAAAAAAAAATAGGTTATGGGCAATGCAGTCAATCACGATTTTCTTTGGCAACATACTGTGGTTGCTGTCCTAGCCTAGGGAAGAGAAACCATTTTCATTTAGTTCTTTAGTTCATCTCTTCTCACAGACAATAAGCAGAAATCACACTCCTATTTTAAGGGCTTGGTATTCAAAAGCTCTCTGCTCAGACATCTTTTCAGTATGGAGAGGTCCCTAAAAAAATGTTAGAAACACCAATTTTAGTTTGAAAGATGTTTATCTCACTATGCAGAGTATGAAGGAGAGACTCCTACAATACAATATAAGGTCTAAAGAAATCCCAAAGATTTTACATGATGTCTCTTCATGCCCGCGAGTTTTTGAATATCAGGTCCTCAAATAATGAAGCACAGCCTATGAAGGGCTAGATTACAAGTGGAGCAGTGATTACCTCTCAAGATTGAGAGTTAACATTGCTAAAAATGAACTGGTATTACAAATTGAAAGTAAATGCTCCCTGGAGGAGAGCATGGACGCAGGGGATTTTGACCCCATTTGAGGCTAATGGAACAGTCCGGCGGAGATGGGTGGAGCCTGGGGGTGATAGGTATTTAGCTGGGTGCCGGAAGTTATACATCCTCTTTTGCCTCTGCAAATGCAAGGGGAAGTTTTGGTTTAGGAGCTTGCGTTTGCAGTGGCCTGAGAGGATGGATAGCTTGATGCAGGAGTTTCAGAGGATGGCTGAAGCGAAGGGCACGGCATGGCTCAGGGATTACCTGGCTGCTGCCAAACTGTCGGGATCTGCGGAGGCGGCTGATGTAGGCGGGATCAGGAACGTCAGGCTTCTGAGGCGGTCGAGACCTCTGGAGCGATTATCGCCTGTTGTCAGCGGGGGCAGGAGGAGTGGCGATGGCGTTGGGCCCCATCCGGCTGGTGGTGAGTCCAGAGGCCGTTTGTTGGTTCGAGGTGGTGACGGAGAGGAGCGGGAGCGGAGGGTGGCACTTAATGAGGAGGCAGAGAGCACACAAGTGGTGAGCTGCAGGCGAGGATCAGAGGGGCGGGGTCGGATGGTGACCCAGGAGACGTAGGTCGGCAGTGGAGGAGTCGCACAGGACGGGAGAAGTGCAGCAACAGGTAAGACGGCCAGTGGAGGAGGGCTGGGCCTTGATTGGGCCATACAGAGTGGAAGGCGGGAACGGGGGCAGCCATCTTGTGTGGAGAGGGCCATGGCGGGGAGGGATCTCCCCTGGCTTACAGGAGCGGGCGGGAGCAAATGGAGGCAGCAAGGGGTAAGAAGGCTGTGTCACAGGAATATGAAAAAGGGGATTAGGGGGAAGGCAAGTGGGAATAAATCAGGGTTGAAGAAGGGGAATAAGGATGGGAAGCAGGTGGGGAAGCATGGAGGACCGGGAGTTCCAGTGATAGATGTAGGCAGAGGGGATGTGAGAAGTGTAGACCAGGGGGGTAGGGATAGGCAAAGGCCGGTTATGAAGGGGAGAGGGAGGGCTGTTCTTGAAGATAGGGCAGATGTTAGTGTTGGTAGATTAGGGCTTAAGGCTTGCATGAGGAGCAAAGGGCGTGGGAAAAAAGCAGGGGCAGGGATCCAAAGAAAGGGGAAAGGAGTTAGACAGCAGAGTAAGGAGATTGGGGGGGCAGTGTTTAATATGTCACTGTTATCTCCTACAGGTATAGGGGAGGAGTCAGAAGAGCAGGTGGGCGGTGGGGCAGAGGCTTCTGCAGTACTCGAGCAGCAGGAACAGGATGGGGATGTGCTGTGCCTGGACTATTCTTACAGTGATTTGGACATGGAGGACCCTGGGGAGGGGACATCTGCAGGACCAGTAAGTCAACGGCAGGTAGGGGACCTGTCTTTGCTAGAACAGTTAATTAGGGTTTTGGCTACGGAGCATAGTGGGCAGGATGTGAGGGAGACAGGTAGTTTGAGGGGTGAGCGTAGGGAGGGGAGTGTCAGGAGAGAGGGTGGGGGTAGGCAGGATAGGGTTTTTACTGTCTCCTCTCCACAGATATGGCCTCAGGGAAGGGACTCCCTGGTGTGCCACAGCCCAAGGAGGTCGGGAGCAGACAGACAGAGAGACAAGTCCCGCTCGCCTAGGGAAAGGATGAGGTATAGAATGGACAGGCGATCCCCTACCTGGGGGAGATTGGGGAGAGAATATGGCCATAGAAGAAGAAGGAGGAGATCCAGGTCTCCGTCCCCAAGGAGGAGAGAACACAGGACTAGGGATCGTGAAGCTGGGGAACAGACTGGTACCAAGGAGGTGGCAATGGCGAAAAGGACGGGAGCAGCTACGGCGCCCAGGACCACAGGTGAGGGTGCTTCCAAGTCAGTGAGTGTGGTTGGTGGTACGCATGGCTTAGGAGTGGTGCAGGGTGATTTGTTGAAGGGTTTAAGGGATTTGCTGGTGCAATTTGAGAAGCAGTTAGGTGGGCAGCAAGGGACTGTGGCAACGGCTTGGAGTGGGGCAGGAGCCGGTGTTGCCGGGACAGGAGTAAGCACGGTGGCAGGAGCAGGTGGCCAGGTGCAAGGGGTGGCCGTGGTGGGGCAGAGCAGTGGGAGTGCTGCGGGAGAAGTGTTGAAGGTTCCAGAGAGTGCGATGAGGAGGCCATGCTTGTGTTAGATCGGGCCGCTTGGGATTCATCTGGCGCAGGAGGTGAAGGAGAAAATATGGAAAAGAGAATTCTTGGAAATACTTTCTCTACTGCCTCTAGATCAAGTAATGGAGATTAAGGAGGATGCGAAGGATAAAGAGAAGAAGGAAGAGGATGAGAGGAAGAAGAGGTACTGCAAGCTAATTAGTCCAAAGCTTTTTGTATCTTGGCCGCGGTAATAGGGGAGAAGTTTCCTGAGCAATGCTCAGCTTTATTTTGCTATTACAATGAGATTACGGGGGCATATCGGACATATGGGGGATTGGCGTGGTGGCGTTATGACGAACAGTTTCGTCAGCGTCTGGCGGTGAGGCAGGAAATGAGGTGGGACGATAGGGATATGGGCATTTGTTTGGAGTTAATTACTCCATTGAGGGGGTCCTTTCGAGGCTCCAGTGGAGCCGCGGGAGGAGGATTGGCTAGTGGTAACACAGTTGGGGGGACGGCGTTTGCCAGTAAAAAAGGCCTGTTTCCAATACAATGATGGTCAGTGCAAATTTGGGAGTAGTTGCAAGTATAAGCATGCCTGTTCAGGCTGTGAAGGGGCCCACCCATGGGCTAGATGTTTCAAGAAGGGTGGAGGAAGTGGAAAAGCAGGGGAGGACACCGGTGAGGGTAACAAGAATGGTGCCTTGGTTAGATCGGTTTGCTAAGGTCAGGGGAAAGGCGGGGTATGCTGAGCTGCTGCTCACAGGGTTTAGTTCAGGATTTTGGATCCCATTTGTAGAGGGGGGGGTGAGATTGCAGGTAATTTGAAATTGGCCAGGGAATTCCCGGAGGTGGTTCAAGGGAAGTTGTATAAGGAGGTGGCATTGGGAAGGATGGCAGGCCCGTTTGAGTGCCCTCCATTTCGGAATTTGAGAGTATCTCCGTTGGGGGTTGTGCCCAAGAAAACGGTAGGGCAATTCCGAATGATTCACCATCTTTCATACCCGAAGGGGACATCGGTTAATGATGGAATTGACCCGGAAATGACGGCGGTGAGGTATGCCTCTTTTGACAAGGCGGTGGGGTTAGTGAAAGAAGCGGGAGTAGGGGCTTTGATGGGGAAAGTGGATGTGGAGGCTGCATTTCGGCTGTTACCGGTACATCCGGTGTGCCATCATTTACTTGATTGTTTTTTCCGGGGGTCCTATTACGTGGACCTTTGCTTGCCTATGGGTTGCTCCATATCATGCGCTTATTTTGAGAAGTTCAGCACTTTTGTTGAGTGGGTGGTAAAGCAGGCTTCTGGGCTGAAGACTATGGTCCATTATCTGGACGATTTTTTATTCGTTGGGAAGGCGAACAACTCGGATTGTGTTCGGCTTATGGAGCAATGGAGCAATATGGCGGAGGATTTCGGGATTCCGGTGGCGAAGGAAAAGACAGAGGGTCCGGTTACAGTTTTAAGCTTTTTGGGGATTGAAATTTATTCTATTGGGATGGAATGCCGGTTGCCAGAGGACAAGTTGTTAGACCTGAAAGGGACCATTGTGAGAGCGATTGAGAAAAAGAAGCTTCAGATTAGGGAGTTGCAATCCTTGGTAGGCAAACTTAATTTTGCCTGTAGGATCATCCCGGTGGGGAGGGTGTTTTGCAGGAGGCTGTTGCTTGCTTCAGCCGGGGTGAAGGATCCGAGACATTGGATTTGGTTGGGTGCAGACTTGAGGGAGGATCTTAAGGTGTGGTTGTTGTTCCTGGAGGATTTTAATGGAAGAACTTTGGTGCAAGAGGAGGCTGTTGGGAACGAGGAGCTACACCTGTTTACTGACGCAGCTGGGTCAGTAGGTTTTGGGGCTTATTGTCAGGGTAGTTGGTCTGCGGGGCTTTGGCCTTAGGTGTGGAAGGAGGGGGGCTTACAAAGAATTTGTTTTTTCTAGAGCTCTTTCCCTTGGTGGTGGCATTGAGAATTTGGCAAAGCTGTTTGCAGAACAGGAGGGTGGTGTTCCATACGGATAATTTAGGAGTGGTATTTGCAATCAACAGATTGACATCTAGCTCGTTGCCAGTAGTACGTTTACTGAGGGTGTTTGTTCTGGATTGCATGCGATTGAATGTATTATTCCATGCTGTTCATGTGCCAGGTTGCCAGAATGTAATAGCTGATGCTCTTTCTCGATTACAGTGGGAGAGGTTTTGGGAAGTGGCACTGGAGGTGGAGGAGGAAGGAGCCGGATGTCCGCCAGAACTGTTGCAGTTGGAACGCTGGATTTAATCAGAGTGGCCAGGGGAGCTGTAGCTCAAGGTACTTGGGTGGCTTATGTTAGGACTTGGGGACAGTGGCTTGAGGTTTTGAGGTTGCATGGGTTTGAAAATTCAAGAGAGGGGTGGATTCAGGGATTGCTGGTGTGGATTGGAGAATGGGGAAAGAAAGGGCTGTCAAGATCAGGGGTTAGAAGGAATATGGCAGCATTGGGGTTCTTATTCAAGCTGTTAGGATGGGAGGATCTAACAAAACTGTTTGTAATTCAGTTAGCAGTGAAAGGAGTGAATAAAGGCAAAAGGTGTAAGGATATGAGGCGGCCAGTGGTGTTCGGCACATTGATGCAGGTTGTAGGTTTTTTGGAGAAGGTGTGTGATTCAGAGTTCGAAGTATTGATGTTTCGGGCTGCTTTTGTGTTTGCCTTTTTCTGAGCTTTTCACGTATTGGAATTGGTGGGAGCGAATAAAAGAGATGTGGGGGGTCTGCAGGTCAAGGACGTTTCAATTAAAGAAAAGGTGTTGTGGATTTGGCTTAGAAAGTCCAAGACGGATCAGCATGGGGTGGGGCGTTGGGTGCAAATTAGAGAAACAACAGGGCAATGCTGCCCGGTGGCTAACTTGGAGGCCTTTTTGGGAGTTAGGCCGGTTGGCTTCAAGCCGCTATTTGTGCACAGGGATGGTTCATGCCTATCCCGCATTCTTTTAGAATAGGGGCTGCCACAGAAGCCGCCAGTTTGGGATTGGGTGAGAGTGTGATCAGAAAGATTGGGGGTTGGAAGTCTGGATGCTTTAAGTTGTATGTGAGGCCGGACCTCAGAGTTTAGTCTGTTTATTTGTTTTGACAGGTCCAGTTCATTGTTGGATTGTAGGCCATTCCTACATTTATTGGGCTCGTAAGGCAGTGGCAGTGATGGAGCAAGGCACGCAGTTGAGATTGGACAAGGAGACAGTGTTGCTGATGTGGTTTGGGGTTAGAGGATTGAGGTGGGATCAAATGCTTAGGAAGGTAATAGATTATGCTAGATTGTTTCGGCCTCCAGCTATCATAGTTATACATGTGGGTGGGAATGATTTGGACTTTCAGTCACAGAAAGAGTTGTTGGATAGGATCAAGAAAGATTTGCGCAGGCTGAGGGAATTATTTCCGGATCTGGTGTTAGTGTTGTCCGACATTGAACCACGTTCAGTGGTTGTAGCATGGTTGGGGGGGTTTGGCATTCGCCATGTGGAATTTGAGGGTGAGATGGGTAGGTGTTTTTTCCTAAAGGATGGAGTGCATTTGAATGAAGTGGGTCTTCATCTCTTTAACTTTAACATTAAGGAGGGGGTGTTAAAGGCCTTAGCTCGGGTGGGGTCGGCTCGTCATTGATGAGCTGTGGCGGGGGTGCTGTAAGCTATATGCTGTAAGTTAAGAAAGTGGGGACCTCCCTAAGAGGCGGGAGAGTTTTGGGGGGATGTTCCTGGTGGTAAGCCGGGGGAAGGTTCATCCCTGTGGACAAGCACCTTATGGTTCTCAAGTTAATACGTTTAAGGGTATTGGAATTTGTTGATTTTATAGAGTTATATTTATTAATAATTTAATAAATGTGGGCTGCGGCCTTTACACCCACCTCTTTGTGTATTGAGTTATTTATTTAGGGGCGGAATGTATGCCTATATGGGGTCAATGCTCCCTGGAGGAGAGCATGGACGCGGGGGATTTTGACCCCATTTGAGGCTAATGGAGCAGTCCGGGGGAGATGGGTGGAGCCTGGGGGTGTCAGGTATTTAGCTGGGTGCCGGAAGTTAGGCATCCTCTTTTGCCTCTGCAAACGCAAGGTGAAGTTCCCTCCCTCCCTCCCTCCCTTAGTGTTAGGATTATGTCGCAGCTGTGGCGGTGGTGCTTGTTTTATATGCTGTAAGTTAAGAAAGTGGGGACCTCCCTAAGAGGCGGGAGAGTTTTTGGGGGAATGTTCCTGGTGGTAAGCCGGGGGAAGGTTCATCCCTGTGGACAAGCACCTTATGGTTCTCAAGTTAATACGTTTAAGGTTATTGGAATTTGTTGATTTTATAGAGTTATATTTATTAATAATTTAATAAATGCAGGCTGCGGCCTTTACACCCACCTCTTTGTGTATTGAGTTATTTATTTAGGGGCGGAATGTATGCCTATATGGGGTCAAAAGTTTGCGCTCGCAAGAAATCCGATGCACACAAAAAGTTAACCAGAAGATATCATGTTCCCAATATCACATTCACCACATTGAATTCATTAAAACAGCAATGTTAACACCTATACTACTGCATTAACCCCCATCGCACTCAATAAGCCGCTACTCTAATAACCCCTAAACTGACACATCCTGCTACTCTTTTAACCCCACTAAACTATTAACCCCTAAACTGCCACATCCCCCACCGCAATAAACTCCCTACACTATTTACCCCTAAACTGCCACATCCCCCACCTTAATAACCTCCTTACACTAATAACCTACAAACAATTTCTACCCCCACTATAATAACCTCTTACTCTATTAAACCTCTAGCCTAAGACCCAGTAAGTTACAAAAAATAAAAAAAACTACAAGTAAAAAAAAGACTATTATTAAAAATAAGAAAATCCAACCAGTAAAAGTCCTGTCCTAAACCTGTACCCATAAAAAAGCCCCCTAAAAACCCTATACTAAAATTAAAACAAAAAACAAACCTTTAAAAAACCTAATCTAAAAAAAAACCTAACCTAAAAATTGCCCTGAGAAGAGCATTTGTCTGACAATGCCCTGAAGTAATCACAGCTCTTTTACACAAAAATACCCAAGTATCTTTAAAAAACGTAAGTTAAAGGGATACTGGACGCAATTATTTTCTTTCATGAGTCAGATAGAGCATGCAATTTTAAGCAACTTTCTAATTTACTCCTATTTTTTAATTTTCATTGTTCTCTTGGTATCTTTATTTGAAAAAGCAGCAATGAAAGCTTAAGAGCCATCCCATTTTTGGTTCAGCACCTGGGTAGCGCTTGCCAGGGGTGAAACTATCATTGGTGCAGCAGGTGCAAGAGCTAGGGGGGTCCATAGCAGCCAGTCTATACACTGGAGTGTTTAGAATTTGTACAATTCAAATTCAGAATAGTCTTTAATTAGAGCAGGTTGCCAGTCCATTCATCTGTCTGTCTGTCTGTCTGTCTGTCTTCAAAATCATTATATATATCATTATTATTATTATTATTATTATTATTATCGGTTATTTGTAGAGCGCCAACAGATTCCACAGAACTATAAACAAAGGTGGAGTACAACAAAACAGCTATAGGGATAAAATGGGTAGAGGGCCCTGTCAAAAGTTGCACTATTGTAGTTAGCTCTTAAGAAGGTGATCTACAAACAGCTAGATTCTTAGGCTTACATGCTAAGGGGGTTCAGAGGATAGCAATGGAGGAGAGGAACTATTATAAAGAAAGGTTAGCGTAGGTTGTATGCATCCCTGAACAGTAGAGTCTTTAGGGAGCGCTTGAAGCTTTCAAAACTAGAAGAGAGTCTTGTGGAGTGAGGCAGAGAGTTCCACAAGATGTGAACCAGTCTGGAGAAGTCCTGTAAACGGGAGTGTGATGAGGTGACAAGAGAGGAGGAGAGTAGGAGGTCATGAGCAGAGCGAAGGGGATGGGAGGGAGAGTATCTGGAGACAAGGTCTGAGATATAGGGGGGAGCAGTGCAGTTGAGGGCTTTGTATGTCAGAATGAGAATTTTGTGTTTGATCCTAGAGGCAAGAGGAAGTCAGTGAAGGGATTGTCAGAAAGGTGCAGCAGATGAAGAGCGACATGTAAGGAAGATGAGTCTGGCAGAGGCATTCATTATGGATTGTAAAGGAGCTAGGTGGCAGGTGGGGAGACCAAAGAGGACAGAGTTGCAGTAATCAAGGTGGGAAAGAATGAGAGAGTGGATTAAAATCTTAGTTGTGTCTTATGTAAGGAAGTGTCTAATTTTAGAGATGTTTTTAAGGTGGAAGTGGCAGGCTTTAGCCAAAGACTGAATGTGAGGAGTGAAAGAAAGATCTGAATCAAATATGACCCCGAGACATTGGGCATGCGAGGTAGGGGTAATGATGGAGTTGTCGACAGTTATAGAGAGATTGGGGGTGGAGATTTTTGAAGAAGGGGGGGGAATAAGGCGCTCAGTTTTGGAGAGATTTAGCTTGAGGTAGTGAGAGGACATCCAGTTAGAGATGTGAGAAAGACAGTTAGTGACACGGGTTAGCAAGAAGGGAGATAGGTCTGGTGCAGACAAGTAGATTTGGGTGTCATCGGCCGACAAATGATATTGTAAACCATGGGCCTTTATTAGGGAGCCTAGTGATGACGTGTAGATTGAGAAGAGAAGGGGACCGAGGACAGAGCCTTGCGGTACTCCGACAGAAAGTGGTGACGGGGCAGAGGAGGCCCCAGAGAAGGCTACACTAAAGGTACGGTTTGACAGGTAGGAAGAGAGCCACAAGAGGGCTGTGTCACAGATGCCGAAGGATTGGAAGGTTTGGAGCAAAAGAGGGTGGTCAACAGTGGCAAAGGCTGCAGACACATCAAGGAGGATAAGCAGAGAGAAGTGGCGTTTTAATTTTGCTGTAAGTAGGTCATTGGTAACCTTAATAATTGCTGTCTCTGTGGAGTGATGGGGATGAAATCCAGATTGCAGTGGGTCAAGGAGGGAGTTTATTGTAAGGAAACGGCATAGGCATGCATAAACTAGTTTTTCAAGAAGCTTTGAGGCAAGAGGGAGGAGGGAAATAGGGCAGTAGCTGGATGGGGAGGTAGGATCAAGGGAAGGTTTTTTGAGGATAGGTGTGACCAGTGCATGTTTCAGCGATGAGGGAAATGTACCGGTGCTGAGGGAGAGGTTGAAAGTGTGTGTGAGTATGTGTGGCAGAGAGGGAGGGGAGTAGCTGTGAGGGGATATGGTCAAGGGGACAGATAGTGAGTTGAGAGTACAGTATAAGTGCCGAAACTTCTTCCTCAGTAACAGGGGAGAATGAGCTAAGTTTAAGGTTATGTGGGTTGTAGTTGATTGAGAGCATTTGAGGGGGTGAGAGAATGGAATTATGTTGAGAGCTGATTTCATTTCTGATGGAGTCGATTTTGTTATTGAAGTGGCTGGTAAAGTCTTGAGGTGACAGAGAAGTTGTATTAGGAGGTGGAGGAGGGCGGACAAGGGTATTGAAAGTGGAGAACAGACGTTTTGGGTTTGAAGAAAGATTAGAGATAAGAGTAGAGAAGTAGTGTTGCTTATGGAGATTAAGGGCAGAATAGTAGGAGTTCAAGATAAATTTGTAATGTTGAAAATCAGCTGAACTCCTAGATTTTCTCCAGTGCCGCTCAGCAGAACGGGAACATCTGCATAGGTATCGTGTCAGAGGAGTATGCAAGGACTGAGGATGGGTGTTTGATTTCCAAGCTATGGTAAGAGGGGCCAGATTGTCAAGGAATGATGTATGGGTTGAATTATAATGGCAGATAGATTGGTCAGGGCAGGAAAAGGATGAGAGGAGAGGTTTGAGGGAATTAGAAAGCTGTTGTTGATCTAATTACATAATGCTTCTGTGAAATTTGGTGTGAGGAGCAGAAGAAGGGAGAGTTGTAAGGAGGGATGATATGTAAGGAGATGGTGGTCAGAAAGAGGAAAGGGGGAGTTTGTGAAGTTTGAGAGAGTGCATCGATAGCTAAAGATCAGGTCTAGGGAGTGACCATCTTTGTGAGTGGGAGAATCAGTCCATTGTGACAAACCGAAAGAGGAAGTGAGTTGCAGAAGTTGTTTTGCAGAGGAGGCAGTGGGATTGTCAAGAGGGATGTTGAAGTCTACAAGAATGAGGGAAGGGGTGTCTGAGGAAATTAAATAAGGTAGCCAGGCAGCCAAGTGATCTAGAAATTGAGTTGAGGAGCCAGGGGGACGGTAAATGACTGCAACACGTACAGAGAGAGGGGAGAATAAGCGAATCATGTGGGTTTCGAATGAGGAAAATGTGAGGGAAGAGATGGGATGTATTTGTTGAAAGGTGCAGCGAGAGCAAAGTAAAATACCTACACCACCTCCTTGTCTATTACAAGACCTAGGAGTGTGGCTGAAGTGGAGACCCCCATGTGACAGAGCAGCAGTGGATGCTGTGTCTAGGGGAGAGAGCCAGGTTTCTGTTAGGGCCAGAAGGTTGAGGGAGCGGGAGATAAAGAGGTCATATATAGAAGTGAGCTTGTTGCAAACAGAGCGAGAGTTCCAGCGTGCACAAGTGAAAGGGGTAGTGGCTTTTGATGCAAGAGGAATGTGAGTAAGGTTGTCAGAGTTTTGCTTTCTGAGTCTGTGGGATGGTATACACGGATGTGCACGGCTAGGCAGTTGTTGGGGACCAGGATTAGGGGAGATGTCACCAGCAGTTAGTAAAAGCAAGAGGGAGAGTGACATGAGATGAGATACAGATTTGCAGTAATGAGACTGCTTTTGAGACGAGGTGCAGGGGGGAGAGAGAGTGTTTAGGAATAGGTAAAGTTTGTGAGTACAAAAGTAAGGTGAGTTTAAGAGAGATGGGCTAATGAACAGTGCATGTATTATTACTATTGCTTACTGCTGAGTTATCTTTAGGGGGCCCACAAATTATGTTGCACCAGGGCCCTTTGTTGAGTTGGTCTGCTACTGGTGCTTGCTGATTGGTAGCTACATTTAGCCACCAATCAGCAAGTGCTACCCAGATGCTGAACCAATGATAAGCCAGCTTGTAACATTACATTCTTGCTTTTTCAAATAAAGATACAAAAAGTACAAAGAAAAAAAAAATGATAATAGGCATAAATTAGAAAGTTGCTTAAAATTGCATGTTCTATCTGATTCATGAAAGAAAAAAAATGTGGGTTCAGTATCCCTTTAAAACCTGCCGTAAAAAGGGCATAAGTAAAATAGCTTGCTTATTTAAAAAAAAATCCTCAGCTAAAAAACCCTACCTTTTAAATATGACCTGAAAAGGGCATGTGTTTTATCCCTTTTGCTTAAAAAATCCCTATCCTAAAGAAAGTGAAATAGCTCTTTTGCTTAAAAAAAAATCCTATCCTAAAAAAAAACGATAATTTTGCTCAAAACAAATTCCTGAAAAGGGGATACGTGATTTAGCTCTTTTGCTAAAAAAAAAAATCCCTATTCTTAAAAAAAACTAAATTAAAAAACCCTAGATTTAAAAAAAAAAAAACCCGCTAGGCTAACTCCCATAGACCGCTTACACCTTTGTAATGTCTGCAATCTACCTAACTAACGGCTAGATTTAGAGTTTGGTGTTAGCCGTCAAAAACCAGCGTTAGAGGCTCCTAACACTGGTTTTGGGCTACCGCTGGTATTTAGAGTCAGTCAGGAAAGGGTCTAACGCTCACTATGCAGCCGCGACTTTTCCATACCGCAGATCCCCTTACGTCAATTGCGTATCCTATCTTTTCAATGGGATCTTTCTAACACCGGTATTTAGAGTCGTGGCTAAAGTGAGCGTTAGAAATCTAACGACAAAACTCCAGCCGCAGAAAAAAGTCAGTAGTTAAGAGCTTTTTGGGCTAACGCCGGTTTATAAAGCTCTTAACTACTGTGCTCTAAAGTACACTAACACCCATTAACTACCTATGTACCCCTAAACCGAGGCCCCCCCACATCGCCGCCACTCTATTAAAAATTTTTAACCCCTAATCTGCCGACCGCACACCACCGCAACCTACGTTATCCCTATGTACCCCTAATCTGCTGCCCATAATACCGCTGACACCTACATAATATTTATTAACCCCTAATCTGCCGCCCCCAACGTCGCCTCCACCTACCTACACTTATTAACCCCTAATCTGCCGAACGGACCTCACCGATACTATAATAAATGTATTAACCCCTAATCCGCCTCACTCCCGCCTCAATAACCCTATAAGAAATAGTATTAACCCCTAATCTGCCCTCCCTAACATCGCCGACACCTAACTTCAATTATTAACCCCTAATCTGCCGACCGGATCTCGCTGCTACTCTAATAAATGGATTAACCCCTAAAGCTAAGTCTAACCCTAACCCTAACACCCCCCTAAATTAAATATAATTTAAATCTAACAAAATAAATTAACTCTTATTAAATAAATTATTCCTATTTAAAGCTAAATACTTACCTGTAAAATAAACCCTAATATAGCTACAATATAACAAATAATTATATTGTAGCTATTTTAGGATTAATATTTATTTTACAGGCAATTTGTATTTATTTTAACCAGGTACAATAGCTATTAAATAGTTAAGAACTATTTAATAGCTAAAATAGTTAAAATAATTACAAAATTACCTATAAAATAAATCATAACCTAAGTTACAATTAAACCTAACACTACACTATCAATAAATTAATTAAATACAATACCTACAAATAACTACAATTAAATAAACTAACTAAAGTACAAAAAATAAAAAAGAACTAAGTTACAAAAAATAAAAAAATATTTACAAACATTAGATCAGCCGATCAGCCAATAGAATGCAAGCTCAATCTTATTGGCAGATCCAATCAGCCAATCGTATTGAACTTGAATCTGATTGGCTGATTCCATCAGCCAATCCAAATTTTCCTTCCTTAATTCCGATTGGCTGATAGAATCCTATCAGCCAATCGGAATTCGAGGGACGCCATCTTGGATGACGTCCCTTAAAGGAACCTTCATTCTTCAGTTGGACGTCGGAAGAAGAGGATGGATCCACGCTGGAGGTCTTCAAGATGGAGCCGTTCGTCATCGGATGAAGATAGAAGATGCCGCTTGGATCAAGATGGTTGCCGGTCCGGATCTCCTCTTCTTCCCGGATAGGATGAAGACTTTGGAGCCTCTTCTGGACCTCTTCAGCCGCCGCTTGATAGAAGACTTCAGCCGGATTATGGATAGCCAGCCCCCCCTTGGGCTTGGATGAAGACTTCGGAGGCTTGGATCAAGACTTCGGAGGACGGATCGGTAAACCTGGCATGGTGAAAATAAGGTAGGAAGATCTTAAGGGGCTTAGTGTTAGGTTTATTTAAGGGGGGTTTGGGTTAGATTAGGGGTATGTGGGTGGTGGGTTGTAATGTTGGGGGGGGGTATTGTATGTTTTTTTTTACAGGCAAAAGAGCTGAATTATTTGGGGCATGCCCCGCAAATGGCCCTTTTCAGGGCTGGTAAGGTAAAAGAGCTTTGAACTTTTTAAATTTAGAATAGGATAGGGCATTTTTTTATTTTGGGGGTCTTTGTTATTTTATTAGGGGGCTTAGAGTAGGTGCAATTAGTTTAAAATTGTTGTAATATTTTTCTAATGTTTGTAAATATTTTTTTATTTTTTGTAACTTAGTTATTTTTTATTTTTTGTACTTTAGTTAGTTTATTTAATTGTAGTTATTTGTAGGTATTGTATTTAATTAATTTATTGATAGTGTAGTGTTAGGTTTAATTGTAATTTAGGTTAGGATTTATTTTACAGGTAATTTTGTAATTATTTTAACTATTTTAGCTATTAAATAGTTCTTAACTATTTAATAGCTATTGTACCTGGTTAAAATAAATACAAAGTTGCCTGTAAAATAAATATTAATCCTAAAATAGCTACAATATAATTATTCATTATATTGTAGCTATATTAGGGTTTATTTTACAGGTAAGTATTTAGCTTTAAATAGGAATAATTTATTTAATAAGAGTTAATTTATTTCGTTAGATTTAAATTATATTTAATTTAGGGGGGTGTTAGGGTTAGGGTTAGACTTAGCTTTAGGGGTTAATCCATTTATTAGAGTAGCGACGAGATCCGGTCGGCAAATTAGGGGTTAATAATTGAAATTAGGTGTCGGCGATGTTAGGGAGGGCAGATTAGGGGTTAATACTATTTCTTATAGGGTTATTGAGGCGGGAGTGAGGCGGATTAGGGGTTAATAACTTTATTATAGTAGCGGTGAGGTCCGGTCGGCATATTAGGGGTTAATTATTGTAGGTAGCTGGCGGCGACATTGTGGGCGGCAGATTAGGGGTTAATAAATATAATATAGGGGTCGGCGGTGTTAGGGGCAGCAGATTAGGGGTACATAGGGATAACGTAGGTCGCGGCGGTGTACGGAGTGGCAGATTAGGGGTTAATAATAATATGCAGGGGTCAGCGATAGCGGGGTCGGCAGAATAGGGGTTAATAAGTGTAAGGCTAGGGGTTTTTAGACTCGGGGTACATGTTAGGGTGTTAGGTGCAGACTTAGGAAGTGTTTCCCCATAGGAAACAATGGGGCTGCGTTAGGAGCTGAACGCTGCTTTTTTGCAGGTGTTAGGTTTTTTTTCAGCTCAAACTGTCCCATTGTTTCCTATGGGGGAATCGTGCACGAGCACGTTTTTTAAGCTGGCCGCGTCCATAAGCACCGCTGGTATTGAGAGTTGCAGTTGCGGTAAATATGCTATACGCTCCTTTTTTGGAGCCTAACGCAGCCCTTCTGTGAACTCTAAATACCAGCGGTATTTAAAAGGTGCGGGGAAAAAAAGCATGCGTAGCTAACGCACCCCATTGGCCGCAGAACTCTAAATCTAGCCGTATTACTTCTATTATCTAATTTGCTTCATTCTCTTGGTATAATTTGTTGAAGGAGCAGCAATGCACTACTGGTTTCTAACTGAACACATGGGTGAGCCAATAACAATCGGTATATATATGCAGCCAACAATCAGCAGCTAGGACCTAGGTTCTTTGCTGCTCCTGAGCTTACCTAGATAAACCTTTCAGCAAAGGATAACAAGAGAAGGAAGCAAATTTAAATAACATAAGTAAATTGGTAAGTTGTTTAAAATTGTATGCACTGTCTAAATCATGAATGTCTAATTATGACTTTACTGTCCCTTTAAGTATTATATCATTTAAAATGTAGTTATTTTTGATGATTCATTTTCTTATTTTAAACATAATTATATTATTTAAATTATATATTTACACTTAAAATAATAGAAATAACAATAAAAAATGATTTGGTTGGGCATTGTCCTTAGAAGGGCATTTGGAAGGGCAGTGCCTACTGCTCTTTTTCTGCCCAAAAAAACCCAAACTATTCTTAAAAAAAAAAAAACTAATCTAAAAAAAGGTTGCACTGAAAAGGCAGAATAAGGGTTAAGTAGTGATGGGGTTATTGAGGTGAGCTATTGGCAGTATAGGGGTTAAGTAGTGTGAGGGTTATTTCAATGAGCTATTGGCAGTATAAAGGTTAAGTAGTGTAAGGGTTATTGCGGTGGGCTATTGGCAGTATAGGGGTTAAGTAGTGTGAGGGTTATTATGGTGGGCTATTGGCAATATAGGGGTTAAGTAGTGTAAGGGTTATTGCGGTGGGCTATTAGCAGTATAAGGGTTAAGTAGTGTAAGGGTTATTATTGCAGTGAGCTATTGGCAGTATAAGGGTTAAGTAGTGTAAGGGTTATTACGGTGGGCTATTGGCAATATAGGGGTTAAGTAGTGTAAGGGTTATTGCGGTAGGCTATTGGCAGTATAAGGGTTAAGTAGTGTGAGGGTTATTACGGTGGGCTATTGGCAATATAGGGGTTAAGTAGTGTAAGGGTTATTGTGGTGGGCTATTAGCAGTATAAGGGTTAAGTAGTGTAAGGGTTATTATTGCAGTGAGCTATTGGCAGTAAAAGGGTTAAGTAGTGTAAGGGTTATTACGGTGGGCTATTGGCAGTATAGGGGTTAAGTAGTGTAAGGGTTATTACGGTGGGCTATTGGCAGTATAGGGGTTAAGTAGTGTAAGGGTTATTATTGCGGTGAGCTAGTGGCAGTATAGGGGTTAAGTAGTGTAAGGGTTATTATTGCGGTGAGCTAGTGGCAGTATAGGGGTTAAGTAGTGTAAGGCTTATTATTGCGGTGGGCTATTGGCAGTATAGGGGTTAAGTAGTATAAGGGTTATTATTGCGGTGAGCTAGTGGCAGTATAGGGGTTAAGTAGTGTAAGGGTTATTATTGCGGTGAGCTAGTGGCAGTATAGGGGTTAAGTAGTGTAAGGCTTATTATTGCGGTGGGCTATTGGCAGTATAAGGGTTAAGTAGTGTAAGGCTTATTATTGCGGTGGGCTATTGGCAGTATAAGGGTTAAGTAGTGTAAGGGTTATTATTGCGGTGGGCTATTGGCAGTATAAGGGTTAAGTAGTGTAAGGGTTATTATTGCGGTGGGCTATTGGCAGTATAAGGGTTAAGTAGTGTAAGGGTTATTATTGCGGTGGGCTATTGGCAGTATAAGGGTTATTATTGCAGTGAGCTATTGGCAGTATAGGGGTTAAGTAGTGTAAGGGCTATTATGGTGGGCTATTGGCAGTATAGGGGTTAAGTAGTGTGAGGGTAATTGCGGTGAGCTATTGGCAGTATAAGGGTTAAGTAGTGTAAGGGCTATTGCGGTGAGCTAGTGGCAGTATAAGTGTTAAGTATTGTAAGGATTATTATTACAGTGGGCTATTGGCAGTATAGGGGTTAAGTAGTGTGAGGGTTATTGCGGTGGGCTATTGGCAGTATAAGGGTTAAGTAGTGTAAGGGTTATTATTGCGGTGGGCTATTGGCAGTATAAGGGTTAAGTAGTGTAAGGGTTATTATTGCAGTGGGCTATTGGCAGTATAAGGGTTATTATTGCAGTGAGCTATTGGCAGTATAGGGGTTAAGTAGTGTGAGGGTTATTATGGTGGGCTATTGGTAGTATAAGGGTTAAGTAGTGTAAGGGCTATTATGGTGGGCTATTGGAAGTATAAGAGTTAAGTAGTGTAAGGGCTATTATGGTGGGCTATTGGCAGTATAGGGGTTAAGTAGTGTGAGGGTTATTGCGGTGAGCTATTGGCAGTATAAGGTTTAAGTAGTGTAAGGGCTATTGCGGTGAGCTAGTGGCAGTATAAGTGTTAAGTATTGTAAGGATTATTATTACAGTGGGCTATTGGCAGTATAGGGGTTAAGTAGTGTGAGGGTTATTGTGGTGGGCTATTGGCAGTATAAGGGTTAAGTAGTGTAAGGGTTAATATTGCAGTGAGCTAGTGGCAGTATAAGTGTTAAGTATTGTAAGGATTATTATTGCAGTGAGCTATTGGCAATATAGGGGTTAAGTAGTGTAAGGGTTATTGTGGTGAGCAATTGGCAGTATAGGGGTTAAGTAGTGTAAGGATTATTGCGGTGGGCTTTTGGCAGTATAAGGGTTAAGTAGTGGTAGTGTAAGGATTATTGAGGTGGGCTATTGGCAGTATAGGGGTTAAGTAGTGTAAGGATAATTGCGGTGGGCTATTGGCAGTTTAGTGGTTAACTAGTGTAAGGATTATTGCGGTGAGCTATTGGTGTTGTTGCTGAACAAACTCTTTGCTCAGAAGATAATTACCTGGTATTCTGAGGTTGTGTGATCCTTATGGATGTGGGTCAGACTGACATACTAGTAGAACATCCAATTTGTTAAAGGACCAGTAAGTCAACACATTAGATTTGCATAATCAACAAATGCAAGATAACAAGACAATGCAATAGCACTTAGTCTGAACTTCAAATGAGTAGTAGATTTTTTTATAACAAATTTCAAAGTTATGAATATTTCCACTCCCCTTGTACCATGTGATAGCAATCAGCCAATCACAAATGCATATACGTATAGTCTGTGAATTCTTGCACATGCTCAATAGGATCTGGTGACTCAAAAATTGAAAATATAAAAGACTGTGCACATTTTTTTTTAATGGAAGTAAATTGGAAAGTTGTTTAAAATGACATGCTGTATCTGAATCATGAAAATGTAATTTAACCTGAGTGTCCCTTTAATTCGTTGAACACCAGGTGTATATTATATTTGATATATTTACACAAATAAGATACAGTTTTAGGTTAATAGTATTGTGAAAGTTTTGACTGAGAGATGTGTTTTTACACATCTTTTTAACGTCTTCCATAGGCTCCAATGGGAGCCTCGTTCTCATGCCACGAGGCACGAAATGTGAACTAGTGCAGTGAAGGGGTAAGTCGTGCAGCAATGGCAGCAAAGTGTAAATATATATTTATATACACATATATTTATGTGTTATTACGTAATATATATATATTTATGTGTTATTATGTTATCACTTTTGAGTGCCTTTTTTTCCCAACACCCCACACTCGCCACTTTTAACCCCTAAAAACTGCTTTGTGCAATTATTTAAAAAAAAAAAAATACTAAAAAGACTAAATGGGGCACATTTAGAAAATTAACCAGAGATCTGATCGCAGTAGCAATAAGCAGCCACTTGTAATGGCTGGTTATTTATAGGGTGCGAATTTGCCTGTTTACGGAGCGTGCAATAAATTAACACTCTACTTGTAATCTGGCCCAATATGTTTTAGTGCATAAATACATTTTATATAGGGGACTCCACCTATAAGTTTAAAGTTGGGCAAATGTAGCTTTTTGCAATAGTATTGGCAAATGTGACTATTTATTTTAGCAATGACGTTATAAAGAATCAAAATTGAAAAGTAGACTCTACAAGCTTTAGAAATGTAATTAGATTATCCCTCAGAAGTCATTTTCAATTAGCTTAAATCTCTTCCAGTGGCTTTTTTTATTAATAGTCTAACAGCAAAGATTAACTAAACCTGCTTTAGAGAAGTCACCACAGAGATCAAACAGAACAACCTGGAAAAAAAATGCTTTGATAAGAACAGAATGTTCCTATGGAAAAAAAATACCCTGAAGTAGAAGTGAACTAGAACATCTGTGATCAATTATCAACAAGTGTTTCTACTTTGACGTGGTAACCTTGTAAATTAAATTTTTAACTGTGAAGCATTATTTCTATTACATTACACAAATAAAATAAGGAAAATATTAAATATAAATCACACTTAAGGATTTAACAATAATTAGAAACTATCAATATGGATAATATAGCAAATAACCTTTAATACTAAAAAATAATAAATAGTATATTACAACTCCATTGTCGTTTGTCTAAAGTTATAACATTCTGTATCAGTTAATGTTTTGAAACTTCAGTTTAAGCCCTGGTAAGACCTCACCTTGAGTATGGAGTGCAGTTCTGGGGACCAATTGCAAAAAAAGATATTGCAGAACTAGAAAAAGTTAAGAGAAGGGCCACAAAGCTAATAAGGGGATTGGAGAATTTAACCCATGAGGAGAGGCTAGCCAAACTGGGTCTGTTTTCTTTAGAAAAAAGGCGCTTAAGAGGTGACATGATTACTTTATATAAATATATTCAAGGCCCATATACAGAGATGGCAGAAGCTCTGTTTATTCCAAGAAAATTGTTTGTGACCAGAGGTCACAATTTAAGGTTGGAGGAAAGGAGATTTAATCTCCTGCAACGGAAAAGTTTTTTCACTGTAAGAGCAATAAAACTGTGGAACTCATTACCAAAGGAGGTAGTGAATGCCAATACCCAAGATACATTTAAAAAATATTTGGATACATTTCTGTCTATAAACAAAATTCATGGATTTGATTGCTAGTATTAAATGGGTCACCTTTTATTGGGATTATTTAAGTTTAACTGGAGCTTTTTGTATATATTTTAGATTTGTATAGGCTGAACTCGATGGACTTCGGTCTTTTTTCAACCTCATCTACTATGTTACTATGTTAAATATCTCACAGAATGGACCAATGTCTTTCGGAGTCCCAATTTCAACAAACAGAAAATGTCAATGGACCCCTTAAAATGTCATTAAACACTTTGAGATGGTAATATAAAATAATAAATTGTATATATATATATATATATAAATTCTTGAATTACATGAAAAGGGGGCAAAGTAAATAATGTAAGTAAGATTGTTTTTTGAAATTGTGAGCTTTTCAGTTCATGTTAGAAATGGAAGTGCAGAACACTGTTATTTTCCACACAGCCATTGGCTGCACACTCTAGGGACCTATTTATAACTGTCACTAATTGGCCACAGCAGAGAAGGTAACCTAAGTTAGAACATGGCAGATCCCTTTGTATTATAGACACTAAGGGGTCTATTTAACAAGGGCTGAATGACTCCTGTTCCCCTTGTTTCCGTGCAAGCCTTTAGGCTCGCCTGAAACAGGAGTTAAGAAGCAGCGGTCTTAAGACCGCTGCTCCTTAACTCATACGCTGCCTCTGAGGCGGCGTATAGCAATCTGCCCGATCATGTACAATCGGGCTGATTGACACTCCCTGCTAGCGGCCGATTGGGAATCTGCAGTGGGCAGTATTGCACCAGTAGTTCAAAATAATGTAAGTAATATTGTATTTTGAAATTGTGAGCTTTTCAGTTCCTGTTAGAAATGGAAGGGCAGAACACTGTTATTTTCCACACAGTCATTGGCTGCACAATCTAGTGACCTATTTATAACTGTCCCTAATTGGCCACAGCAGAGAAAGTAACCTAAGTTACAATATGACAGATCCCTTTGTATTATAGACACTAAGGTGTCTATTTAACAAGGACCGAATGGCCCCTGTTCCTTTTGTTTCCGCGCAAGCCTTTAGGCTCTCCGGATACAGGAGTTAAGAAGACCGCTGCTCCTTAACTCATACGCCGCCTCTGAGGCGGTGTATAGCAATCTGCCCGATCATGTACGATCGGGCTGATTGACACCCCTTGATTTAATCTGCAGAGGGCGGTATTGAACCAGCAGTTCAAAAGAACTGCTGGTGCAATGATAAATGCCGACAGCGTATGCTGTCGGTATTTATCAATGTGCGGCGGACATGGTTCGCTATAGCGGATCTGTCTGTCCGCACATATATAAATAGACCCCTTAAACTTTACACTTATTTTATCACTATTTAAGCAGCTAATGAAACTTTAAAAAAATACATCTATATCTTATTCTCAGTTCAATCTTTTCTTTGAATGCATCATTATATCTAGTATTTATTTAGTGTTTATTGTCCCTTTAAGAATTGATGTTGCTTTTCCGATTCCAAAGAAATATTTACAGTTCTGACATGATGGGTTGTTTTTGTTATTTCGTGTACCTCCAAACATTGTAGAGTAAAAGTAAAAAAAAAAAGTTTTCTATTTACTATAATGATTACAATGATATTCTTTAAAACATATTGGGCCAGATTACAAGTGCAGTGCTATTTAAGTCTCCCGCTCAAGGGTTAACTGCGCTAGAAGTACGTTTTTTATGTGCACCGGGTTGCGCTCGTATTATGAGTTAAAAGTAAAACTGTTTTTCGCTCGTGCGCTAACCAGACAGGAGCAAAAAGCCGAACTTACAATAAGTAACGCGTCCGTCGGTGTCACCAGTTGCGCACATATCCTCAAAGGAATGTTGGCTGCACGAGGCAGCCAAAAGAATGTTGGCTGCTTGCGCAGCCAAAAGAATCCACCTGGATGCAGCAAAGATGCATTTCAGTGGATTCCTAAAATGGCAGGGTGGTGAAAGAATCCACCGCCACCCTGCCATTTTCGGAATCCACCTGGATGCAGAGTAGGCAAACCCGAAGCCTTAAAAAAAAAAAAAAAAAACCACGCAACCGCACAAAATAACTAAAAAACATGTAACCGCCTACAAGAAATAAAAATAAAAACACGTAGCCGCCCGCACGAAATATAACCAAAAAAGATTAACCTCCCGCACGAAGTATTAACAAACACCTAAACCTTCAACCCCCACATCGCAAAACAATAAAGTAATTAATCACTAATCCGCATATAACATAATTAAAATATTAACCCCTTAACCATCAACCACCCACATCGCAATAAACCTAATTAACCTATTAACCCCTAAACCGCAAAACCCCCACATCGCAATAAGCCGATTTAACCTATTAACTCTTAAACTGCCAACTCCCCACATCGCAATAAATCTAATTAACCCATTAACCCCTAAACCGCCAAACACCCACATCACAATCATCCTAATTAACCTATTAACCTCTAAACCGCCAAACCCCCCACAACGCAAATAACTAATTTAATCACTAAGCCACCTAACCTAGCCCCCCTAAGTTGACCCCAATTACTACTAAATTACCATTAAGATAAAAAATAACATTAAATTACAAAAAATAAAAAAGTCTAACATTACAGAAAAAAATAAACAAAATAATCAAAAATAAAAAAAATGATACCTAATCCCTATGAAAATAAAAAAGCCCCCCCAAAATAAACACTCCCTTATCTAAACTACCAATAGCCATTAAAATGGCCTTTTGTAGGGCATTGCCCTAAATTAAACAGCTTAAACACTAAAAAATACTAAACTATATATTGCCCCTAAAGGGGCATTTGTATGGGCATTGCCCTTAAAAGGGCATTCAGCTCTTTAACTGCTCTTAAAAGGGCAATCAGCTATTTTTCAAGCTTAAAAAAAAACCTAATCTAAAAAAAAAAAAAAAAAAACACCCAAAAAATTTAAATAAAAAAGCCTAAACCTAAGACCCAAATAGGTACTCACTGTTCCTGAAGTCCAGCGGAGAAAGTCTTCTTCCAGGTGGCTCCATCATCTTCTATCGTCATCTGAAGCGAAGGTGGGGCGGAGCGGTGGTGCGGAGCTGTCTTCCCGATTCCTGGATCCTCAGCGGCGGACCTCAATGACGGCGGTTCTCGGTGGCGCCGGTCCTCAGCAGCGGGGAGGCTCCTCTTCATCCGATAGTCCGTCACACACTGAAGATTGAATGCAAGGTACCCCATATTTATTAGGGTACCTTGCATTTCTATTGGATGTAATTTTGAAATCAGCCAATAGGATGAGAGCTACTGACATCTTATTGGCTGTTTTGAACAGCCAATAGGATTTCAGTAGCTCTAATCCTATTGGCTGATTTCAAAATTTCAGCCAATAGGAATGCAAGGTACCCCAAATTGATTGCGGTACCTTGCTTTTAATCTTTAGTGTACGACGGACATCGGATGAAGAGGAACTGCCGAGGACCGTTGCCGCCGAGGATTCACGGGTCTGGGAAGACAGCTCTGCACCTCCGCTACGCACCGCCGCTGAGGACCGCCGCGGAGGATCCACAGCTCTGCACCTTCACAACGCACCTTCGCTCCGCACCATCTTCACTCCAGATGAAGATAGAAGATGATGGAGCCGCCTGGAAGAAGACCTTCTCCGCCGGACTTCAGGAAAGGTGAGTACCTATTTGGGGCTTAGTGTTAGGATTTTTTTTTAATTTAGTTTTTTTGTTTTTTTTTTAAGATTAGGGATTTAATGGGCTGGAAAAGAGCCGATTGTCTTTCTAAAGGCAATGCCCATACAAATGTTTTTTTAGGGGCAATGGGTAGTTTAGGTTTCTTTAGTGTTAGTTTGGTGGGTTTGGTGGGTTACTGTTAGGGGGTAATTGGTAATTTGTTTAGGTAAAAGAGCTGTTTAACTTAGGGCAATGCCCCACAAAAGCCATTTTAAGGGCTATTGGTAGTTTAGTATTAGATTAGGGGGTGTTTTTATTTTGGGGGATTTTTTATTTGTATAGGGTTATTAGTTTAGGTTTACATTTTTTATTTTGGATAGCTTTGTTTATGTTTTGTGTAATTTTACATTTTTTTATTTTTTGTAATTTTAGCTTTTAGGGTTGTAGTTTTCTTTTAAATAGACTGCCTTCTGGGCAGGCTTATCGCCTAGTACACATATAAATACAAATGTACACATATACAGACATATATACATACATATACATCTTTAGAGATCTATATGTATGTCTATGTTAAAGCCCTTTGCCTGCATTTTTTTCTATATATTTGAGCCCTTATAACTTTTTTGTGCACTTTTTTAAAAATAATTTTTATTAGATGTTGTTATTTTGAGTGTAACTTCACTTTGTAATGCATTTTTTATGTGATTTTTGTGACACATTTTTGTTTCACGCAACAGTTAACCTGAGCGCTGAGGACGCGCTAACCCGACTAGTGTTAACTAGCCAATAGAATTGACCTTGCATTCTATTGGCTGATCCAATCAGCCAATCGGATTGAACTTCAATCCGATTGGCTGATTAAATAAACCAATCAGATTTTTCCTACCTTAATTCCGATTGGCTGATAGAATCCTATCAGCCAATCGGAATTCGAGGGACGCCATCTTGGATGACTTCATTTAAAGGACCAGCCATTCGTCGGGTAGTCGTCGGCCTAGAAGGATGTTCCGCCCCGGAGGTCTTCAAGATGGAGCCGTTCCTCGTCGGATGGATGAAGATAGAAGATGCCGCTTGGATGAAGATGTCTGCCGGTCCAGATGTCCTCTTCTGCCCGGATAGGATGAAGACTTCTGCCGGTCCGGATGTCCTCTTCTGCCCCATCGGATGACCACTGGTGCCCGGCTGGGTGAAGACGGCTCAAGGTAGGGTGATCTTCAATGGGGTAGTGTTAGGTTTTTTTAAGGGGGGATCGGGTGGGTTTTAGAGTAGGGGTGTGTGGGTGGTGGGTTGTAATGTTGGGGGGGATTGTTCTTTTTTTTACAGGTAAAAGAGCTGATTACTTTGGGGCAATGCCCTGCAAAAGGCCCTTTTAAGGGCTATTTGTAATTTAGTATAGGGTAGGGCATTTTATTATTTTGGGGGGCTTTTTTATTTTATTAGGGGGCTTAGATTAGGTGTAATTAGATTAAACTTCTTGTAATATTTTTTTATTTTTTGTAATTTAGTGTTTGTTTTTTTGTAATATAGTTTATTTAATTGTATTTTATTTTAGGTAATTTTAGTTAATTTATTTAATTAATTTATTGATAGTGTAGTGTTAGGTGTATTTGTAACTTAGGTTAGGATTTATTTTACAGGTAATTTTGTAATTATTTTAACTATGTAGCTATTAAATAGTTATTAACTATTTAATAGATATTGTACCTAGTTAAAATAAATACAAAGTTACCTGTAAAATAAATATAAATCCTAAAATAGCTACAATGTAATTATTAATTATATTGTAGCTATCTTAGGGTTTATTTTATAGGTAAGTATTTAGTTTTAAATAGGAATAATTTAGTTAATAATATTAATATTATTTATATTTATTTAAATAATAATTAAGTTAGGGGGGTGTTAGGGTTAGACTTATGTTTAGGGGGTAATACATTTAATGTAGGTGGCGGCGTTGTAGGGGGTCAGATTAGAGGTTAATATATTTAAAGTAGGTGGCGGCGGTGTAGGGGGGTCAGATTAGGGGTTAATAAATTTAATGTAGGTGGCGGCGGTGTAGGGGGTCAGATTAGGGGGTTAATAAATTTAATGTAGGTGGCAGCGGGGTCCGGGAGCGGCGGTTTAGGGGTTAAACACTTTATTTAGGTGCAGCAGTTTAGGGGTTAATACATATAATGTAGGTGGCGGTGGGCTCCGGGAGCGGCGGTTTAGGGGTTAATACACTTTATTAGGTATTGCGGTGGGGGATTGCGGTTGACAGGTAGATAGACATTGCGCATGCGTTATGTTTTTTTTTGCAGGCATTTTAGGGAGTTATGGTGCTCCCATACTCAGCGCAAGGCCTTCTACGGCTGCATTTCATGGCGAGGTGAAAATGGAGTAAGTTTTCTCCATTTTCGCCACGTTAGGCCTTGCGCTGGATATTGGATACCAAATTGTGCGGGTTTTATATGTTAGTCTATGGGGAAAAAAACTACGTCCGACGGGTGAAATATACGTGCCGCATTTATATGCGGCGCTGTATATAGGATACCAAGCTTTTGCGGGCGACGCTGCAAATCTGATGGGGCCCTAAATCTCCTTTTTTCTAGCCTTAAACAATTTTATCACAATCAACTAGCTCAGAATAAACAGTAATTCCACCAACTCTGTATATTGGCCTTGAATATATTTATATAAACTAATCATATCACCTCTCAATTTTTCTAGAGTAAATGTACCTAATTTTGCTAACCTCTCTTAACCACTCAATCAAAATTAAACTGTCATGATTCAGATAGAACATGCAATTTTAAACAAATTTCCAATTTACTTCCGTTAACTAAATGTGCACAGTCTTTTTATATTTAAACTTTTTGAGTTACCAGCTCCTACTGAGCATGTGCAAGAATTAGTGTGTATGCATTTGTGAATGGCTGATAGCTGTCACATGGTACGTGTATGCATTTGTGATTGGCTGATGGCTGTCACATGGTACTGGGGGAGTGGAAAAATACATAACTTTTAAAATTGTTGAAAAAAATCTACTACTCATGTGAAGTTCAGACTAAGTGCTATTGCATAAGGTTTATACCATCTATTCCGTCCTTCTTACTGACTAATACCCTTATCTAGTAAATAAGACACAACACCATTTGTTTGGGAGAAAGAACCGGTCACGGTTCACGTTTATTAAATAAACGCTTTAACTTGTGTCTAAGAGTCATTCCAATTACCATTAGGCACTTGATCAACCTATCAACGAAACTTGGCAACAAGTTCGTAATCCTCAACGTTGGCGGCATCTCACCCTAACCTAGCCCCTATTAGCAGATGGTCAAGGCCCCTTTCGATACCTGCAGCGTGACACCCGGCTGTCACGCCCCATGGCACTCAGAGAGAGCTGTGATGTTCAGAGGTCTTCGGTCCAATTGCGAGGGAGAGGACCCCCAGGCCGGCGCCTGGCAGGCATAACCCCTCCCTTTTCCCCGGACCGTCACTCTTCTCTCCTTGTGCCCGCTCCCCAGGGCATTGACCACCCGCCTGCTGAGGCATATCCAACCAGCCCAGTAAGGCACCCCCTGTCAGCCGAATCGTACAACTCAACTTCAGGGGTGGCTAGCTACATTAAAGGCTCGGTCTTACTGAAGGCTAGCTCAATTAAACCCACCCCTGCCGAGCCAACTCACCCTAACAGCCGCATCGTAGCCGCCAATCTCCTCTTCCAGGGACGGGTGGGCGGGGAAACCTTCTCCTTGAAGTCTGGAAACCGAAAGAGGCTGATCTCACTGTTGCAGGACCCTATAAAGGTAAGAAAACAGACACCTCCTTCCCCCTTGCAACATTGTAACAACACATTTAGCATTACTCCAGACTTCAAGTTGGTAAACCCTTAATTTTGTTACAGGCCCACTAGAGGGCCCTCCACTACCATAAGGTTTAAACCATCTATTCCGTCCTTCTTACTGACTAATACCCTTATCTAGTAAATAAGACACAACACCATTTGTTTGGGAGAAAGAACCGGTCACGGTTCACGTTTATTAAATAAACGCTTTAACTTGTGCCTAAGAGTCATTCCAATTACCCTTAGGCACTTGATCAACCTATCAACGAAACTTGGCAACAAGTTCGTAATCCTCAACGTTGGCGGCATCTCACCCTAACCTAGCCCCTATTAGCAGATGGTCAAGGCCCCTTTCGATACCTGCAGCGTGACACCCGGCTGTCACGCCCCATGGCACTCAGAGAGAGCTGTGATGTTCAGAGGTCTTCGGTCCAATTGCGAGGGAGAGGACCCCCAGGCCGGCGCCTGGCAGGCATAACCCCTCCCTTTTCCCCGGACCGTCACTCTTCTCTCCTTGTGCCCGCTCCCCAGGGCATTGACCACCCGCCACAAGAGCCAGGCGAACTCTTGCCGCCAAACCAACCAACAGGAACCCAGTAATAAACCACACTTTAACTAATCATAACCATAAAAACATAACGATTTCAACAGATTGCAGATACAACAATTTAACCCAAACTTTAATGAATAATCCCCAACAAGGCTCCCCTGATGTCCCTTAGAAACATATCCAACCCTACGTCCGTAAGGTGGACTCCATCAGGCCTAAATAGGTCCCTTTTGTCGGCCGTTATGCTTTCGTGCCTGACCACGAAACCCCCAATGCCCGTGACCGCTCTTCCCATCTCCCTATTCACCTTTTTGCGCACATTATATGCAGCCCTCTGTGTGACAATGTGCCGCCATTGCAGTCGAGCAACTACATTTGACCACCCCAAAGTCACACCCTGCAACCAAGTGTGCATCCATTGCACATCCGCTGTCATTCTTCTGATCAAATCCAGCGCGGGCATTGCCCCCAAGTCATTTCCCCCGAGGTGCAGCACTAAAACATTAGGCCGCCCCCACCTTTTGTGTGCCTCCTGTAAAAGTGCAGGCAAATCAGCCCACGACAGTCCCCTGCGCCCTAACCACCGAAAGCTTGCCTTGGACGTTGGGAATCCAAGTTGCTGACCTTCCGGCGATCGCAACGCCCTGAGATGAGCCCAGTGGATGTATGAATGGCCTACCATCCATACACGAACCGGAGGTGCTTTCGCATTCACAACACCTGATAAAACAGAGAACACCACCATGAAAAAACCGCCCTTGCACAACCTGGGTCCCCCCCAACAAAAACCCCCCTTTGGAAGTATGGACCCGCCCACATGTCTGTGCTCTAGCAGTGTCCTTTATCAGGTCTAATATAAGTCTTGTACTGGGACGACTTCCATCTACCCAAGCGCTTAATCTCCGCCACCGTAACTCCCTTTTGCGCTGCGCTGGTCGCCGCGCCTATTCTAAACGAGTGCGGGGCGATCCTGCCCGGATCCAACCCGGCCTCCTTTGCCGTCTTCGCCAATACCTGGCGGAATTGAAAAACCGAGAGGGCCAAACCGTCCTCATGTATCAGGAGCAGTTGCCCTCCCGCCGGCCTCACCTTCAGGTATTGCTCCAAGCATGCCACTGGGCAGCAATCCTCAAACTCTTGACGGTCAAGGGGCAGCCATGCCCCCACCCCCTCCTGGTCCGTCTTGGACCTGGGTATGAACAACAGGAGCCCCTCGTCCGTCAGACGGACATGCTCCAACTGCACTCCTCCTCGACCTTTCTCCTTTGCAGACGCCACAAGCTCCCCCACCCTGAGGGCTCCCGCAAACGCCAAAGCAAATGCCGTTCGGAAAAGAAGCTGCTCGTACTTGGATGTGCAAACCTTTGCCACACCATTCGCTAACGCCTTCAATCTCTCCCGTGTAATGGGCTCTCTCCGATCTTTCTGACGGGGGGCCAACCTGCCCCACCCCTTCAACACCTTCCTTACTAGGAAGGTTCCGGAGTGGTCCTCAAAGCCAAGCGCCTTGTTAAAGAAGGCCAGAGCCGATAGCCTACTACTCGCGCCGGCCTTACTGACCCCTTCTTTCCGTAGTAAAGCCAACCATTCCAACACCAGCACCCTAGAAGCCCTTTGTACCTGTACACCTCCGCGTTGACAGAACGCCTCCCAGCAGTCCCAGTGACTCTTATATGTTGACCATGTCCTTGGCGCCAAGGATGCCTTCACCAAAGCTAGGATGCTCATCCAACCTTCACCAGCTGCCAAAGAGAAGATGGGCATGTTAACCCCTCCTCTGCCGCCATGGGTGCCGCTGCCCTAAACTGCTCCCATTTAAATCGAGAGAGTGCATCTGCAATAATGTTCTGCACTCCCGGGACGTGTTTGGCGGTAAAATGTATATTGAACTGCAAGCATCGCAACACCAAGTGACGCAAGCAACACACAACCGCTGGCGATGACGCGGACAGCCTGTTAATGGCGTACACCACACTCATGTTGTCCGTCCAGAACACCACCGATTTATTAGCCAGTCTATCCCCCCAAATCTCCACAGCAACCACTATCGGGAATAGCTCCAACAGCGTCAAGTTTTTGGTGAAACCTGCATCTATCCAGCCCCTCGGCCATGGAGCCGCGCTCCATTCTCCGTCCAGGTACGCTCCGTACCCGAAACCCCCCGCTGCGTCCGTGTACAAGTTTATTGCCTTGTTGGGTACTTTCCTACCCCTCCATAGGCACACACCATTAAAATTCATTAGGAATTTTTCCCATATCTCCAGGTCCTCCCTCACATCCGCCGTAATGCTCGTCCATTTTGCTAGACCGGTAGGGCCCTTCAAAAGTCCCTCCAATCGACGGTTAAAGGCTCTTCCCATCGGGATGACCCTACCCGCAAAATTCAGGAGGCCCAGCAGCGCCTGCACCTCTTTTATCGCAACCTTGCTCGACCCCTTAATCCTTCGGACCGCTCCAAGCATCCGGACAACCTTGTCCATGGGCAGCCTACATTCTGCCTGCACTGTATCTATTTCGATACCTAGAAATGTGAGACATGTACACGGCCCCTGCGTTTTGTCGTCCGCGAGCGGCACACCAAAACGCGCCATCATATCCTGCATAACCTCCATGAGCTGTTCACACTCCGTGGAACCAGCTCTCCCTACCAACAAGAAATCGTCCAAGTAGTGGGCCACCGCTCCCCCACTTGACGCCTTGTACACTACCCAATGCAGGAAAGAACTAAAACACTCAAACAAGGAACAGGACAATGAGCAGCCCATCGGCAAACACCTGTCCACATAATATTCCCCTTCGAACTTCATGCCCATTAGTCTGAAAGCCGAAGGGTGCAGGGGCAGCAGGCGGAAAGCCGACTCAATGTCTAGCTTCGCCAGCAATGCCCCCGGACCGCATGCCCTGACCACGTCCAGCGCACGATCGAACGATTGATAGTGCACTGAACTCAACTCTGGGTCAATAGCGTCGTTAACTGACGCCCCTTTTGGGAAAGAAAGGTGATGTATCAACCTGAACTTCCCTTCCTCTTTCTTGGGTACCACACCCAATGGGGAGATCACCAGATCCGCCATCGGGCATGTGGAGAATGGCCCCGATACCCTGCCCAGCGCCACCTCCTTTGCCAACTTTTCCCTAACCACGTGCGGGAATTCATAGGCCGTTTTCAAGTTTCTGTGCACTGAAGAACCCTCAACACGACCCATGACCGGTATCCGGAAACCCCCTTCCAACCCCGACCTCAGCAGCTCAGCTGCCCCTGTGTCGGGGTAGTTCGCCAGCCATATCAGCATGGCCCGCAACCTAAGCGGAGTTGGTGCCCTTGACTGCAACTCCCGCCTTAGGCGTAATTCTGGGCTGTCCCTGGTCCTTTCGTTTTCCACAATCGGCGCCTGGGTGAGGCCCTGCACAGAACTTGCAGATGTGACGAAAGGAGCAGCTGCTCCCCCTGTCACACTGCTTATCCTGGTATTTCCAGCACTCCCTCCCTTTCCTGCCCAGCCGCGCCCCTAGGCGCTGCGGTGCTTGACGTGACGCCACTGGGGAGGGAGAACTGCCTTCCAATCCTAATTTGGACCACAAGTGCATATCCTGTGTTCCAAAATGCAGCAGAGGGTTACCTACCATCTTTCTCCTAAAGGCCATGTCGTATTCACGCCATGCGCCTTCCTTGAATCTCGTACGGATATCCTCTATGGTATCCTGGTACTTAAACAGGTTATGCCCCTGCAACGGCCACCTGTCGACATAGCACGCAGCCAGTACACGGAAGCATTTAAGCCATTCCTCGTACGTCTCCGGCCTACGTACTTTCTTTGGGCCCGAGCCATCCGCCGCCCTTTCTTTGGCTCTAAACGCATCCAGAGAGAGCTCGAATACGTTAACGTATTTTCCCTCTTGAATCTTTTTAACGACCTTCGCTTTCAAATGGCCATATAGCGAGTGGACCAAACACGGGTAAGTGTCACCCTGTGCAGCCACTTTGCGAGGCACTGGTCCCACTGGCGTAACAGCGCCCCCTAAAGCTTGCGTTCCCTGTAGCTCAAGTGTCTGGGACGTAGCGCCCGCCTTGTCCTTCGCTCTAGCAGACGCCATCTTCTTTATCCACCTAAACATCCTGCGCTGACCCTTCCCCACTAAACCAAGATCCTCCCCGCTATCGGATCCTGACCCACTTGTGGAAGACCCCGTGTCAGTGTGTATGATGTCTGGTGCGTGGCACTCACCCTCGCCTGGTATCCCTGCTTGCGAAGGAGTCGCTGGACTCGCAGCGCTCTGGATGCCACTAGTACCTGCTACTGCCATGGCGCTGCTCGTGCTCGCTGCCATCTCTGCTGTGCTTGATGGAACCTGTTGAGACAAAACAACTTTGGGGGTACTCCGGTCTGTGAGAGGGGCAACAGTTGAAACACCCTCTCTCCCCTGCCCCTGTCTCCCCCCAGCTGACATACCCAGAACATTAGCCACAGCATCCCTGATAATCACCTCCTGCGCCGCCCCCTCCCGGGCGTGACCACTAAACCCAGGCAGGGGCCTCGCAGCATCTCTCGCATGCAACGCTGCCTCAACAGCTCTCCTGATCATATCCTCATCCACACCACCATGAGACTGGCCCCCTCCCTCTATGCATCTGCGCCCTCTCATACTGCGTATCATTTGTCACCTCACACGGTCTCACAAATCCCCCAGCCCTAAACTGAGTAACTCCCTCATAGGCATGCGTTATCCCCGCATGTCCCCACCCCATGTGTGGTTCATATCTCCGTCCAGTCTCCAATCTACGATATGACCCCTCAGGCCCTTCGGCCTCTGATATTGCATCCGCACCTGCATACCTCAGGTTCATGCCACCCCTCATGCAATCTTGTCCCAATGTGGCCCCTATACCTGTACTCCATACCGATGCACCCCTCTCATTCACCACAACCACGGGCCTCTGCCCGTCACTGCCTCTATCCGTAGCCACGACCTGATCACTCGTGCTAGGCCGCACTGTAGGCCTCCCAACTGAACACACCGCTCCGCCTGACACACCAGATGAGCCCCTCTGAGGACCGCGGTCAACCGCCATGCGCGCATGCGCGCCATCAACATGCATACCCACGTGGGACCCAACTGCGCCACATGCTCTCCTACCAGCATCCGGACCCCCAGCCATCCCCATGCCAGGTAAGTGGGCCCCGCTGCTCCCTGCCTGTCCTCCTGATACCCCGCTCGCTAACCGGAGTCCCCCCAAGTTACCTTCGGGGCTCCGGTCACGCGAGGCACTCCTCACTCTGCCGCGTCCTCCCTCCGAATGGCGACCGCGATCCTCCTCCTCCTCAGAACTCTCGGAGGAGATCTCGCGGGAACCGCCAATCGGAGGGCCAGACTCCGCTGCGCACTCTGCCATGTGGCTGCGCTGTGGGCCTGCTCCTGTACCACCGCCAGCCCCAGCGACAGCCACGCCAAGGCCCTGGTCCCCATGGGGCAACCCCCCGACAAAGGACTGGGCCAAGGCCAAAACTGCCGCTAAGGCCGCCGGCGGCAAGGCCGCAAACTGCCCGGCCAGGCCGGCCCCAGCATCCGCTGGGGCAACCGGACCAGACAAATTCCCCTGGCCACACTCTGTTCCCCCCGCCGCTGACACCTCCCCGCTTGCCTGCGGGCCTCGATTGGGGGCTACCCTATTTACCCCACTGGTCTGGGCCTTCCCTCCGGCGCCCTTAGGCCGTGAGCTACCCCCTGCCTTGCCCTTTCCTTTATTAAAACTCCTAGCAGGTGGGGATTTTTGGGGTGTGGGGGGTACCACATCTTCTGACTCCGGCTCCTGTCTGTGCCTTGCAGGTCCTTTCTTTCTTGCAGCCATCTCCACCACCTCCCTGTAACGCTTGGGAGGCACAGATTTTCTCCTGGATCTCTCCATGTTTTACTTCAAGAACCTACAGACAACTTCAGAAACCTTCTCCTTGAAGTCTGGAAACCGAAAGAGGCTGATCTCACTGTTGCAGGACCCTATAAAGGTAAGAAAACAGACACCTCCTTCCCCCTTGCAACATTGTAACAACACATTTAGCATTACTCCAGACTTCAAGTTGGTAAACCCTTAATTTTGTTACAGGCCCACTAGAGGGCCCTCCACTACCATTGTCTTGCTATCTTGCATTTGTTGATTAAGCAAATATACTGTGTTGACTGGTCCTTTAAAAGTTTAAATATCCATTCCCTTTAGTTTTGTGGCCCTTTTTCTAACTCTGCAATTACTTTTTTTAAGATTGGCCCTCAGAACCACTGTCTTGCATTACACTCATTTTTATCTTGTTCTCTATAAACACGCCTAAATCCTCTTCCTAATATGTTTTGCAAAGTATTGTCCAATTTAAATAATAGGTAGCCAGCATATATTTGCTTCCCAAATGTAGAACCTCATATTTACCAGTATTAAATCTCATTTGCCATGTACCAGCCCATTCTTTCAATTAATGTAAATCCCCTTTGCAGAGCAATTACACCTTGCTCTGACCCATCTCCTTACACAACTTTGTATCATCTGAAGTTGATATTTAATCCTTATCAAAACTTATATATGTAAATATGTGTGTTTTGTGTGTGTGATCATATATTTATCTACATTTTTATATTTATTTATGCATATAAATCTATAAATGTGGACACGTGTACAGTATATATTTTAAACAAATTAGAAGCTATATGACATCACAGCTTACAGTGTGTAAATTGTTTTGCATAGAATAGAGGAGCTAATAAGATTAGTTATTCCTTTTATTAAGATCCAATGGACTTCTGTAGACAAAATACTGTCCATATCGATTTTGTTGGAACAAACATGAACAGCAGGACCCAAAGGCTGATTACATGATGTCACCAGAATTTATTGAGTATTTGTTTTCTCCAATAGAAGATGATGGGCTATGTGTTTATTATTCATCTATGGAATCATCAAGATGATTATTTTATGCATTCAGATAGTTAAAGGGACATGGTTGCTGCACATATATGCCTCTTCTGATTGACTTACCAACGTGTTCAGCTAGCTCCCAGTAGTGCATTAACAGAAGTAAATTGGAAAGTAGATTTTGGGTTTAATATCCCTTTAAGCCATGTAAAGATCCACAGATTTTAGAGTTTAAGAAGACCATAGCTTTTTTTCTGCTTTTTATTTTCTTGTTGCGTGTAAAGCTGTCCTGATTTGCCTCTTGCATGCTCACAGTCTGCACGATATGAAGACACAAACATTTTAAATACATTCCAGATTGTTCCCTTATGGAAGGACACCTGGTATGTTGATAAAATCATCCACATTTGCAAGCAGGGACACTCAAGTCTTCTTGAAATGAAAACTGGTATGTTCAGAAACTTGTCATATAACTCTAGATATTGCCTCTTGTGTATGGTTACTGACAATGACCATAATTGACTGCATTTACATTTATAAACACTTAGGGCAAGATTACAAGTGGCGCGTTATGTCTTTCCCGCGCACAATATCGTCTTTTCGCAAGCAATTTTCATTCCGCTGATATTGCAAGTTTTGAAAACTTGCGATTCCTTGTGCACAATTGCCTTCTCCGCATCAATCCTTTCCGCAATCAAAGAGCTGCAATAAAACATTTTTGTAAAAAAAAATTGCACACAAAAGTTATAAGGGCTCAAAGATGTGAGATCTCGGGTGTTAGAAAAAATTCAGACAAATGGCTTTAACATACAGAGACACACATATATATGTCTAAGATGATATTATGTATGTATATACACATGTTAATATATGTGTACATATATATTAATGTATTTATATGTTTATATATGTATTTACAGTAATATATACAAATATAATTTTTTTATATACTATATATATATATATATATATATATATATATATATATATATATATATATATATATATGCATTACATCACTTTTGCCATTAAGCAGATAAAAACATGATAAAAGATATTTATGCAATATTCATATTTAATAAAGATTTTAATGATGTATATACTGTAAATATTTCACATTTATTAATGTGAATATGTTATGTTGTATGTACGATGGGATTTTGATTTTTTCCTCATCATTATTTTTTTCTTCATTGATTTCTATGGGGAATGCAAAAATGTGATATTTTTTTCGCAATCTCTAATGTTAGGTTCATTCTCAACTTATTTTCTCCATTGATTTCTATGGGGAATACATGCACTCGCACGTGAAAACTCAAGTTAGTTTTGGTGCAGTATTCGGGTAAACGTGCGTACAAAACAAGTTAATTTGCAACTTGTAATACCAGCGCAATAGAAAAATGTGCAACAAGCTAAAGGTGCGCTGTGTTTTCGAGATCACAAATAAAAGATTAATTTCAAGAGGAACATTTTGACGTAATGCTGGGGTGCAGGCCACCTAACAGGAATGGGGTGATGGGGACAAGCAGTAACTTTCCTCATAGACACAAGAAGGCAGTGCAGGGCTGGCCATGTATTATGCACAAATAATGCCGGTAACTTGTCAGAGCTAAAGTAACCAGTTCCAGTCCACAACTAGCCCAGACCCACTGAGCAAACACCCTGCATGCCCTATGGTCAGTCCAGTCCTGTGTGAATTTGATACCAAATCAGCTCTCACAACAACTTTTCCACTCCATCCATAATATGTCTCTAATTTTAAAAAGTGCTAATGTTGGCAATTATGTAAAAACGTAAATGTGTGCTTGAATTCTACTGTGAAAACAAAACTTGCCACACCAGGTGTGAAATACAGTATACATATGAAAATGAATAGTGATGTCGCAAACCTAAAATTTTGCGTTCGCGAATGGCGAACACGAACTTCCGCAACTGTTCGCGAACGGGCGAACCGGGCAAACCGCCATAGACTTCAATAGGCAGGCGAATTTTAAAACCCACAGGGACTCTTTCTGGCTACAATAGTGATGGAAAAGTTGTTTCAAGGGTACTAACACCTGGACTGTGGCATGCCGGAGGGGGATCCATGGCAAAACTCCCATGGAAAATTACATAGTTGATGCAGAGTCTGGTTTTAATCCATAAAGGGCTTAAATCACCTAACATTCCTAAATTGTTTGGAATAACGTGCTTTAAAACATCAGGTATGATATTGTATCGACAAGGTAGTATAAGGGTTACGCCCGCTTCACAGTGACAGACCAAACTCCCCGTTTAAAGGGACAGTCTACACCAGAATTTTTATTGTTTTAAAAGATAGATAATCCCTTTATTACCCATTTCCCAGTTTTGCATAACTAACACATTTATAATAATATACTTTTAACCTCTGTGATTATCTTGTATTTAAGCCTCTGCAAACTGCCCCTTTTTTCAGTTCTTTTGACAGACTTGCAGTTTAGCCAATCAGTGCCTGCTCCCAGATAACTTCTCGTGCACGAGCACAGTGTTATCTATATGAAATACGTGAACTAACACCCTCTAGTGGTGAAAACTGTTAAAATGCAATCTGAAAAAGGTGGGCTTCAAGGTCTAAGAAATTAGCATATGAACCTCCTAGGTTAAGCTTTCAACTAAGAATACCAAGAGAACAAAGCAAAATTGGTGATAAAAGTAAATTGGGAAATTGTTTAAAATGACATGCTCTATCTGAATCATGAAAGTTTATTTTGGCCTAGACTGTCCCTTTAACGCACCGCAAACAACCGCAAACAGTCCATTTGCACAACCGCAAACTCCCCATTTTTTTAAAAACACTACTGTTACACCAGATATGAGTTACACTGGGGTGACACTGTGCCCTGGCAGGCAGGCACTGAAACGCACACGTGTGAAGGAAACTGACTGCTATTATTTAACACAGTCAAAAAAGTGTTGTTTTTTTTAAATATACACTACTGTTACACCAGATATGAGTGGTGGCACTGGGCAAGTGGGCACAGTATACGCTGTGAGCCTGACACACACGCTGGCAGGCAGGCAACTGCAATTAGATTACACATGAAAAAAAAAAAAAAAGCAGACTGATGTTCTAGCCCTAAAAAGGGCTTTTTGGGGTGCTGTCCTTACAGCAGAGATCAGATGAGTCCTTCAGGACTGTAGTGGACAATGAATACACTAGCCTAGCTATCGATTTCCCTATTAAATCAGCAGCAGCTACACTGTCCCTCCTCTCACTAAGAATGCAGCTTTCAAATGAATCTAAAATGGATGCTGTCCAGGAGGTAGGAGGGTCTGGGAGGGAGGGTCTGCTGCTGATTGGCTGGAATGTGTCTTCTGACTGTGAGGTACAGGATCAAAGTATTACTCAATGATGACGAATAGGGGGCGGATCGAACATCGCATATGTCCACCCGCCGCGGCGAACGCGAACAAGCTATGTTCCCCGGGAACTATTCGCCAGCGAACTATTCGCGACATCACTAAAAATGAATAATATTTCAGGCAGACGTCTGGCAATTTGTTAAATACTCAAACAAATATATGTCAAATTAAAAAATATAATTTGTAAGGATAACTTTCACACATTACAACAATAGTTTATTAATTTTAAAATTGTGGGATTGTTTTTCTTATTTTATGTTTTTGTACATGCCTTTGGGACTCCATGGACTTTATAGCATAAGGTAAAGAGTGTAACCATTATTAAGTAAGATGCGCCTATACACAATATTAGACATCTGAATGAGCAAAAAATTAATTTTCTCCAAAAGATTTGTTTCAGATTTTCCTAAATGTTCAATTCGGCTGAATTTCGCCCATGTAGGCATTCGGTACGGACGAATATTGGATTTGGATTTATTACCAAGGGAACAGCTAATATACAGCTAGATTACGAGTTTTGAGCGCTATAGGGATTGTAACGATCTCCACAAAAGCGGCGTTATTTCACCTCCCTATAGCGCTGGTATTATTAGTTTTAAAAAAGCAGGCGTGTGCGGGCACAATGGTGGCGTTGAGCTCCATACCGCACCAAAATCAAGCGCTGCTTTGACGTGCTCATGCACAATTTCCCCATAGATATCAATGGGGAGAGCCAGCAAAAAAAATGTCTAACACCTGCGATCGCGGAATGAAAAGCTCAGTAACACAGCCCCATTGATGTCTATGGGGAAAATAAAACTAATGTTTTAAGCTAACAGCCTAACATAAACCCCAAGTCTAAACGCCCCTAATCTGCCACCCCCAACATCGCCGCCACCTACATACAGTTATTAACCCTTAATCTGCTGCCCCCAACATCGCCACCACCTACATACAGTTATTAACCCCTAATCTGCCGCCCCCAACATTGCCACCCCTACATAAAACTATTAACCCCTAATCTGCCGCTCCTGATGTCGCTGCCACTATACTAAAGTTATTAACCCCTAAACCTCTAGCCTCCCACATCACTACCACTAACCCTAACGTAACCCTAACCCTAAGCCTAACACCCCCTAACTTTAACATAATTAAAATACAGCTACACTAAAGTTACAATTATTAACTAATAATTCCTATTTAAAAATAAAGAAATAAAACCTAGCTACAATATAACTAATAGTTATATTGTAGCTAGCTTAGGTTTTATTTTTATTTCACAGGTAAGTTTGTATTTAGTTTAACTAGGTAGACTAGTTAGTAAATAGTGATTAACTATTTACTAACTACCTAGTTAAAATAAATACAAACTTACCTGTGAAAAAAAACTTAAACTGCCTTACACTAAAACCTAACATTACAAAAAAAATAAACACTAAATTACAACAAATGATCAAAAATAAAAAAGAATTACACCTAATCTAATAGCCCTATCAAAATAAAAAAGCCCCCCAAAATAAAAAAACCCTAGCCTGTAATAAACTACCAATGGCCCTTAAAAGGGCCCTTTGTGGGGCATTGCCCCAAAGATATCAGCTCTTTTACCTGTAAAAAAAAAAATACAAACACCCCCCCCAACAGTTAAACCCACAACCAACCACACCAAATAAAATAACTATCTAAAAAACCTAAGCTAACCATTGCCCTGAAAAGGGCATTTAGCTCTTTAACATGCCCAGACCCTAAACTAAAAATAAAACCCACCCAAAAAACCCTTAAAAAAACCTAACACTAACCCCCGACAATCCATTTACAGTTCTTGAAGTCTCGCTTGAAGGATCAATCCAGCCGGCGAAGTCATCATCCATGCGGCAAGAAGTCTTCATCCAGACTGCCTCTTCCATCTTCATCTAGCTGGCGAAGTCCTCATCCAGGCAAAAAGAAGTCTTCATCCAGACGGCATCTTCTATCTTCATCCATCCGGCGCGGAGCAGGTCCATCCTGAAAACATCTGGTGCGGAGCAGCCTCTTCATATGGTCGTCGCTGTAAACTGGAACATCAATTCAAGTGACGCAATCCAAGATGGTGTCCCTTGCATTCCTATTGGCTGAAAAATTTCAATCAGCCATTAGGAATTAGAGCTGCTAAAATCCTATTGTCTGATCCAATCAGCCAATAGGATTGAGCTCTCATTCTATTGGCTAATTGGAACAGCAAATAGGATGAGAGCTCAATAGGATTTTAGCAGCTCTAATTCCTATTGGCTGATTGAAATCTTTCAGCCAATAGGAATGCAAGGGACGCCATCTTGGATTGCGTCACTTGCATTGAAGTTCCAGTTTATGGCGATGACCATATGAAGAGGATGCTCCACGCCAGGTGTCTTCAGGATGGACCCGCTCCGCACCGGATGGATGAAGATAGAAAATGCCGTCTGAATGAAGACTTCTTTCCACCTGGATGAGGACTTTGCCAGCTGGATGAAGATGGAAGAGGCCACCTGGATGAAAAATTCTTGCCGCATGGATGATGACTTCACTGGCTGGATGGATCCTTCAAGCGGGACTTCAAGAACTGTAAGTGGATCGTCGGGGGTTAGTGTTAGGTTTTTTTAATGTTTTTTTGGGTGGGTTTTAGTTTTAGTTTAGGGTCTGGGCATGTAAAAGAGCTAAATGCCCTTTTAAGGGCAATGCCAATACAAATGCCCTTTCAGGGCAATAGTTAGCTTAGGTGTTTTTAGAAGGTTATTTTATTTGGGGGGGTTGGTTGTGGGGGTGGTGGGTTTAACTGTTGGGGGGATTCTATGTTTTTTACAGGTAAAAGAGCTGATATCTTTGGGGCAATGCTCCACAAAAGGCCCTTTTAAGGGCCATTGGTAGTTTATTGTAATCTAGGGGGGGGCTTTTTATTTTGATAGGGCTATTAGATTAGGTGTAATTTTTTTTTATTTTTGATAATTTGTTTCTTATTTTTCATAATTTAGTTTTTTTTTGTAATTTAGTTTTTTTGTAATTAGATACTTTTGTAATTTTTAGAGTAGTGTTAGGATTTTTTTAATGTGTAGTTTAGTTTAATTTAATTGGTAGTTAGTTTAATTTTAGTTTATTAATTATAATAGTTTAATTGTTATTTTAAAATGAATTTATTTAATTTGACAGGTAAGTTTTAATTTAATTTAAGATAGGGAAATTGTAATTTTAATATAAAGTTAGGGGGTCGTTAGGTTTAGGGGTTAATAGGTTTATTATAGTATATTTCGTTGTGGGGGGCTTTCGGTTTAGGGGTTAATAGGTTTATTAAAGTATATTAGTTGAAAAACAGGGAAGAGTGAGCAGAAGCTGGCCCATTTCTGGAGAACTATATGGCAGCAGTTTTGCAAGACTGTTGTTAATTTGCAAGAAACCTTTTTTAAAATGGTATGCTGTGTTTTAATCACAAAATAATTTTTTGGGGTTTCATATCCTTTTAACTAAAATTTAACATTATAGGATTCAAACAATTAAAATAATTAAATGTTCAATGTTAAAAGAATATACAATTCCTTTATGACTAAAATCCAGCATTGAGACAAAAGAATGGTAAGACTGCTTGTACATGTGGGAGGAAAAGCGGGAGGCGGGTTGTGGGCCCAGTAGCAGAGGGGGGAAGGAGTGGAAGGGGCCCTACACTACAGAAAATAAAATTTAAGGGAGAGGGAGGGATGGGGCGCTGCACTACAGAAAAGGATGGGAATATTGGGGTGGGTGTTCCACATGTAACAATCTCTGGGAGGGGGGAGGTAGGGGGACCACTACACTACAGAAAGTTTCAGAATCAATATAAAAAATATATATATAAAAAAAAATAAAAAAAAATTATATATATATATATGTATAAATTAGGTTGTTGCAGACAGCTGCCGGTACTAAAGATGGCCACAAATAGTGGGAGGGGGAGTGTTAGAGAGTTTTTTGGGAGGGATCAGGAAGGTGGTAGGGTTGAGGGGGGTCACTACACTGCAGAAAAACAATAATAAAAAAAATAATAATAATAAAAACTAAACTGCATACTGGCAGACTGTCTGCCAGTACCTAAGATTGTGAGGATGAGTGTGGTTGTGGGGGGGAAGGGGAAAAGAGCTGTTTGGGTGGGATCAGGGGATGGGAGTTGTCAGGTGGGAGGGTAATCTCTACTTTACTTTAAAATTAACCTTACAAGTGTGGTTTGCAGCTGCAATTATCGGCACAAGCTTTATCTAAATAATTTCAGTGAGAAACCCAAAATTTGTGAAAAAGTAAAAAAAATATATATATAATCGCATTTGGAGGTAAAATGGTGGCATGACATTTCAAAATGAGCTTAGATAAATACCTTGGGTTCTCTACTTAAAAAAAAATATATAGTTTTGATGGGTAAATAAAAAAAGCAAAGCTCTTTTTCTGTTTAAATGGAGTGATAGCAGAAATGCTAAAAATTCTCTGCTATTTTGGGCAAGTTCTCTGAAATCCTGGTAGCAAAGAGGTTAAAATGTGTGAAGGACAACAAAGTGACAGGGAGAAGGCTGAGGTACTAAACCAGTTCTTTTCTTCGGTATACACAAGATAGGAACAAATGGGAGATACTTTGATTCAAAGGGGCCGATTTAACATTGTTCGGGTGGGCGTGATCCGCTCTAGCGGATCATGTCCGCCACACATCAATAAATGCCAACAGCATACGCTGTCTGCATTTATCATTGCACAATCATTTCTAGTGAAATGCTTGTGCAATGCCACCCCCTGCACATTCATGGCCAATCGGCCGCTAGCAGGGTGTATCAATCATCCCGATCGTATCTGATCGGGATGATTGCTGTCCGCCACCTCAGAGGTGGTGTATGAGTTAAGGAGCAGCGGTCTTATGACCACTGCTTCTTAACTTATGTTTCCGGGGAGCCTGAAGGCTTGTGTGGAAACTGCTGTATTCACAGCATAATAAACCGGCCCCACTATCTTTGAAACTAATTAGAACATACAAGCCTGTACCTATAACTGGGTTATCGCTATAGGATCTCAGGAAAAAATGGATAATATTAATGGGACATGAATCCCAATTTTTTTCTTTCATGATTTAGAAAGAGCATGCAATTTTAAACAGCTTTCTAATTTACTTCTATTATCTAATTTGCTTCATTCTCTTGACATTATTTGCTTAAAATCATATCTAGATAGGCTCAGTAGCTGCTGATTGGTGGCTGCACATAGATGCCTCGTGTGATTGGCTCACCCATGTGCATTGCTATTTGTTCAACAAATGATATCTAAAGAATGAAGCAAATCAGATAATAGAAGTAAACTTAAATGTTGTTTAAAATTGTATTCTCTACCTGAATCATAAAAGAAAATTTTTGGGTTTAATGTCCCTTTAAGCTAAATAAAACTCCAGGCCCAGGTGGAATACACCCAATGGTTTTACGGGAGCTTAGCACTGTTATAAGCAAACCGCTACTCTTAATTTTTTAAGACTCATTATCCTCAGGTATAGTACAACAGGGCTGGCGTAAAACTGATGTGGTGACACTTTTTAAAAAGTGGAGCAGGGCTGATTAAGGACACTATAAACCAGTTAATCTGACATTGCTAGTGGGGAAGATACTGGAAGGAATTATAAGGGATTATACTGATGAGTTTATTTGTGTGAACAAAATTGTTCAAATCAGCATGGTTTTATATGAAATGTCATATTAATCTGATTAGATTATATCAGTAAGTAAGTAAAAATATAGATAAAGAGGAATAAATTGATGTGATATACTTGGATTTTGCAAAGGCATTTGATACAGTGCCACATAAGAGATTAATGTACAAAATGAAGGGACTGGGAATCGCTGAAAATGTTAGCTCATAGAAAAATAACTGGATAAAAGACAGGGAGCAACGAGTAGTTGTAAACGGATCATACTCAGATTGGACAAAGGTAATCAGTGTATTCCCCCAGGGATAAGTACTGGGTCTTGTTTTTTTTTAACAATCATCTTTTATTGAGGTTATATCAAACAAAGTTACAGAAGTAAGATGTACATAGGTATTTCTTTCCATTTTACATAGTAGACAGACGTGTTGGATGAATAACATCTAACATAAGAACTCTCGCTTCACCTCCAAGAAGGATCCGCAACACTTTTCGTACCTCATAAAACCTTTTTTTTTTTTGTTTTTTTGTTAAAAACATTTAAAGAACATGGAGAGAACGTGAAAAACCGGTTGTCAGATAATCATTAATCTAGGCCATCACTTCAGAACTATACAATATGAGAGTGTTGTGCCCGGCGTAGACTAAGTGGGGCTGTAGTGTACAGCCCTATACTAACTATGTCGCAATAACACACTAGTGCGCTGAGCAAAACATTATTGCACAACACACCCGCATAGGGCATCTTGCATCATCACATCATAAGAAACAAGAAAAGTAAGAAAAAGAGAGAAAAAGAGGACAAGGAGAGGAAGGGGGTAGGAAGAGGGAGGGAGGGGAAAGAGGGGTAGCAGGCGGATATTGGTGGTTAAGTTCTAATAGCCACATCTTGTGGGAGCATGTTACATGGGGACCAAATGTCTGTGTGGAAGTCTATAATTCCTCTATTAAGGTATACAGCCTCCTCCATTGTCCTAATGTTGAAGAGGATCTCTACCACCTTATCTATAGGAGGGGCACTCTGTTGCTTCCAGTATCGTGCGATAGCTAATTTATTGGACATAAAAAGGTAAATTAAGAGGTGTTTTCGGGGTTTAGGGAGTTTAGGTATATCTAAGTGGAGTAAGTAGGTTTTGGGGCCCTTGTTGGTAGGCAGGCAAAGGTGCCGGAATATAGTGAGGACTTTAGACCACAACTTACGTATTTCTGGGCACCTCCACCAGATGTGGATGGCATCTCCTTTTTGGCCACATTCTCTCCAGCATCTATCTGGGTTGGCGGGTGAAATTTAGTGTTGTCTACTGGGGACCCAATGCCATCTTGTAAGCAGTTTATAGTATAACTCAAAGAGAGTAACGCAGTGAATCTCCTTCCTGGTGTCAGTAATGGCTCCCGTCCATATCTCAGTAGCTTGTACTCTGTCTAGGTCTCTCTCCCATGTTAAAATAGTGTGTGTGTTTTGCAAAGTAGGGCAATGTAAGAGACATTGGTAGTGTATCGTAAGTGGTTTATGCCCCTATAACCCCAGGGTCCAACGCGACTCCCACGGCGTGTTAATATGTGGCGGAATTTTAAAGAAGTTCCAGCTGTGCAGCAGTGACCTAAAGCTTAGCACCTCAAAGTGCATTTTCTGCGGGACTGCATACTTCAAAAGTAGTTGTGGGTAGAAGGCCCAAGTATTCTTGACATAAAAGTCATGTATTGTAGTAACATTTAGGGAGGCCCAACCTGTGGCACTGGAGTTAGGGAGGCCTTTTAGAAGACCCTGTGAACTGTGGATTGAGGAGGGGTGTGGGGCAACCATTGTGGAGTGGTGTAGTTTGTGCCATACAGGTAGACAGTGCCTAATGATTGCATCCCTATTCATCTATCCCCCTCTTCATCTATCCCTCTATTCATCTATCACAATCCCTCTATCCCATTTCATCTATCCCATTCCCCTTATCCCATTCCCCCTATCCCTATCCCTGTCCCTTTATCCCTGTCCTCCTATCCCTATCCCTCTATCTCTATCCCTCTACCCCTATCCTTCTATCTCTTTATTTTTATTTCTGCAGTGTAGGATCCCCCTAACCCTCCAACCTCCCTGATCCCCCTCTCAAACAGCTGTCTATCCCTCCATCTTCTAACTATTGCCGCCACCTTTGGTACTGGCAGTTTCTGTAGTGTAACTGCCCCATCCCTCCCTGTTGCTTTAAAATAAAAAAATCTGTAGTGTAGGGCCCTCCCACTCCCTCTCCTTTCCTCCCACCTCCGATGCTAAGCCGCCCACCCGCCACTGGCCTCCCGCCCACTCCTCCCGCCGGCACCAGCAGAAGATTGTTACAGACAGTGTCACCATCTGTAATGATAAGGCATCTGCCCTCATATGGAGGCGGAGCACTGATTGCGCTCCGGGTCCATATGCGGCAGATGCCTGAAGCTTTAGGAGCTCCAGCTCTCGGCTGTAGCAAAACAGCTGAGGGTGCTGGAGCTTCCTGAAGCTGTCTCACGCTGCGGTTAAAGGCCAGGTATGTTTGTCCTCGCGCAGTCTCTACTGCACATGACAGCTTTGGACATACACTACTTGGCCTTTTTATAATATAGAATATGTTCAAATTCTAAATAATCCATATATAAAACATTTTTTTTTACAGTATCTATTATAATTATTATACATTTTTAAAATAATTTTTTCCTATATAATAAAAGGCCGTGTGTTTGTCTGAAGCTGTCATGCACAGTAGAGACTCCGTGCGAGGACAAACACACCTGGCCTTCCAACTAACCTCCTGGCGTCGTGTTGTGGAGGAGTGGGCGTGGCCGGTGGGTGCGGAGTGGGCGTGATCGAGCGGGTGTGGCGTGGGTGTGGCACGGTGGGCGCAACATGGGCGTGACCGGGCGGGTGCGGCGTGGGCGGGCCAGTCGTGGTACGGGCGGGGCCAGATGCCGGGGCTGCCGAGAGATAGAGATCTCTAAAGAAGGGGGATAGAGAGAACAGAAGAGGGTGAATAGAGAGAGCAGAAGAGGGGGGATAGAGAGAGGGAGAGAGAGACAGCAAAAGAGAGAGGGGGAGAGAGACAGCAAAAGAGAGGGGGGGGAGAGACAGCAAAAGAGAGAGGGGGAGAGAGACAGCAAAAGAGAGGGGGGAGAGAGACAGCAAAAGAGAGGGAGAGAGAGACAGCAAAAGAGAGGTAGGAGAGAGACACAGCAAAACAGAGGGGAGAGAGAGACAGCAAAAGAGAGAGGGGGGGAGAGACAGCAAAAGAGAGGGGGGAGAGAGACAGCAAAAGAGAGGGGGGAGAAAGACAGCAAAAGAGAGGGGGAGAGAGACAGCAAAAGAGAGGGCGGAGAGAGACAGCAAAAGAGAGGGGGAGAGAGCACACAAGAGAGGGGGAGAGAGAGAGCCAAAGAGAGGGGGGAGAGAGATAGCAAAAGAGAGGAGGGGAGAGAGACAGCAAAAGAGAGGGGGGAGAGAGACAGCAAAAGAGAGGGGGATGAGAGGAGAGAGAGCAAACAAGAGGGGGGAAGAGAGAGAGCAAAAGAGAGGGAGAGAGACAGCAAAAGAGGGGGAGAGAGAGAGCAAAAGAGAGGGAGAGAGACAGCAAAAGAGGGACATAGAGAGCAAAAGAGAGGGGGGGAGAGAGAGAGCAAAAGAGAGGGGGGGGGGGAGAGCAAAAGAGAGGGGGGAGAGAGAGAGCAAAAGAGAGGGGGGAGAGAGAGTACAAAAGAGAGGGGGGAGAGAGAGAGCAAAAGAGAGGGGGGAGAGAGAGAGAGCAAAAGAGAGGGGGGAGAGAGAGAGCAAAAGAGAGGGGGGAGAGAGAGAGATAGAGAGAGTAAAAGAGAGGGGAGAGAGAGAAAGCAAGGGGTGGGACCGCTGTACTGCAAAAAATGGCCCGTGTACACAGGCTTTAGGACTAGTATGTAATATTTCACTAATGTGATGTAAGATTAATAATTCTTCATGTGTGCTAACCCGACACTGCGTTATACCTAAAGCACGAACCCTGATGCGCAATATGCATATTTTACATTCCTATGTTTCTCAAATGATTCAAATCACTTGACTTTGGATAGCTAAAGTAACATTTATAAGTAACGGAAAATGTTATAATATTGCAAAATAATTACAGTGCAGTAATGTATACATAGGTTTTATTAATAATAACAATAAAACATCCTACAATTTGTCATCATGCTAAACAGTTGCAAGGTCCAAACATTGAATCAGAAATAGTCCACCTGCACTCATAGAATTACAATTAAAAAACCTTAATATAAAAGAGAGAGAATTTGAATCACTAGAAGTGCGTTCTCATGTCTAACTTAGGATACATACCACTGATATCGAGGTAGTTTACGAAGATACCAAACCATATTTATAGAAAAGTAGTGCCATCTAGTGGTCAATTTATATATGACACATATAACATAAATACTTTTTCGCTACTTTAAGTTACAAGAAATTACATATATTTTCCTTTTTGTTTTCTGTATTGGGTGTTTTAATTGTATTATATTGAAGCTTTGCCCTAACAAATAATTAGCTCCCTTCTTGGTATGGTGGGGCTTGCTCCATGTATTTTATCTCTTATGAGACAAGAAGACACACACTTCAAACATACACCAAAGAGAGTTATATATTTGTAGTTGTGTTTATTATTATAGTAAAACAATTTTTAAGAACTATGATTAAATACTTATTCCAATTAATTTAAGGAAAGTGTTTGCGCATAAAAGCATTCATTTTAATTTTAGTAGCTGGGCTTTCAAATTACATGGCTTAATTCCTTAGAACATGTAATTTTTTGCACTAATGTCCCGCAATGTGGTTAAATGTGGATTTAGCAATGTCTGGCGGACTTCGCTGAATGCAGAGAGCATACGTTGTCGGCATTTAACATTGCACAAGCAGTTCTGGTGAACTGCTTGTGCAATGCCGCCCCCTGCAGATTTGCGGCCATTTGGCCGCTAGCAGGGGGTGTCAACCCAATCGTATAGGATCGGGTGGATTGATGTCCGCAGCCTCAGAGGCAGTCGACCAGTTAAGGAACAGCGGTCTTGATAACCACTGCCTCATAACTGCCTGAAGGCTCGCACGCCAACAGGGGCATCAGGGGCCATTCGGCCCTTGATAAATCGGCCCCTATAGTTGGTGTCATGTGACTCATTAGTGTTACAAGGTCTTTATTATTGTTATTGTTACCAGTGACGTGTGCAAGGAGGGGGGCTGTAAAAAAACTACAAGGGAGCTTAAACGTTCGCATGCGCAAAGTCCATTATTGTGCAGCAGATCCTTTTGCACATGCAAAAGTTTTTCTAAGCTCCCTTGCTTGTGACGTCACCTAGCGCCATGTTATCGCTGGAGTAGAAGTGCCTTCACTAGCTCCAGAGCACTGCCTGAACGCGGCCCTAGATTACGGGTTTTGTGTTGCGGCTTTTAACGCTGAAAAAATGGCAATTTCAGCGTAAAAGCAGTAACGTCGCTATTGGGAGTCGTGTCAGAATAGCTGTACTGCAAGCATTTTAGCCTGTAATGCAACATCAATCCCACACTCAAAAAAATGAAGTTTTTGCGTGGGATTTCCAGGTTGTGTGGTGAAGCTAAAATGCTTGCATTACAGCCTATGCCGACACGATCCATACCGCCATCTGAGACCAGTAGTTGTGAGTTTTGCTCCACAAAAATGTTTCACAAAACTCATAACTAAAGTGTTACAAAGTACACTAACACCCATATACTACTTATTAACACCTAAACTTTCACCCTCCAACATCACAAACACTATATTAAACTTATTAACCCTTAATCTGCCGCCCACCCACATCGCCAACACTATTTAAATATATTAACCCCTATTCCCCGCACCCCAACATCGCCACCACTATTCAATAAAGTTATTAACCCCTAATCTGCTGCCCACCCACATCGCCAACACTATTTAAATATATTAACCCCTATTCCCCGCACCCCGACATCGCCGCCACTATAATAAACTTATTAACCCCTATTCAGCCGCTCCCCAACATCGCCGCCACTAAATAAAGTTATTAACCTCTAAACCTCCGGCCTCCCATATCTCCGCCACTAAATAAACCTATTAACCCCTAAACCGTCGACCCTCCACATCGCAAAACACTAAATTAAACTATTAACCCCTAAACCTAACACCCCCTAACTTTAAATTAACATTCCAATTTAACTATTTAAATAAATTAAAACTTACCTGTGAAATAAATATAAACCTAACATTAAACTATAAATTAACTTAACCTTACTATTCTAATAAAATAATAAATACTACCAATTAAAATATCTAAATTACAAATTTAAAAAAACTTACACTAAGATTTTTTTTTAGCTATTGTGCATTGCTCTTAAAAGGGCATTTAGCTCTTTTTCAAAGTCCAAAGCCCTAATGTAAAAAAAAATCCCACCACCAAAAAATAAAAAAAAACCTTACACTAATTTTAGAAGATCTACTCACAGTTTCTGAAGTCTGGATATCCATCTCCATCCAGTGAGGTCTTCAGCCAGGCAGCGAGGTCTTCATCAATCCCGGGGGTGTCTTCTATCTTTATCCCGGCGGGCGGAGCAAAGCCATCCTGGAAGCCGAAGACATCCTGCACGGAGCACCCTCTTCATACGGTCGCTGCCGTACACTGAAGTCAAATGCAAGGTAGCCGTTTCAAAATTTCAAAGTAGGGGGGGCGGAGGAGACAAGACGTGTATTACAGGAGCTCCTCAAATGGCCCTATAATTTTGTATGCTTGCCAAAATAAATCTTAGCATAGACGTGAAGTTTTGGCAGGAAACCCATCTGGGTAGATTTGGGACTAACTTGGAAATATCTGGTGGGTCATAGCCCCTAATCTACGGTCTTTCATGTGGCCATGTGGGCGCCGGTGTGTCCCACAAAGTATCATGGCCGTAGCTATTTGAACCACTCGACAGACTTTGAGAACTGTGGCGCCGTGAGCAATTGGAAGAGCTCTACAGTATCTACCAGCATCAGGGATAGGACAATGTGGAGCATAATTTGGAGTACCCGAAAACAGTGTGCGGTGATTTGTGCACCTGGGTTGAAGCGGAGGATAACTGCAGCGTGGGTGGTATTCCCGACCACCGGAACCTCATGGTGGCTGCATGTGCCCAGGCCGGATCGTCGGCCATAAAGGTTTGCGGATTTCTTCTCCAGGTCCTACAGGATGGCTGCTTTTACACATCAGAGCTGTGCAGCATAAATAGAGGAATGTGGAAGTGACAGTCCGGCCTGATATGGGAACGATTGCAGACAGAACTTTCACTGACCTGTCCCCATGTAGCATAACACAGAGCACAGTAATATCACTAGTGTTCACCTGGATGAGCGACATGGAACCTTGGATTTAACAAACCTTCCGCAGAGTGTAAGCGGTGGGAAGCGGCTCTGAAAGAAAGAATGCCAGCAGAGACATCATACAGATCCTTGGAGGAATCCGCAGCAAGACGACACACCCTAAACACCATAACTGCTAAGTAAGGGACTAACGATTTCGTTAACAAGTGGATATGCCGCTAAGAGAGGCCTTGCAGGGGGCCATTGGGAGGCTGCGATGGGTTAACAGATTTACTCTCGACCTACCAGTAATAACTATACCGGCCTCACTAATGGAAACAGTCTCTACATTGAAAATAATTACGGTCCGATCGGTGAAGCACGACCGCTAAGTATACCTGCAGGAATGGTATATAAAACTGGCAAGAGACTTCCCATGCAAATGAAACCTCCAGGTCACATTTTCAAAGGAAACTTGTGCACTTACAGTAAGACACCGTCCATAATGAACTCTAAAGCCTGGGGTTGATAAAAGATAACTATTACTTTTAACAACAAACGTTCATCAGGCATGGAGACAAACTAGCTCAGTAATATAATTTTGTTATGCAAAGTTAAAGTTCTCAATTTCTTTGTCTGTCTTTCGTTGCACATGTGTATAGATTTCATGTACTTTACTAACGCCTAGATTTAGAGTTTTGCGACCAAAGGGGTGCGTTAGCTACGCATGCTTTTTTCTGGCCGCACCTTTTAAATACTGCTGGTATTTAGAGTTCACAGAATGGCTGCGTTAGGCTCCAAAAAAGGAGCGTAGAGCATATTTACCGCAACTTCAACTCTCGATACCAGCGGTGCTTACGGATGCGGCCAGCTTCAAAAACGTGCTCGTGCACGATTCCCCCATAGAAAACAATGGGGCTGTTTGAGCTGAAAAAAACACCTGCAAAAAAGCCGCGTTCAGCTCCTAACGCAGCCCCATTGTTTTCTATGGGGAAACACTTCCTACGTCTGCACCTAACACTCTAACATGTACCCCGAGTCTAAACACCCCTAACTTTACACTTATTAACCCCTAATCTGCTGCCCCCGCTATCGCTGACCCCTGCATATTATTTTTAACCCCTAATCTGCCGCTCCGTACACCCCCACCACCTACATTATCCCTATGTACCCCTAATCTGCTGCCCTAACATCGCCGACCCCTATATTATATTTATTAACCCCTAATCTGCCGCCCCCAATGTCGCCTCCACCTAACTACACTTATTAACCCCTAATCTGCCGACCGGACCTGAGCGCTACTATAATAAATGTATTAACCCCTAATCCGCCTCACTCCGCATCAATAACCCTATAATAAATAGTATTAACCCCTAATCTGCCCTCCCTAACATTACCGACACCTAACTTCAAGTAATAACCCCTAATCTGCCGACAGGAGCTCACCGCTACTCTAATAAATTTATTAACCCCTAAAGCTAAGTCTAACTTTAACCCTAACACCCCCCTAAATTAAATATAATTTAAATCTAACGAAATAAATTAACTCTTATTAAATAAATTATTCCTATTTAAAGCTAAATACTTACCTGTAAAATAAACCCTAATATAGCTACAATATAAATTATAATTATATTGTAGCTATATTAGGATTTATTTTACAGGTAAGTATTTAGCTTTAAATAGGAATAATTTATTTAATAAGAGTTCATTTATTTAGTTAGAATAAAATTATATTTAACTTAGGGGGGTGTTAGGGTTAGGGTTAGAATTAGCTTTAGGGGTTAAAAAATTTATTAGAATAGCGGTGAGCTCCGGTCGGCAGATTAGGGGTTAATGTTTGAAGTTAGGTGTCGGCGATGTTAGGGAGGGCAGATTAGGGGTTAATACTAATTATTATAGTGTTATTGAGGCGGGAGTGAGGCGGATTAGGGGTTAATAACTTTATTATAGTAGCGGTGCGGTCCGCTCGGCAGATTAGGGGTTAATAAGTGTAGGTAGGTGGCGGCGACGTTGTGGGGGGCAGATTAGGGGTTAATAAATATAATATAGGGGTCGGCGGTGTTAGGGGCAGCAGATTAGGGGTACATAAGGATAACGTAGGTGGCTGCGCTTTGCGGTCGGCAGATTAGGGGTTAATTATTGTAGGTAGCTGGCGGCGACGTTGTGGGGGGCAGATTAGAGGTTAATAAATATAATATAGGAGTCGGCGGTGTTAGGGGCAGCAGATTAGGGGTACATAAGTATAACGTAGGTGGCGGTCGGCAGATTAGGGGTTAAAAAAATGTAATCGAGTGGCGGCGATGTGGGGGGGCTCGGTTTAGGGGTACATAGGTAGTTTATGGCTCCCAGTATGTTACAAACAGCAGGTACCTCTGGCTCATCTTGGTTAAAACATAATGGCACCTTTAAATGTGGAAGAAAAGTATGTACCTCTTGTGATCACATCAATATTTCTCCCACATTTAGATCCCATGTAACGGGTGAGGAGTTCCAAACTAGGGGATGCATAAATTGTAGGAGCAAATTTGTCATTTACATCATAGAATGCACCCAATGTAGGAGGCAATATACAGGTAGGACTACTAGGGAGGTAGGCAAACGTATAAAAGAACACCTGTCTTATATCTCTAGCAAAAAAACATGTTCGGCTCTTTCCACTCATTTTATTGAGTTTCATAATCAGGATGTCACAACTTTCAAATGGCAGGCCATTGAACAAATTGGCACACCACCAAGGGGTGGAGATAAGTTGTCCATCCTAAGCAAACAAGAAATCTATTGGATTTTTAAAACAAAGTGTCTTTTGCCTAATGGGTATAACTCAGAGTATGATGTTATTAACTACTGGCAAAAATAAACCATTATAATAGAATACCGTCCATTATTTCTACCCCACTGCAATTAAGTTGTTCTACTTATTGCAGTAAAGGATACTAAAATATGGCGAGTTATAAGACACCTAAGTTAAACTACATATACTTAATTAATTTTTATTTTCCCCAATGGTTCTGATATCCATTCAACTGTCGCTCTTTTGCATAAGATATTACATATCCTTATCCACAAATTTGTTCAGTTATTACATGACTGACAGATCCCTTTTTCTTGATTTGTTAAAGTTAATTTTATTTAATAGTGATCTGTTTGTGGATAATATATGCCCTATGACCCAAAATTTAAATTGGGTTTAATATTTAATTAGGCATATAGTATGGATCTTATGTGTAGAATAGATAGTAACATTGTATGCAAGCATATACAGGTGTATGCATATATAAGGGTATGTATGAGTGTGTATGTTTGTGTGTATGTATGTACATGCACTTGTGTGCGTGTGCATGTATGCATACATATATATACATTTAAGATGTAGTTATTTCATATAACGTGTCCAGTCTTTTATAATGTGTTTTTTTGCTCTGCTTTGTTCAATTTCTAAAGTCATTGGCATCCCAAATATATATAATGTGTATATATGTTTATAATATTCGAGATCTAAGTTTTTATGTTAATTATTATTTGTATTATTTATCTTCATCTATTTGTTTACTCACTAAGTGTTAACTATCTACACAGAATGTTATTATGGTATGTATAGGGTTAAATTCTGAAGTCTTGTTGTTTTTAACCAATCAACATATAGTGTTAGACTTAAAAGGGTGCACCTCCCAACAGGTGTTATTCTATGATTACGGTCAATACGACCGAAACCGGTCAGAAGTTTTGTCTTCACTAACCCTGTGTTGCTGTATGTGGTCATCATACAATTTTAAGGAATAAAGCTACAACTGATTTTCAAACTCTTGTTCTGGATATACTTCTTTGTAGTTTATGGGTGTTAGTGTACTGCAGAGCACAGTAGTTAAGAGCTTTATGAACCGGCGTTAGCCCAAAAAGCTCTTAACTACTGACTTTTTTCTGCGGCTGGAGTTTGGTCATTAGATTTCTAACGCTCACTTCAGCCACGACTCTAAATACCGGCGTTAGAAAGATCCCATTGAAAAGATAGGATATGCAATTGACGTAAGGGGATCTGCGGTATGGAAAAGTCGCGGCTGGAAAGTGAGCGTTAGACCCATTCCTGACTGACTCCAAATACCAGAGGGCGGTAAAAACCAGCGTTAGGAGCCTCTAACGCTGGTTTTCACGGCTACCGCCCAACTCTAAATCTAGGCGTAAGTTTGTATAAAATGCACCATAGTTAAATTAAGTCTAAGGTGCTATCAGATTATATAGTGTCCTTAAAACATATACTGATCGCCTATGCTGTATTACCACTTAGTCACTTAGTGCATATGTGCTCAGAAAAGTTTAAGGCCTCCCTCCGCGGCTTGCGGCCAGAGCCACGGATGGAGAGAAAATCCTCTTGGTAATTGAACATACATCTGCTCATAGTTGATAAGCTTGGTAATCCTCACTATTAAAGCTTGCTAGCTAACCCTGCGCATCAAGGGGGTAAAACCCCCTATGAAATGATCCCTGATGCATATCTACCTTATATATCTCACTACATTATACAGTGCTTACAGGGTCGCACGCAAGCTAGAAGCGCCCTTGCACTGTTTGACCAAAATGCAGGCATTGCCTCCCAGGAGAGCCATAGAGTTTAAAAGTGCGCTACCCCATACAGACAGGCTCATCCCTCCTTGTACTTAATGGAGCTAAGTGTTTGACTATACTATTTACAGATACTGTATTGTGTAGCCTACCCCTACAATTGCTACTTGCAATTTAAGTTGATTCATGTTTGCTGCTGATATCTCTATGAGGGAAAAATTTTCTACTTACTTTTTTAAAAGCCTCAGGGCATGCAATTTTCATAGTGTTAAAGTGTAGCACAATTATATTTTGTTATTTGTGTACTCTAATGCAGGGTGGGCTCTGGGTGTGCTAGGTACTGTATGTGCTTTGTACTGTATGCGCTGGGTACTGTTTGGGCTGGGTACTGCGTGTGTTTGGTACTGTGTAGGCCGGGCGCCATTTGTGCTAGGTTCTGTGTGTGCTAGGTACTCTGTGTGCTAGGTACTCTGTGTGCTAGGTTCTGTGCGTTCTGTGTACTGCGTATTCTGGGTACTGTTTGTGCTGGGCGCTGTGTGTGCTGGGTGATGAGGGTGTTAAATGCTGTGCTTGCTAGGTGCGATGTGTACTAGGTGCTGCATGAGCTAGGTACTTTATGTGCTAGTTTTTTTGTGTGCTAGGTACTGTATGTGCTAGATTCTGTATGTGCTAGGTACGGCGTGTGCTAGGCACAGTGTGTGCTAGGTACAATGTGTTCTAGGTACGGCGGGTGTGGGCTAGGTACAATGTGTGCTAGGTACAGTGTGTGCTAGGTACAGTGTGTGCTAGGTACAATGTGTGCTAGGTACAATGTGTTCTAGGTACGGCAGGTGCCGGGCACAGAGTGTGCTAGGTACGGCGTGTGCTGGGAATCATGTGTACTAGGTATAATGCCTCCTAGTTCCAATTCCTGCTAGGTTCAATGTGTGTTAGGTACAATGCATGCTAGGTACAATATGTGCTAGGTTTAATGTGTGCCAGGTACAGCGTGTGCCCAGCAGGGCGGGTGCTGGGTACGGCATATGCTAGGTACAGCGTGTGCTATGTATAATGTGTGCCAGGTATAACTTGTTCTGGGGACAGCGTGTGCTAGGCACTGCGTGTGTTGGATACAGTGTGTGCTAGATTCAGTGTGTGCTAGGCGCAATGTGTGCTAGGTACAGCGCGTGCTAGGCAAGAGGGGTGCTAGGTACGGCGTGTGCTAGGCACAAAGTGTGCTAGGTACTGCGGGAGCTAGGTATGTGTGACAGGTATAATGTGTGTTAAGTACAGCTTGTGCTAAGCACAGCATTTGTTCGGTACAGTGTGTGCCAGGTACAATATGTGCTAGGTGCAATGTGTGCTAGGTACAGCGTGTGCTAGGTACAGCGTGTGTTAGGTACAATGTGTTCTAGGTACTGCGGGAACTAGGTACCATGTGTGCCAGGTATAATGTGTGTTAGGTACAGCATATGCTAGGCACAGCGTGTGTTGGGTACATTGTGTGCTAGGTACAATGTGTGCTAGATATCATGTGTACTAGAGATAGTATGTGTTGGGTACAATGTGTGCTTGGTACGGCGAGTACTAGACACAATGTGGGCTAGGTACAACGAGTGCTAGGCGCAGTGGGGGCCAAGTACAGTGTGAGCTAGGTGCAGTGTGTGCTAGTTGCAGTGTGTGCTAGGTGCAGTGTGTGCTAGGTGCAGTGTGTGCTAGGTGCAGTGTGTGCTAGATACAGTGTGCGCTAGGTATAATGAGTGCTGGGTGTGCGCTGGGTACGGCGTGTGTTAGGTATAATGAGTGTTAAGTATAGCGTGTGCTAGGTATGAGTGTTAAGTATAGCGTGTGCTAGATATAATGAGTGTTAAGTATAGCGTGTGCTTGGTATAGTATGTGCTGGGTACGGTGTGTGTTAGGTGTAATGAGTGCTAGGTATAGTGGGTGCTAGGTACAATGAGTGCTAGGTACAGTGGGTGCTAAGTACAGTTTGTACTGGGTATTTTGTTAACTAGCATGTTGGCAGAACCTGCTCCTCATTCTATATGGTCAAACCCATTAATACATATTACAGCAATTTATCCTGACTTGCTCTTTGGAACATTAAATTTAATCTATAAGTACCACCTCCTCCTCCCCCCCCCCACATATTTAGAGCCCACGTCAGGGTTCAATCTTGGTGAACTATTTTCACCACAAATCCCTGCAATTTACTTATGATGTATCAATGTTTGACAGCTATTGCAACTGGACCTGCGTGTCCGATCCTTTGTTTGTGTATGTTTGAATAGGGGTCCTGCGTGTTACCTTTTACTCTAAAATTAAATAAAAATTAATTTAAAAAAAAAAAAAAATTTCAAAGTAGCTCTCATCCAATTTGCTGTTTTGAACAGTCAATAGGATTTTAGAAGCTCTCATCCTAGTGGCTGATTTGAACTGCCAATAGGATTTCCGGACTTCAGAAACCGTGAACAGATCTTCTGGGATTAGTGTTTTGTTTTTTATTAGGGCTTTGGGCTTTGAAAAAGAGCTAAATGCCCTTTTAAGGGCAATGCAAAAGAGCCCTTTAGGGGCAATGGGTAGCTTAGGTTTTTTTAGAGTTAGGTTTTTTTATTTTGGGGGGTTGGTTGGGTGGTGGGTTTTACTGTTGGGGGGACTTTTGTATTTTTTTACAGGTAAAAGAGCTGATTTCTTGCAATGCCCTACAAAAGGCCCTTTTAAGGGCTATTGGTAGTTTATTGTAGGCTAGGTTTTTTTTTTTTCATTTTGGGGGGCTTTTTTATTTTTAGATTTAGATTAGGTGTATTTGTTTTATTTGTGATAATTTCATTTATTTTTTTGTAATCTTAGTGTTTTTTATTTTTCATGATTTGGGTCTTAATTATTTTGGTAAACTCAGATTTTTTTAATTTTTAGTAGGATTTGGGTTTTTTTTTGTTGTAATTTAGATTTTTTATTTTTTTTTCTAAATGTTAGTTTTTTTAAATTTGTAATTTAGATACTTTAATTGGTAGTATTTTTATTTTTATTAGATTAGTTATGTTAGGTTAATTTATAGTTTAATTTTAGGTTTATATTTATTTCACAGGTAAGTTTTTATTTATTTAAATACAGTTATATTGTAATTTTAATTTAAAGTTAGGGGGGGTGTTAGGTTTAAGGGTTAATAGTTTAATTTAGTGTTTTGTGATGTGGGGAGGAAAGGTTTAGAGGTTAATAGGTTTATTTAGTGGCAGAGATGTGGGAGGCCGGAGGTTTAGGGGTTAATAACTTTATTATAATGTCGGCGATGTCGGGGGCGGCAGATTAGGGGTTAATAATTTTATTTAGGTGTTAGCTATTTCGGGGCGGCAGATTAGGGGTGTTTAGACTTGGGGTTTATGTTAGGATGTTAGGTTTAAACGTAACTTTTTTTCCCATAGACATCAATAGGGTTGCGTTACGGAAATTTTTCATTCCGCGATCGCAGGTGTTAGGTTTTTTTCTAACACTCTCTCCCCATTGATTTCTATGGGGGAAAGCAAGCACAAGCACGTCAAAGCAGCCCTTGGATTTTGTGCGATACGGAGCTTAACACAACCATAATGCAAGCACAAGGAGGCTTTTCAGAAACTCGTAATGGCAGTGCTATGGAGGGTGAAATAAAGCAACTTTAGTTGTGTTCGTTTCGCAACCTGTTTATCGCAAAACTCGTAATCTAGGTGATTATGATTTTATGCTATATTTATTATAGCTGCAGAAATATTTTAAATTGCCATTTCATTATAAACTTTATTTTTCAAATGTGCATAAATTTGGAAAGAGATGTTTGACTGAGTTGATATTTGGCAGCTACAGACATTTCTATCTGCAAAATTTCAAGAGTTTTTGATTTAAAGGGACAGTAAACCTTAAAAAAATGTTATATAATTCTGCACATACAGGGAGTGCAGAATTATTAGGCAAGTTGTATTTTTGAGGATTAATTTTATTATTGAACAACAACCATGTTCTCAATGAACCCAAAAAACTCATTAATATCAAAGCTGAATAGTTTTGGAAGTAGTTTTTAGTTTGTTTTTAGTTATAGCTATTTTAGGGGGATATCTGTGTGTGCAGGTGACTATTACTGTGCATAATTATTAGGCAACTTAACAAAAAACAAATATATACCCATTTCAATTATTTATTTTTACCAGTGAAACCAATATAACATCTCAACATTCACAAATATACATTTCTGACATTCAAAAACAAAACAAAAACAAATCAGTGACCAATATAGCCACCTTTCTTTGCAAGGACACTCAAAAGCCTGCCATCCATGGATTCTGTCAGTGTTTTGATCTGTTCACCATCAACATTGCGTGCAGCAGCAACCACAGCCTCCCAGACACTGTTCAGAGAGGTGTACTGTTTTCCCTCCTTGTAAATCTCACATTTGATGATGGACCACAGGTTCTCAATGGGGTTCAGATCAGGTGAACAAGGAGGCCATGTCATTAGATTTTCTTCATTTATACCCTTTCTTGCCAGCCACGCTGTGGAGTACTTGGACGCGTGTGATGGAGCATTGTCCTGCATGAAAATCATGTTTTTCTTGAAGGATGCAGACTTCTTCCTGTACCACTGCTTGAAGAAGGTGTCTTCCAGAAACTGGCAGTAGGACTGGGAGTTGAGCTTGACTCCATCCTCAACCCGAAAAGGCCCCACAAGCTCATCTTTGATGATACCAGCCCAAACCAGTACTCCACCTCCACCTTGCTGGCGTCTGAGTCGGACTGGAGCTCTCTGCCCTTTACCAATCCAGCCACGGGACCATCCATCTGGCCCATCAAGACTCACTGTCATTTCATCAGTCCATAAAACCTTAGAAAAATCAGTCTTGAGATATTTCTTGGCCCAGTCTTGACGTTTCAGCTTGTGTGTCTTGTTCAGTGGTGGTCGTCTTTCAGCCTTTCTTACCTTGGCCATGTCTCTGAGTATTGCACACCTTGTGCTTTTGGGCACTCCAGTGATGTTGCAGCTCTGAAATATGGCCAAACTGGTGGCAAGTGGCATCTTGGCAGCTGCACGCTTGACTTTTCTCAGTTCATGGGCAGTTATTTTGCGCCTTGGTTTTTCCACACGCTTCTTGCGACCCTGTTGACTATTTTGAATGAAACGCTTGATTGTTCGATGATCACGCTTCAGAAGCTTTGCAATTTTAAGAGTGCTGCATCCCTCTGCAAGATATCTCACTATTTTTGACTTTTCTGAGCCTGTCAAGTCCTTCTTTTGACCCATTTTGCAAAAGGAAAGGAAGTTGCCTAATAATTATGCACACCTGATATAGGGTGTTGATGTCATTAGACCACACCCCTTCTCATTACAGAGATGCACATCACCTAATATGCTTAATTGGTAGTAGGCTTTCGAGCCTATACAGCTTGGAATAAGACAACATGCATAAAGAGGATAATGTGGTCAAAATACTCATTTGCTTAATAATTCTGCACTCCCTGTAGTGCAGAATTATATAACATTACATTAGCCAAACGTTTTAAATCATAATATTGCCTTTTTATTTTTTTAAAATATCGCCGTTTTACAGACCCGCTCTCTGGGCTCTGCTGAGCGGGTCTGTTGTTTTTACTGAGCACATCGGGCCAGCTGTATAGTCACAGCCCGGCCCGACCGCGCCATTAGACACAATGCAGCTCGCTCCCGCTGTCAGACAGAGCAGGAGAGAGCTGCATTGTGTCTAATGGCGCGGTCGGGCCAGCCGGGCTGTGACTATACAGCTGGCCCGATGCGCTCAGTAAAAACAACAGACCCGCTCAGCAGAGCCCAGAGAGCGGGTCTGTAAAACGGCGATATTTTTTAAAAATAAAAAGGCAATATTATGATTTAAAACGTTTGGCTAATGTAATGTTATATAATTCTGCACTATGTGCAGAATTATATAACATTTTTTTTAAGGTTTACTGACCCTTTAAGTTTAGAGGGACATGAAACACAAATTTTTTTCTTTTCTGATTTAGAAAGAGCATGCAATTTAATACAACTTTCCAATTTACTTCTATTATCTAATTTGCTGCATTCTCTTGATATCCTTTGTTGAAAAGCATATCTAAATAGGCTCAGGAGCTGCTGATTGGCTCACCCATCTGCATTGCTATATCTTTAACAAAGATACCTTAAGAATGAAACAAAATAGGTAATAGAAGTAAATGTTTAAAGGACCACTGTAAGTTAAACTGATTGCGCTCTTTTTCGTTTTTTTAAACCTTTCCAAACATATTTGTCATAGCATGTCTTTTTCAGTTCCCTACCTGATTGCTGCAATCCGAATAGTAAAAAAAATTTTTTCCGAACCCACTCCGTGGGTAGCTGACACTCTTAGCCAATCCGCTGTGCAAACCGCAGTTTGAAGATGGCGGCCAAAATTTCTATTGCGCATGCGCAATATTGCGCAACGTCATACACAACGTCACTCGCTTCCAGACCGGCTCTGACACAGAAGACCAGCTCTATCAATCTTACATAACAAGATCCGTCAGCGCATTGATAGGTAAGTATTGTAGAATCGCCCTAGTTATAACGAGCATCATTACAAAGTATCAAATTGTTCACATTGATATAATTTATAAGCATATTTTTTGAAGTGAAGAGAAAAATATATATATGATATCAAAAAGAGAATTATGACTTTGTAAACGATAAATTAAAAACGAGATTGCTATAGCAAAGCATATTGGAGTAACTGATTAACGGCAGTTGAAATCATAACAGATATTAACATTGATACTATTTTGATCTATATATTAGCGATTAAAGGGATCAATTGATAAAATTAATAACATCCAAAACATAGATTTGATTATTAAAAATATAAATTAACAAAGGAGATCGCTATTAATGTGTATAAAATTGTAAAGTATATAGTAATAACATAATAAAGGATAATGTAAAGGATATTAGTGTATTAGTGGCTGTGACAAACTACGGATGGCGAGGTGAACTGGGAGTGCCTATGGAAGAATTAGTGGCTTTTAATATTGTTTTTTTCAAATAATATTCAGTGATATAGCAACAGTCAACCCCCTCCCTAAAAATAACACTTATTTTTTTTAGCTAAAGAAAATCACCAGTATTTGCTGCAGATAAATATACATCTTAATTTTGCATTTGAAACTGCGAAAGCACTGCTTTCTTATAGTACTCAAGTGAACACTACCGGAACATACCTCAGTATGCACTCATGTAAACAAAGAATTTTAAAAAAAAATGATATGAAGAGAAAGGGATTCCTTATGTTAAAAAAAAAAAAATGATGTGCACCTTTATAATTTGATTCTGTATCTTCTTAAATGTCTGTTTTACATAGGTTTTTTTTCAACATGGCTTTCAGAAGGATAGATAAGATCTGGTTCATGACAAGCTTTACATAAATAATGTCTTGCTTGCCTGGCAACCTTTCGGCCAGATTACGAGTTTTGCGGTAAGTTGGTGCATTGCTAACTTGCACTTTATTCTCACCGCTCACTTTCCTACAGCCCTGGTACTACAGGTTTTTATAAACCCGGCGTTATTAGGCAAGAAGTGAGCATAAAGCAAAATTGTGCTCCATACCGCACTCCAATACCAGCGCTACTTAAAGGGACAGTCTACACCAGAATTTTTATCGTTTTAAAAGATAGATAATCCCTTTAACCCATTCCCCAGTTTTGCATAACCAACACCGTTATAAGAATATACTTTTAACTTCTGTGATTATCTTGTATCTAAGCCTCGGCAAACTGTCCCTTTTTTCAGTTCTTTTGACAGACTTACAGTCTAGCCAATCAGTGCCTGCTCCCAGATAACTTCTCGTGCACGAGCACAGTGTTATCTATATGAAATACGTGAACTAACACCCTCTAGTGGTGAAAAATTGTTAAAATGCAATCTGAAAGAGGTGGGCTTTAAGGTCTAAGAAATTAGCATATGAACCTCCTAGGTTAAGCTTTCAATTAAGAATACCAGGAGAACAAAGCAAAATTGGTGATAAAAGTAAATTGGAAAATTGTTTAAAATGACATGCTCTATCTGAATCATGGAAGTTTATTTTGGCCTAGACTGTCCCTTTAAGTCAGCGGTGAGCTGTTTGTACGTGCTTGTGCACGATTTCCCCATAGACATCAATGGGGAGAGCCGGCTGAGAAAAAGTCCAACACCTGCAAAAAAGCAGCGTAAAGCTCAGTAACGCAGCCCCATTGATTCCTATGGGGAAACACATTTTATGTTTACACCTAACACCCTAACATGAACCCCGAGTCTAAACACGCCTAATCTTAAACTTATTAACCCCTAATCTGCCACCCCCAACATCGCCGACACCTACATTATACTTATTAACCCCTAATCTGCCGCTCCGGACATCGCCACCACTATAATAAACATATTAACCCCTAGACTGCCACACTCCTGCATCACAAACATTAGTTAAATATTATTAACCCCTAATCTGCTGCCCCCAACATCGCCACCACTATACTATATTTATTAACCCCTAAATCTATGTCTAACCCTAACCCTAACACCCCCTAACTTAAATATAATTAAATTAAATCTAAATCAAACCTACTATTAATAACTAAATAATTCTTATTTAAAACTAAATACTTACCTGTAAAACAAACCCTAAGTTAGCTACAATATAACTAATTGTTACATTGTATCTAGCTTAGGGTTTATTTTTATTTTACAGGCAAGTTTGTATTTATTTTAACTAGGTAGAATAGTTACCAAATAGTTATTAACTATTTAATAACTACCTAGCTAAAATAAATACAAATTTACCTGTCAAATAAAACCTAACCTAACCTTACACTACAATTAAATAAATTACCTACATTAAATACAATTAACTAAATTAAATACAAATACCTAAATTACAAAAAAAAAAAAAACACTAAATTACAAAAAATAAAAAACTAATTACAAGATATTTAAACTAATTACACCTAATCTAATTGCCCTATCAAAATAAAAATGCCCCCCAAAATAAAACAAACCCTATCCTAAGCTAAGCTACCAATAGCCCTTAAAAGGGCCTTTTGCGAGGCATTGCCCCAAAGAAATCATCTCTTTTGCCTTTTTAAAAAAATACAAACAACCCCACAACAGTAAAACCCACCACCCACAACAACCCCCAAAATTAAGCTCTCCATTGCCCTGAAAAGGGCATTTGGATGGACATTGCCCTTAAAAGGGCATTTAGCTCTATTGCAGCCCAAAGCCATAACCTAATACTAAAAACCACCCAATAAACCCTTAAAAAACTTAACACTAACCTCTGAAGATCCACTTACAGTTTTGAAGATCCGACATCCATCCTCAACGAACCCGGGAGAAGTCTTCATTGAAGCGGCAAGAAGTCCTCAACGAAGCCGGGAGAAGTCTTCATCCAAGCTGGAAGAAGTGGTCCTCAAGACGGGCAGAAGTCTTCATTCAGATGGCATCTTCTATCTTCATCCATCCGTTGTGGAGCGGGTCCATCTTCAAGACATCCGACGTAGAGCATATTAGTTATATTGTAAATAACTTAGGGTTTATTTTATAAGTAAGTATTTAGTTTTAAATAGGAATTATTTAGGTAATGATAGTAGGTTTTATTTAGATTTATTTTAATTATATTTAAGTTAGGGAGTGTTAGGGTTAGACTTAGGTTTAGGGGTTAATACATTTAGTATAGTGGCAGCGACGTTGGGGGCGGCAGATTAGGGGTTAATAAATGTAGGTAAGTGGCGGCGATGTTAGGTGCGGCAGATTAGGGGTTAATAATTTTATTTTAGTGTTTGCTATGCGGGAGGGCCTCGGTTTAGGGGTTAATAGGTAGTTTATGGGTGTTAGTGTACTTTTTAGCACTTATGAGTTTTATGCTAAAGCTTTGTAGTGTAAAACTCATAACTACTGACTTTAGAATGTGTTACGAATCTTGACGGGATAGGGTGTACCGCTCACTTTTTGGCCTCCCAGGAAAAGCTTGTAATACCGGCGCTATGGAAGTCCCATTGAAAAAAGACTTTACGCAATTTGCGTAAGTTGATTTGCGGTAAGACCAAAAAAGTGTGCGGTGCCCTTAAATCTGCAAAACTCATAATACCAGCAGTAGTGAAAAAGCAGGGTTATAACCTGATAACACTGCTTTTTCACCTTACCGCAAAACTCGTAATCTAGCCGTTTGTTTTTAGTATCTCAAAAGGCAATAAAAATAGCTGAACTTTCACTAAACCCTACATGACTTTACTTCAATGGCCAAAGTAAACATAACAATCCTAAAACAACATTTTTATAATCATTCACTGATCTTAATAATGTTTAAAAAAGAAAGATATATAGATTTTAAAAGCTAAAGTTAATACTCTTTTAAATAAGGTATTGTGTACACTTCAATATATGTATTCACATTAAAAAATTAAAATTCAAAAAAATTAAATATTTATTAATTCTCGGCCAGATTACGAGTTTTGCGTTATGAGTGGCTCGGTAATAACTTGCAAGTTATTTCCATCACTCATCTTTAATAACGCTGCTATTACAGGTTTTCCAAAAACCTGCGGTAGCGGGCAATAGGGCAGCGTTGAGCTCCATACCACACACAAATACCAGCGCTGCTTTGAGCTGGTTTTACGTGCTTGTGCACGATTTACCCATAGACATCAATGGGGACAGCCGTCTAAAAAAAAGCCTAACACCTGCGATAAAGGAGCGTAAAGCTCCGTAACGCAGTCCCATTGATTCCTATGGGAAAAAAAAGTTATGTTTACACCTAACACCCTAACATAAACCCCAAGTCTAAACACCCCTAATCTGCTGCCCCCAACATCACTGACACCTACATTACACTTATTAACCCCTAATCTGCTGTCCCCGACATCACTGCTACCTACATTACACTTATTAACCCCTAATCTGCCGCCCCCAATGTCGCTGCCACCTACTTACACTTATTAACTCTTAATCTCCCACCCCCAATGTTGCTGCCACCTACATTAATTTATTAACCCCTAATCTGCTGCCCCAATGTCGTCGATACCTACATTACACTTATTAACCCTTAATCTGCCGTCCCCAATGTCTCTGCATCCTACATCAATTTATTAACCCCTAATCTGCTGCCCCAATGTCGTCGATACCTACATTACACTTATTAACCCCTAATCTGCCGCCCCCAATGTCACCGCAACCTACATCAATTTATTAACCCCTAATCTGCTACCCCCAACGTCGCTGCCGCCACTATACTAAAGTTAGTAACCCCTAAACCTCTGGCCTCCCACATCACTAACACTAAATAAATATATTAACCCCTAAAACTAACCCTAAGTCTAACCCTAACTTTAATATAATTAAAATAAATCTAAATAAAACTTACTGTCATTACCTAACTAACGCCTATTTAAAACTAATAGTTATATTGTATCTATCTTAGGTTTTATTTTTATTTCACAGCTACGTTTGTATTTATTTTAACTAGGTAGACTAGTTAGTAAATAGTTATTAGCTATACTACCTACTAACTACCTAGTTAAAATAAATACAAATTTACCTGTAAAATGAAACCTAATGTGAGTTACACTAACACCTAACATTACACTACAATTAAATAAATTACATTAATTAAATGCAATAAACTAAATTACAAAAAAACCCCCACTAAATTACCCATAATAAAAATGAAATTATCAAATATTTAAACTAATTACACCTAATCTAACAGCGCTATCAAAATAAAAAAGCCCCCCCCAAAAAATAAAAAAACCTAGCCTAAACTAAACTGCCAATAGCCCTTAAAAGGGACTTTTGCAGGGCATTGCCCCAAAGAAATCAGCTCTTTTACCTGTAAAAAAAATACAAACAACCCCCCCAACAGTAAAACCCACCACCCACACAACCAAACCCCCCCCAAATAAAATCCTATCTAAAAAACCAAAGCTCCCCATTGCCCTGAAAAGGGCATTTGGATGGGCATTGCCCTTAAAAGGGCATTGAGCTCTTTTTATTTGCCCAAACACCTAATCTAAAAATAAAACCAACCCAATAAACGCTTAAAAAATACCTAACACTAACCCCCGAAGATCCACTTACAGTTTTTGAAGACTGGACATCCATCCTCATCAAGCTAGGAGAAGTCTTCATCCAAGCGGACAGAAGTCCTCAACAAAGCCGGGAGAAGTCTTCATCCAAGCAGCAAGAAGTCATCCTCCAGCCGGGCAGAAGTCTTTATCCAGACGGCATCTTCTATCTTCATCCTTCCGACGCGGAGCGGCTCCATATTCAAGACATCCGGTGCGGAGCATCCTCTTCATACGGTCCCAGCTGTACACTGAAGGTTCTTTTAAATGATGTCATCCAAGATGGCGTCCCTTGAATTCTGATTGGTTGATAGAATTCTATCAGCCAATCAGAATTAAAGGTGAAACAATCCTATTGGCTGATGCAATCAGCCAATAGAATTGAGCTTCAATCCTATTGGCTGATCCAATCAGCCAATAGGATTGAGCTTGCATTCTATTGGCTGTTCCAATCCACTCTTTTGGGGATGGGTACTCCCTAGGGAGGGCAAGAGGTTGGGTGATTGTCAGAGGAGAGCTCCCTTGGGAACTGAGGGTTCCGGACCCCCCCTACAACTCCTATTTCCCTTTGACCTTCCTGGTGTATGTTTGATCACCTGTATCTCCGGCCCTCAGCCATGGATCACATCGCTTTTTGGACTGTAGCATCTGGGGACCGAGGGATTTCACCCCAGAATAGCCACCACTGGGACTCTATGGGACAATGGACAATATGGGGGGCACCAGCCTGTCTGACGGGGCGGGAATGGTCGGAGATCTGTGGATCTGATAACGCTGTTTATCTTGATCAGTTTGTGTATAAAAACAGTGTGTTTTAACAATAAATTTGTTCTTTGTGTTTCACCTGAATACTAGTCTGTCTAGTCATTTGGGTGGGCCCCACTATAAGCACTTTCTCCGCTACATAGCGGCATGTTCCAGGTATAGGAAGGACCCTTTGGTGGAGCTACCCAGTCTGGGTAGCCAGTATCCATCACAATTGGTTGGCAGCCGTGGGATGCTTCCGTCTACCTGGAACATCCAAACCACCAACTGAAGCCCTCTTCGGATTGAGCTTTAGTACATTGGGCTCAGGAAAAGTACACTGAAAGACTTGTTGAAAGCCCGGGGGAAAGTTGCCGGCGACAAGTCCAAGGCGGCAATCATAGCCGAACTTATGGAAGGCGATCGGTTTAGTGAGCCAGCTTGTGAGGCCAGTAGCTGCCAGGACAGCGAATGGCCCAGCAAGGCATCAACCAGGGAGACCACAATGTCCAAACTCCAGAGAGAGATCCAGTGGCAGCTGGACCTCTATGGGACTGCCCCACCTGAGGAGGTAATCACTCAGATCTGGATGTTGGAGATCCAAAAGTCTATGGGGGGAGCCATGCCGGACCCCTTGGATCCACCTCCATGACTGAAGAAGCTACCCCATGAGGCTTTTTGAGCCTTCAAAGACAATGAAGAGGAGATCGACAGCTACCTCTAAGTGTTTGAGACCCAGTGTGAGTTGCAGGGTGTTGCCAATGCCGACCGAGTCACCATCCTGCTTGGAAAGCTGTCCAGGTGTGCCCTGGAGGGTTTCAATACTGTGCTCCCAGAAGACCAAAATGACTATGGAGCACATCCTTGCCCGGTATGGTCTCACACTGGAGTCTCACTGGCTAAAGTTCCAGGAACTGAAGAGGCAAGAGGAGCAGCCGTTCATGGAGTGGACCCACCGGTTCACCCGGTCCTTGGACTTTTGGTTCACAGGCTGCCCTGGACGAAGCTACCCAACTCATTTTGTTGGAGCATTTCTACAATCACTCCCCGGCAGAGGTACGGGACTGGGTTAAAGATAAGGGACCCAAAACAGCTGGCCAAGCAGCCGTCCTGTCTGATCAGTACTTGGATGCCTGGTGTCAGACCATCCCTGAGCCCCGACCAGTGACCCACTCTTCTCCAACCCCTGCCCACCCTCCGGTGCCTACCTGGTACCTCCAGACCCGACCGGCACCTGTCCACCCCTTCAGGACCAGTTCTCCCCAGGGGTGCTATGGGTGCGGACAGGCGGGCCACATCCTACGGGACTGTCCAGCGCAGTATCCATGAAGTCCCCCTCTGGCTCAGTGGACAAAGACTCCTGCTGGAGGTTACCAAGCTGCCACCCACTGTTTGGATACAGAGGGCCCTGCAGACTATGCCGGCTTGGCAGAAGAGGAGGTTGGGGTCCTGCACAAGGTGGACCCCACAACAGGTGACCACCACCTGCACCACCACCAGGTCATCTGAATCAACAGTCAGTCAGTCAGCCTGGGGATTACAAGACCCCTTGTCCAGCCACACCTGATCCCCAACTCAGACCAAACAGGAGAATCTCTTACAGTTCATGTGACTGGGGGTACAGTACTTTGGATACCCACTGCATGGGTACACCTGGATTGGGGTGCCGGTTCTTGTGCTGTGGAAGTAGGGATCATGTGCCCACTGAGGTCTTGTTAGGAAATGACCTCGCTTCAGCCTATGTGTGGGATAACCCCACGGATGCTTGCCCTGTCATCACCCTCCAGCAAGTCAGATGCCAGGCAACAGCACACGATCTAGGGACCCAGGTAAGCCACTCCGCCCCGACTCCTGCCCTGCCCACCGACCAGATCTCCTGGGTATCCCCCACTGACTTTTCCCAGGAGACATTGAGCAACCCGACCCTAGCTCCTTACCATGACTGGGTAGGGACTGACCCCAAGGGTCCAGGGGGGACCGTTTTGAGTGGGAGAGAGGGTTCCTGTACAGGATTGCCAAGAGAAAGAAAGGGCCATTTCCCAAGCACCAGCAGGTGGTACCGCAGAAGTATTGGTAAAACCTGCTGCATATAGGGCATGACATTACTCTAGCAGGACACCTAGGAATCTCTAGGACTCATCATCGACTGACCCAGACATTCTTTTGGCCAGGGGTTACAGGGGATATTAGGCAGTATTGCAGGACCTGTGACGTGTGCCAGAGAGTAGGAAAGACCGGGGACCACTCCAAAGCCTCCTTATACCCCTCCCCATCATTGACGAACCCTTTAGCCGGGTAGCGGTAGATATTATTGGTCCATTGTCCCATCCCAGCCCCTCTGGGAAAAAGTATATACTGACAGTGGTAGATTATGCCACCCGGTCCCCAGAGGCAATCCCTCTGTCTAATGTCCAGGCGGAGACAGTGGCAGATGCGCTGCTCTGGATATTTACCAGAGTAGGTTTTCCCATGGAAGTGATCACTGACCGAGGAACAAAGTTCACTGCTCACCCGGCAGCTATGGAGACTTTGCTGGATATAACCCCTGTACAGCGCTCCATACCATCCCCAGACTAATGGGTTGTGTGAGAGGTGCAACTGGACCCTGAAGCAATTGCTTAGGACATTCTCTGCCTCTCAGAAAGACTGTGAGAGGTACCTGCCGCACCACCTGTTCGCGACTGAAGGAGAGAACCTTCAGGCCACTCAAGGTAGGCAGAAACGGTAGCATGAAGAGAATGCCCGTAACTGGACCCTGGCAGTAGGGCAGAAGGTCCTGGCCTTGAAGCCTGTCAAAATGGACAAGCTACAGGCCTCCTTGCAGGGACCCTACCAAATGGTAGAGCAGCTGAATGACACAACCTATCTGGTTGTCAAATGCTCAGATGACCAAGTCCACTGGACCTTTCATGTGAACATGCTGAAGGCATACCAGGAGAGGGCCAGGGACGTAGCTGCCATCTGTGCTCCAGCTATGGAGGACTCTAAGAGTCTTCCCATGCTGGAGCTCCCAGGGCGAGATAGGATGCCCCCAGGTGTAAAGGACATACAGCTAGACTAGGGTCTAGGCAGAAGGAGCAAGTCCGACAGATGCTAGGGAGCCAGCGAGACATGTTCTCCACTACCCCTTTGTACACCACGTGGCAGTACACCGAGTGGAGACAACAAAGCAGGCGCCCCATGCTGGACCTAGGTGTCATTGAACCATCCAACAGTCCCTGGGCCTCCCTGTTGGTACTGGTATCCAAGCGGGATGGGACCACCAGATTCGGCATAGATTACCGTAGGTTCAATGACCAAACCATGACCGATGCCTACCCCATGCCCCGGGTCGATGACCTGCTAGACCAGATCGCCCATGGCAACTTCCTGAGTGGCCACCCTCAATTTCTGGCAGATTCCCTTGGACCCCGAGTCCATCCCAAAGTCGCCATTCATCACCCCATTTGGCCTATAACAGTTTAAGGTTATGCCGTTTGGGATGAAGAATGCTCTGGCGACCTTCCAGAGGATGGTAGATCACCTCCTGGATGGGCTCCAGGATTATGCCTGTGCCTACCATGATGACATCATGATCTACAGCAACACCTGGGAGGACCATCTGGTCCACCAAGGTGTCATTCTAGACTGCATCAGGGCCACTAGTCTGACCCTGAAGCCCGACAAATGTACAATGGGGCTGCTCAGAGGTCCAGTACCTTGGACACCGAGTAGGCTGCGGGAAGCAGCGGCCAGAGCCGGCCATGATTGAGGCAGTATCGAACTGGCCAACCCCTAAGACCAAAACCCAAGTCTTAGCTTTCCTAGGGACCGCAAGTTTGTCCCCAACTACAGTGCCCTGGCCAAACCCCTGACCGACCTAACCAGAAAACATTTGCCCCAACAGGTCCTGTGGCCCCAAGAGTGTGAAGTCGCCTTCCAAAGCCTTAAGACAGCCTTGATGTCAGCCCCTGTCCTTGGCGTTCCTTACCCAACCAAATGTTTTTGTGTGCACACAGATGCCTCCATGTTCAGGATGGGAGCAGTACTGAACCAGGTGGATGACGAGGGTCAGGACATAGACTATATCAGCAGGAAGCTGTTGCCCAGAGTAATATGCTTAGCGGTGGTGGAGAAAGAGTGCCTGGCCCTGGTGTGGGCCCTGAAAAAACTTCAGCCATACCTGTACGGATGGGCCTTCATGGACCACAACCCCCTGGTTTGGCTCAACTGAGTTGCTGGGGACAATGGATGCCTGCTGCGGTGGAGTTTAGCTTTTCAGCCCTTTAACTTTACCATCCAATACAGGCCAGGTGAAAGCAATAAAAAAGCTGACAAACTTTCCCGGCAAACTGAATCAGAATAGCTCCTCGGAAAGCCCCAGGCCGACCCATGTGTGTATCTAGCCGGGTCTGCCAGACTGGAAGGCTGCCAAAGTTAAACCTCCACCCCCTACTATCTAGCCCCTCACCTTTTCTCACCAGATTTGGACATTGAAGAGCTTTCAGGTCTCTCCGATGCTTGGTTTTGTTTATTTTGTGTGATTTACATCCTCCCGGAAGAGCTTATCTCTGACCACCTAACCCCTTTCTAGCTGACCAGGCTCCTGGAACTACCGGCTGGCTGCGCCTTCCCGCATACCTGCTGACATTTACACCAAGTCGCTTCAGCGGCCCTTCACCCCAGAGCTCCGCTTTTTTGGGAATGGGTACTCCCTAGGGAGGGCAAATGGTGGGGTGATTGTCAGAGGAGAGCTCCCTTGGGAACTGGGGGTTCCGGACCCCCCTACAACTCCTATTTGCCTTTGGCCTTCCCGGTGTACATTTGAACACCCGTAGCTCCAGCCCCCAGCTATGGATCACGTCGCTTTTTGGACTGTAGCTGGGGACCGAGTGCTTTCCAACAACACCCTGGAAGTGCCGCCGCACACCGGGGATCAGCCACCACTGTACCACTAAGACTCTATGGGACAATGGACACTATGGGGGGGGGCTAGCCTGTCTGAAGGGATGGGAATGGCGGGAGATCTGGGGATCTGATAAGGCTCTTTATCTTGATCAGTTTGTGCATAAAAAAGTGTGTTTCCACAGTAAAGTTGTTCTTTGTGTTTCACCTAAACACTAGTCTGTCTAGTCATTTGGGTGGGCTCAGCTATAATCCCTTTCTCCACTACATAGCGGCATGTTCCAGGTTTAAGAAGGACCTTTTGGCAGAGCTACCCAGTCAGGGTAGCCGTTATCCGTCACACTGCACAAGACTTAAAAGGCTGAAGCAGAGAGGGACACTCTGTGTGAGACTGCGCAAGACTTCAAAAGGCCGAAGCAGAGAGGGACACTCTGTGTGAGACTGTGCGAGACTTCAAATGGTTGAAGCTGAGAGGGAAACTCTGTGTGAGACTGCGCAAGACTTCAAAAGTCTGAACAGAGAGGGACACTATGTATGAGACTTCGTGAGACTTCAAAAGTCTGAACAGAGAGGGACACTGTGTGAGACTGCAAGAGACTTCAAAAGCCTGAAGCAGAGAGGGACACTCTGTGTGAGACTGCAAGAGACTTCAAAAGGCCATAGAAGAGAGGGACACTCTGTGTGAGACTGTGTGAGACTTAAAAAGGCTGAAGGAGAGAGGGACACTCTGTCTGAGACTGCGCCAGGCTTCAAAAGGCGGGGAGAGGAAGAGAGAGAGAGGAGGAGATAGAGAGAAGGAGAGAGTGAGAGAGAGAGAGAGAGAGAGAGAGAGGAGAGAGAGTGAGAGAGAGATATGAGACCCAAAATTCTCCTTGTATGATTCAGATAGAGAATGCAATTTTAAACATCTGTCCAATTTACTTTTATTATCTAATTTGCTTGAAAAGTCTTGAAAATAATACCTAGGTAGACTCAGGGGCAGCAAAACACTACTGGAATCTAGCTGATAATTAGTGGCTGCACACGTGCCTCTTATCATTGGCTGACCAGTTGTGTAAAAAGTCATATTTAGCATTATTGCGTATAACCTCATAGAATTTAGAATATCCATGTATTCCACCATAGAAGTCAATGGAGAAAAAAATTCTAAACACCCCATTTGCGCAAACCCGATTGCATATTCTGAAATGAGCTAACCCGGCGTATGAATATTTCACATTCCAATGTTCTGCACATAGCAGAATATATTCTATTTATTCATAAGTACATATTCCTACATATATCTGATGGTATTTTCGTACAATATATATCTATACCTTTATATATATATATATATATATATATATATATATATATATATATATATATACATATATACACATATATACACTTATATTTATGTGTAAATGTGTTTGTAAATACAGGTGAGGAGTATAAAGACAAGCATGGTGGTGAGAGTGTCATGGTCTGGGCCTGCATGAGTGCTGCTGGGGCACTGGGGAACTACAGTTTATTAAGGGAACCATGAAGCAGAGCATGATCCCCTCCCTTCGGAAACTGGGTCGCAGGGCAGTATTCAAACATGATACACATCTCCAAGATGACCACTGTCTTGCTAAAGTAGCTGAGGGTAAAGGTGATAGACACGCCAAGCATGTCTCCAGACCTAAACCCTATTGAGCATCTGTGGGGCATCCTCAAATGGAAGGTGGGGGAGCGCAAGGTCTCTAACATCCACCAGCTCTGTGATGTCATCATGGAGGAGTGGAAGAGGACTCCAGTGGCAACCTGTGAAGCTCTGGTGAACTCCATGCCCAAGAGGGTTAAGACAGTGCTGAAAATTAATGGTGGCCACACAAAATATTGAAACTTTGGGCCCAATTTGGACATTCCACTTAGGGGGTGTACTTACTTTTATTGCCAACGGTTTAGACATTAATGGCTGTGTGTTGAGTTATTTTCAGTGGACAGCAAACTTACACTGTTATACAGGGTGTACACTCGTTACTTAACATTGTAGCAAAGTGTCATTTCTTCACTGTTGTCACATGAAAAGATATAATAAAATATTATAATATATTATATTATTATAATAAAATATATAAAAAAATGTGAGGGGTGTACTCACTTTTGTGAGATACTGTATATATATATATATATATATATATATATATATATATATATATACAAACAGAAGCAGGGAACCAGCACTCTTTGTTTATCATCCAGCTGCCGGGGTGCACTTGCAAACAATCAAATATCAGCACAGAAGGCACTCTCCGTTTAACTCAATCGTTTAATGGTAAACGTTTTCGGGGTCTCCCCCGTCCTCAGACCACTTACAGACATTCAGTACCACACATCTTAAATACCTACTTACCCTCACCGTGACAAACCGCCATCAGACTCCCAGCTTCCGTGTAGCGCAACTGCGCATGCGCGCCCGGAACTAAGGAGAGCCGACGGGGACCAACTACCAAAAACCAAAAGCAAAAGTGAAAATCAACATCACGAAAAATAATGCAGCAGTATAGAAAACTAACTAGAAATGGTACTGTGATGCATATTAATATTTCTACCCTATACTAGGCATACTGTAATTTGCACAAATCATACCTACCCCCCATGCTTTATTCAAACGTTACACATACAATGTTTTACATATACTGATATCTTATATTCTGATCCCTGCACAACTTTATGCGAGAACATATTTTCATATTTACATAAAGGGGATATTTTCATATTTACATAGAGGGGATACCTGTGCTTGCTGACATTACTCTTCATGTGTTAAACTCATGCCCCCAACTGGACTTAAGTACATAGTCAAACCACTAACACAGTACCTCTTTCACAGACTCAAAGACATTGAACCCAAGGAAATGTTACTTTACCACGGAGCACCCCACACCATATCATCTTCAATATTTGATAGGCATCCTCAATTACACGGATGCTTAACTATAAGTGGGGAACCCAGCTGTAAAGATCATCCCCTGTATTGAAATTTCACTGCATATACTCAATGCAGCCGTGGACGTACATAGTCATATTAGCTTTAGCTCTCATATTACTATGAAGGAGGCAGTGGGCATACATCCACTACAAGTTTTACAAGAAACATTGGTAGTCCAATTGGACATTCAGCCCCTTTGGGGACATAGTCTCCAGATTAAAAATCCACTGAGACTCCCGTTGTAGTAGACGCCTGCCCCTGTCACCCCCCCTAGAATTGCGTGGAACGTGGTCTATGATGATATATCAAAGGTCAGATACAGCATGACCACTGGTACTGAAGTGGCGAGCCACCGGTTGATCTGAATCACCATCCTTAATTGCCAGCCGAATCGCTGACCGGTGGTTCGCCATCCTCGTCCTGAGATCATCCTGGGTCTTACCCACGTAAAATTTACCACACGGACAGTGTAGTAAATATACAATATACGTGGTTGTACAAGTCACCCTATGCAGGATTTGGTATTTTTTATTGGACCATGGATGTTGGAATGTGCTACTCTGGGTTAACCCACCACAGGTAGTGCAACCACTGCAGCGGAAGCAACCTTTTTTCGTGGTTTTTAACCATGTACTAGGCATATAACTGTCACTGTTGTCAGGTCTCAATAGCATATCTTTCAGCGATCTTCCACGCTTGAACCCAACCAATGGTGACACACAGGATGCAAAGGGTAATGTTTTGTCACTCTCCAAAATGTCCCAATGTTCCCTCAAAATATTGGAGAACTGTAGTTTTTCAGGTGAAAAGATGGTGGTAAAAATCATCTTCTTCTCACTCTTATCTCTCTCCACCTTAGTGAGTGCCTGTTCCTGTGTAAGCCCTGATGCTTCAATTAGTGATTGGTCAAGATGCTTAGAACCATATCCACGGTCCGTGAATTTCTTATACATCTCCTGTAGTTGCTGTTCCTTCCTTTCCTGGTTACTATTATTGCGTACCACTCGCTTAAACTGTGACCTTGACAGTGATTTTTTCAAACTAGGAGGGTGGCAGCTTGTAGCATCCAGTAATGAATTCCTGTCAGTTTCCTTGTGGTATAAGGTTGTGCTGATGCCTGTGCTTTCCTTGAAGATCCTTAAATAAAGGAAGTCGATGGTATGTACATCATAGGTCATCTTAAACTGTATTTGTGAATTCACCTTGTTTACTTCTGAATACCACACCAGTAACTCATCCTCTGTACCACACCAGATAAGGAAGAGGTCATCTATGTAACGTCGGTATAACCTTATTCTGGGATCTTCAAAAGCAGTGGTGGCAACCGTTTCAAAGTGGGCCATAAACAGATTCGCATAAGATATATATATATATATATATACACACACACCCAAAAACTATGTGATATTGCACAAAAGGATATGTACAAAATGTCCCAAAGGGTGGCAATTGCTGTTGATGTTTCCAGACAAAACCTCAGGGAAAAGGGGGAAAAAAACACATATGGTTTAGTCCTGCTGATAATAAATAGCTCATAATTAAAGCAGAGCGGTACTCACATACTCTAGAGCTTCAAAATCAAGCTCTAGATTTTCAGGCACAGGAAGACTCCAAGTAGGAGACAAAGGCAAATATTGAAGTCCCAAATGGGTTAAAGCTCTGAATGGTAAGACTCAGAAGTGGATAAAAAATGAAAAATGTGGGGGCATGTCTAAGGGCAGCACCTTGAATGGTCGCAATATTGACTGCTCTAGGTAGATCACTGATAACCTGCTATTATCGGTACATAGCATGATCATCTAAGCTACAACACTAAACATTTGAAATCAGCTACTCAAACGGAACCTAACGATATGTTTATTGTGGAAATTCTACTACGGTCAGCCGATCCGGAGCGTTGAGGCCTAGAGCAGACTCCTTAGTGTGAGGCACTCAACACCCCCCCCCCCCGGTATCTTGTAAGCCGGATATACAGTGAGCAGAAACTGAAAACCTACTACATCTCTAAGCCTTATTCTCGTAGTACGGTCTCAGACCATCAGAATGGAGTGCGAATCCGCATTGCTGCTGGAGGAGATCGGTAATATTCTGTTAGAACATTTTTTTAATTTGGAGAGGCAAATGGCGGCGGCATGGAAATATGAAGATGAGGGAAAACTACTTGCAGCGGGATCTAAACAAGCAGATGGGGATCAAACAAAGGATCATTTACCCGTAGAGCAGCCGGCGTCACTGCCGTTGTCTGTTGAGCAGCTCAGTGAGAATACCTTCGGAGACCACAGGCTATCATGTGCTGATATAGCCCCGGTCGTGGCTCCCTCGCGCGGCCCCACTGTGGTCTAGCCTTTGGAAGCTGCAGGCCTGATTCCCTCAGCGAACTCACTGCAAAGAAGCCCAGCAATACAGAGCTCTATGCCCACCGCCACTCCCCGCAGGAACACGCAGTCACAACCCGCTGTCAGCTACATACAAGGCAACAACCAATTCATTTTTGGAAGCGGAGCTGAAGACAACGTCAGCACTGCACCGATCAATGTTACTAAAAGGGTGCAAATACTACACCAGGGAGAATCTCTCGGTATATCATCCAGCGCTGTCATAATGATATTCGGAGCGGGCCTGATTGCTGGAGGAAGAGATAGACTCTGAGAAACTGGCACTCGTATTACACATACCTCTCTGCATATGCCAGCCACATGGCCCACAACTAAGTGCTGTGAATTGATGGGATCCCCCAGGGAACATTTGCTAACCCTGTCTGCCATAAAAATGGGTGTTGGATGAACTCCTGCAGACACGTTATCGAGCTCAGGGGTAATAGCTCATATATTCATTTGTGCTCGCAACCTTACATTAAGGGCCATGTTCACTGTTAAGCCATATATTTAAAGCCGTTGTTGTTATAGTATCCCTTTCATTAGCTTAAATACGGCCGAGGCAGGATTTACTTGCTTTTGTATAAAGTGCATAATTTGATGTGGAGATCTGCTCCTACCTCAAATCCCCTGTCCATATTTGGGGTCGGTTAAACTTTGGTGGAGGAGATATTAACGCTAACTGCTCAATTTCCCACTTGCTATACCCCAGCATGCTGCACTATTATTAATTTTAGTATAATTACTTTTAAGACCGTTTTCATGTTTAATATTTTGCAGCTGTAACAGTTAAATTCTGGGTCCTTGCTGTATTGTATGGGGGTGTTTTTTGTGTTTTTTTAGCAGCATATCTTGATATACTGTCCTGGAAAGGAGACTATAATCTGTTTGTCAGAAGACACGGAAATAGATCCCCCTTTTGCTTGTTTATGTGTGCTGCCCGAAGAAATCTGGCTACAGAATTAATGTTAGAAGATATGTAGAACCAATATAACTCAATATGTGCAAATTATTCATACATTGTATGTTCCTAACTGTTAACAGTGTTAGGACAGAATAGTCTAACGTGCCTATTTCCTGAATATATATACTGTCTTGCAATTATGCTATTATTATGTCTTGTTTAGTCTATGTAAATATTTGCACTTTTCTATTTGCCGTCTCTATATAATATGGCATCTTACTTTAATCACATTGCAAGTAGACATAGTTCAAATACCAAACCTGGAATGATTATCTAGGATATGATATGTTACACAAGCCCCAATAACTCCAGCTTACTTTAGCTAGATATATAATTAAGTCCCTAACATTCTCGCACCAAAGACCATAGAGGATTTACTATGCCTTTTAGGGTACTCTCCAGCAGAGTTGTATGGGGGGTTCATCTATTCTCAACAGTCTAATCTTGGGATAAGTATGCAGACACGCCAGCATATTCTGACTTGAGCGTGACTATATTTTGTTTAGCTTACATACACTGTGTCTGCTTTTTCAGGTATCCTCTCAGTGACAATATTCACGGTATTTAAACTGGTCTAACTTTTCCTGAAGTGAACCTACACTCCAATAAAACCCCACAGGTGATAACCACCTCACTTTGATATTTAGTTGATGGAGCCTTGCATACAGGCTAAACTCGTCCCCCCCCCCGTCCCCCCCCCGCAGGCTCCCACGACAACCATATATTAATTACTTATACTGCTGGCCATGGCCTATAATATGTAGACATACAAACAATCTCTTAAGGATTCAAGTGTGCTCCTATAGTTTAAGGCTTACTATTATATTTTGCCATATACCTTATAAAGGGAGAAAAATAAGATTCACTATTTTTGTTGGTTTTGCTCAAATAGTTATTAAAATAGAAAACGAGGTTAGACATATGAGACTAAAGAGTGGTCTCCTCTGATAAGATAACTTCCTGTAAGATAGCTCTAAGGTAACAAGGTCCAAAAGTGGCCTTGGGTATCATTCAGGAGGTTGATGCATTGGTTGGCATACTGCTTGTACAATAATCTCTGAGAATTCTCTTACAATGTATACTGTAAAATAGATCTTTGAACTTTGCTGTTTTTTTATTTTTGTATGACTTTTATGGAACCTCAAATAAAAATACATTAAAAAAAAAAAAATGAAAAATTTATTTTAAAAACAAGTGAGGTCACAAGGCATTAATAAGACACTGTTCAAAGCAAACAACCAATGCAAACAAAGACGTTGTTTTTACAATATCTTAAGAATGCAGTTTTTCAGTTCAGTATGGCACAAGACTCTGCCCATTGTGTGACATCACCACGCTCCAGCGTACGTTTCATCAATCACAGCTTGGCTTTTTCGAGGATGTCATTGACAGTCAGCTAATAATACACCTGGAATGGAAATCTGTAAACCAATCAGAAGTGGATTTATAACTACAAAAGAATGCAAGCAGCAGTCAAGGACATCCTCGATAAAAACAAGCAGAGATTGGCGAAACGTACGTCGGAGCGTGGTGACGTCACAATATAGGCAGAGTCTTGTGCCATACTGAACCGAAAAACTGCATTCATAAGATATTGTGAAAACACGGTCTTTGTTTGCTTTGGTTGTTTGCTTTGGAAAGTCTCTTATTAATGCCTTGTGACCTCACTTGTTTTTATAAATAAATTGTTAATTTTTTATCCACTTCTGAGTCCTTTCATTCTGAGCTTTAACCCATTTGGGACTTCAATCTTTGCCTCCATCTCCTACTTGGAGTCTTCCTGTACCTGAAAATCTAGAGCTTGATTTTTAAGCTCTAGAGTATGTGAGTACCTCTCTGCTTTAATTATGAGCTATTAATTATCATCAGGACTTCGCCATATGTGTTCCCCCCCCCCCTTTTCCCTGAGGATTTGTCTGGAAACATTAACAGCAGTTGCCACCCTTTGGGACATTTTGTACATATCCTTTTGTGCACTATCACATTGTTTTTTATGTTTCTGTTTATTGGATTGTGATTTAAGCAAGTTTATATATTGTTTTGTTTGATATATATATATATATATATATATATATATATATATATATATATATATATCATGGTTAAGAAGGAGGAGAGAGAAATCTAGGAGTGTAATCCTAGTTAAGAAAAGACAGGGACTTCAGCACTCTTTTTAGAAAATAAAGCTCTTGAGACCAAAATATGTTTTTAAACAGTGAATTCTTTAATCCAATTGTGAACAGAGAAATCTTCCATCTATATGTACACCACTCCCCCGGTGGAAAGGACACAACACTTATAGTATTCGTTGAAGGGAGTTGAAAAAGAAAACAAAATTTACTTCTAAATATACTAGAGTTAGTAATATAAACCTGACCGGTCAGGGGTGCACATTTAGTACGTGGATGAACAGCCAAACACTACATAAATTTGTAGATTGATACCTATATATAACCTCTACACCCTGCTGCTCACAGAACCCCTTTTAAAGAGGTATAACCTGGGCAGGTATGAAAGAATGGGATCCAAGAGGTCAACTAAGGGTATCAGGAACAGAAGCAGGTCACAGCTTATTATCACAATTACAATATGGTATGCAGTGAATAGCGTATGATGGTATACAGACATGAAATGTAAAGCCTTAAATTCGAGACTCACTACACCCAACTGCTCACAGTACTCCAATTAAGGAGAGTATAATACCGGGCAGTACAAAAAGTGGTAATATCTACCAGGATCTAAGTGATCTCTAAGTTAGGCTTATTTACACTCAACAAAACGCATTTAAGCGACTTTTTGCAATAAATACAGACAGTATGTGCCCTTATTATGCTTTTTTGTTATTTTGTTAGTTCGTCATGCAAAGCTTTGCTGTAGAAAGGAATAAGCAGAAGTGTAGAGTTGTAGCATAAAGCACAATGCATGATATCTTCTTAATAGTGCTGTGATCGTAGAAATGCTGACATGTAAAGCTGCATGCAAGGAAACATTGTAGCAAGCAGAAGGGAAAGCAGTTCAGATGCTGTTTGTTAAGAGTTCAGCTTAGCGTATGTAAAACAATGTTGCTATTCTTGGCAGCTATTATAGCAGTACTCATAGATTTCTTTGTAAAAGTATTCCTCACACAGCAATCAGACAATGCAGTTTTCACAGGTAACCATATTTGTATTCGACCGTAGTACAGTTCATATTAGTGAACCTTACTGTGACACATACGACCTTGCTTATTCGTTCAGACGTATCACTGTGGCATAATGTGTCCTAGTCGTTTCTCCGATCCTCAGAATACCGTTGTTACACTTCTGTATATTGCACCGCAGGTACCATCAACCATGCGGTTAGGAGGCTGTGTTTGTGGCGTGCACCACGTAGGCCGGTCAGCTTAGCCAATGCCGACGCGCGTTTCACCCGCAGGGCTGTTAGACACACCGGGCTTCGTCAGGGCGGTATATTGAATGGACTCCTTCAGTCCTATTTTTATAGTATTTTGTAAGAGCGCCCCTGCTGGAGGTGAAAATACAATGCATATCTAGTTGAACACAAACATGAAATTAAATGCAACCAAATAGAAACCAACACCAATTTGGAAATGTGCTGTACTTAAAAACAAAAGGTAACTCTAGAATTTATATCCCTTTAGCTGAATAACATATCTTAGTATATATCACATTTTTTTTTTTTTTTTCCTTAATTCATATACTATATTTTGATTACAATGTTTTAAAATACAAGTCAGAAAGAATGTTTTTTAGAGCGGGGCTTTCATGGAATTCATCTTGTCCTATAGAAAACAGGCCATATCAAGTTTATCATTTAAACCATCAGGCAGTTGGGTCCCCAACTCAAAGATCCATCTGCATTCTTTTTGCAAGAGGACCTTGTCGTTGTCGCCCCCTCTGCCATTGGTGATTCCTCTATCTATACAGATAAATTTCAGAGAATCAGGATTGCAATCATGTACCAGTTCATAATGTTTTGCGACATTGCTCTTCTGGTTTTTGTTTTTTACATCGTCTCGATGCTCAGTGATTCGGTCTTTTATGGCTCTCCTCGTTTTGCCCACATAAAAACGTGGGCAGCTACAGGAGAGTAGGTAGATCACTCCTTCAGTATTGCAATTAGTAAAGTGTTTTAACTTGTATCTCTTCCCCGAACAGGTGCCAAAATCTTTAGTTTTTACCATAAATTTGCATGCCACACAACGACCACAAGGGTGGTTGCCAGATGACCTATGTCTTGTCAGCCAATCTGTCTGTCTCTGTTCAGATCTATATTGACTTCTTACTAGCTTATCCTTCAGATTGCTAGCTCGTCTGGCAGTGATATTCGGATAGGCTCCAACTTCTTTTGATACTCCCACATCACTTACAAGAATTTTCCAATTCTTGGCCAGGATCTCCTTTAAAGCATTCCAATGACAGTTATAATCTGTGATTAGCCTTATTTTTGAATCTATTGGTTTTTCTTTCTGTGCAAGAAGTGTGTTTCTATTTGTATGTGCAGCATTGCTAAATGCCTTCTTTACATTTCGCTTAGAATAACCTCTATCTAAGAACCTTTTTTGCATCTCTACGCCATGCTTTAGGAACCTTTCTTTTGTCGAGCAATTTCTACGAAGCCGCAGAAATTGCCCTTTTGGAATGCCTTGTATCAAGTGTGTTGGGTGGTGACTTGAAGCTAAGAGGAGACTGTTAGTAGCAGTACTCTTCCGAAAGTTTTCAGTCACTAACATTCCTTGTTCAATTTTTACATTGACATCGAGGAACGATATTTCCTCCTTACTATATTGCAGGGTTAGTGAAATGTTGCTATTATTTATGTTGAGGGTTCGAACAAATTCTTTTAGAATGTTCTCTGATCCCTCCCAGATTAGGAAGACATCATCCACATATCTTATCCACATGTGGATGTTTTCTTCAAAAAGAGGGTTTTGGAACACTTCATCCATTTCCCACTTTCCCAGATGTAGGCACGCATATGTTGGGGCACATGTGGCACCCATTGCAGTGCCTCTTTTTTGCTTGTATATTTTATTATCAAACATAAATATGTTGTTATTAAGCACGAATGTTAATAGTTCCACCACAAAGTCTGTGTGGTTTTGGACTTTAGTGCCTCTTGTCATGAGAAAGTGCTTGCACGCTTCTATTCCCACTTCATGTGGGATGGATGAGTATAAACCCTCAACATCTAAACATACCAACCAAGCTTCCTGAGGAACCGATAGTCCATCTACTTTCCTGAGGAAGTCTGCAGTATCTAGTATGAAGGATGGCATGGTATTCAGAAATGGTCTTAGAAAATGGTCAATATAGTTCCCCAGATTTTCTGTGAGGCTGCCTATTCCTGCAATTATTGGACGGCCTGGAGGATTAGTGGAGTTTTTATGTATTTTGGGGATGCAGTAAAATACTGGCATCACTGGATGTTCAGGGTAAAGATATTTAAATTCTGTTGCAGTAATGATTTTCCTCTCTTTTGCACTCTTTAGCATATTAAAGAGGGAAAACTGCAGAGAGGAGGTAGGATTGAAGGTTAGACATTGATATTGGGTTCTGTCTAAAAGTTGGCGTTTAGCCTCAAGGACATACATATTTTCGTCCCATAGGACTAAGTTACCGCCCTTGTCCGCCTGTTTTATGATCAGTCCTTTAGCACTCATCAATTCTCCAAGCGCTTTTCTTTCTGACTTGCTTAGATTATCATTTACTAATCCAGTGAAGGAAAGATCCGCCACTTCTCTCTCTACCTGCCTCACAAAGATGTTAACAGCAGGTACCATCGATAATTGTGGCATATATTTAGATTTTGCTTTAAAATTAGTTTTAATCGTTTTACATTCACTGGTATCAATGGCTTGTGAGGGATCATATTGACTCCCTTCATTTTCAGCCAGTAGAACTTGGAGATCTATAATTGAGGCATTATCTTCCATGGTAAGAGATACATCTTCCACTAGATGTCTGCTCTTTCCTTTCATTATCTGAGACAGGACTACCCGTCTAGCAAAAAGATGAAGGTCCTTGATAAAGTTAAATTTGTCAAGGGTGTTTGTAGGACAGAATGATAAGCCTTTTTTAAGAACCTCAACATGAGATAGGCCAAGTTTAAAGGTAGATAGGTTGATAATTTGCAAGTCATTTTCTGGTTGGTTTAGAATCCCCTGCGACTCCGAGGTCTTCGGGGTCTGCCCTGGGAGTAGTTCCTCTGGGTTTGATCGTAATTCTGTTGGCGACGTTGTCTGGAGGGATATCGTCTCTCTTCTGAATTTGAACTTGTCCCACCTCTTCCTTCTCTTCCTACCGCCTCTCCTCCTTCCCCTAAAAAAGAATTCTTATTTTCTGGGGTACCTCTGGAATGATCTATTTCTACGTCAGAGCTATCTGTGCCCAAATCATAGGCTCCCCTTGCTGATTGATAACTATAAACTTTGTTGTTTTTGTAGTCATCATTGTCTCTAGAAAATTTTCTTCCTTTTCTTAGTTTTATGTCTGTTTGTAGTCTTGCTATCTGCTCTTTTATTTCATCATTCAATTTAGCAAAATTAGAGTTTGTTTCAAACATGTTAACTATTTTTAGAGACTCTTCAGCTTGATTTATAGTTTTTTCTAGTCTTTCTTTGTTTCGTTTCACCATTTTATTCATGAGGATGATGGAACAGTCCGAAAGACTTGTGTTCCAATCTTCCATAAACTCCTCCCCACCCTCATCTTCTCTCAAATATTGTTTGTATTGTGTACCTGGGATACTTGGGCCTAGGCCCATTAACTTTATAAGGTTTCCAGAGTGGAAAACCCCGTTAGCTGTATACTATTGGCCTTTTCAATTGTGAACATTTAGGGATTTCTTTGGGCTGTGTGTGCAAAACTTCACGGAGGCTAAGGTTACAACATGGCTTTCATGCTGTCCGATGAAAACTGGGAAGCTGAACTTACAGCATCTCTATCTATATCTAATCTAGAAGAGAGTCAGGATAAAAACAACACACCAGTAAATATCTATGGTGCTTTTAAAAACTACAAGAAATTACTGGTCAAACAAGTAAAACTCAGAGCAGAGACGTCTAGTCTTGAAAACTATATAAAAACAAAGATCATACCCAGAGGCCTACGCCTAAGGCTAGACCCTGGGACAAATTTGAGAGAAGATGAGGGTGGGGAGGAGTTTATGGAAGAAAAACTAAGAAAAGGAAGAAAATTTTCTAGAGACAATGATGACTACAAAAACAACAAAGTTTATAGTTATCAATCAGCAAGGGGAGCCTATGATTCGGGCACAGATAGCTCTGACGTAGAAATAGATCATTCCAGAGGTACCCCAGAAAATAAGAATTCTTTTTTAGGGGAAGGAGGAGAGGCGGTAGGAAGAGAAGGAAGAGGTGGGACAAGTTCAAATTCAGAAGAGAGACGATATCCCTCCAGACAACGTCGCCAACAGAATTACGATCAAACCCAGAGGAACTACTCCCAGGGCAGACCCCGAAGACCTCGGAGTCGCAGGGGATTCTAAACCAACCAGAAAATGACTTGCAAATTATCAACCTATCTACCTTTAAACTTGGCCTATCTCATGTTGAGGTTCTTAAAAAAGGCTTATCATTCTGTCCTACAAACACCCTTGACAAATTTAACTTTATCAAGGACCTTCATCTTTTTGCTAGACGGGTAGTCCTGTCTCAGATAATGAAAGGAAAGAGCAGACATCTAGTGGAAGATGTATCTCTTACCATGGAAGATAATGCCTCAATTATAGATCTCCAAGTTCTACTGGCTGAAAATGAAGGGAGTCAATATGATCCCTCACAAGCCATTGATACCAGTGAATGTAAAACGATTAAAACTAATTTTAAAGCAAAATCTAAATATATGCCACAATTATCGATGGTACCTGCTGTTAACATCTTTGTGAGGCAGGTAGAGAGAGAAGTGGCGGATCTTTCCTTCACTGGATTAGTAAATGATAATCTAAGCAAGTCAGAAAGAAAAGCGCTTGGAGAATTGATGAGTGCTAAAGGACTGATCATAAAACAGGCGGACAAGGGCGGTAACTTAGTCCTATGGGACGAAAATATGTATGTCCTTGAGGCTAAACGCCAACTTTTAGACAGAACCCAATATCAATGTCTAACCTTCAATCCTACCTCCTCTCTGCAGTTTTCCCTCTTTAATATGCTAAAGAGTGCAAAAGAGAGGAAAATCATTACTGCAACAGAATTTAAATATCTTTACCCTGAACATCCAGTGATGCCAGTATTTTACTGCATCCCCAAAATACATAAAAACTCCACTAATCCTCCAGGCCGTCCAATAATTGCAGGAATAGGCAGCCTCACAGAAAATCTGGGGAACTATATTGACCATTTTCTAAGACCATTTCTGAATACCATGCCATCCTTCATACTAGATACTGCAGACTTCCTCAGGAAAGTAGATGGACTATCGGTTCCTCAGGAAGCTTGGTTGGTATGTTTAGATGTTGAGGGTTTATACTCATCCATCCCACATGAAGTGGGAATAGAAGCGTGCAAGCACTTTCTCATGACAAGAGGCACTAAAGTCCAAAACCACACAGACTTTGTGGTGGAACTATTAACATTCGTGCTTAATAACAACATATTTATGTTTGATAATAAAATATACAAGCAAAAAAGAGGCACTGCAATGGGTGCCACATGTGCCCCAACATATGCGTGCCTACATCTGGGAAAGTGGGAAATGGATGAAGTGTTCCAAAACCCTCTTTTTGAAGAAAACATCCACATGTGGATAAGATATGTGGATGATGTCTTCCTAATCTGGGAGGGATCAGAGAACATTCTAAAAGAATTTGTTCGAACCCTCAACATAAATAATAGCAACATTTCACTAACCCTGCAATATAGTAAGGAGGAAATATCGTTCCTCGATGTCAATGTAAAAATTGAACAAGGAATGTTAGTGACTGAAAACTTTCGGAAGAGTACTGCTACTAACAGTCTCCTCTTAGCTTCAAGTCACCACCCAACACACTTGATACAAGGCATTCCAAAAGGGCAATTTCTGCGGCTTCGTAGAAATTGCTCGACAAAAGAAAGGTTCCTAAAGCATGGCGTAGAGATGCAAAAAAGGTTCTTAGATAGAGGTTATTCTAAGCGAAATGTAAAGAAGGCATTTAGCAATGCTGCACATACAAATAGAAACACACTTCTTGCACAGAAAGAAAAACCAATAGATTCAAAAATAAGGCTAATCACAGATTATAACTGTCATTGGAATGCTTTAAAGGAGATCCTGGCCAAGAATTGGAAAATTCTTGTAAGTGATGTGGGAGTATCAAAAGAAGTTGGAGCCTATCCGAATATCACTGCCAGACGAGCTAGCAATCTGAAGGATAAGCTAGTAAGAAGTCAATATAGATCTGAACAGAGACAGACAGATTGGCTGACAAGACATAGGTCATCTGGCAACCACCCTTGTGGTCGTTGTGTGGCATGCAAATTTATGGTAAAAACTAAAGATTTTGGCACCTGTTCGGGGAAGAGATACAAGTTAAAACACTTTACTAATTGCAATACTAAAGGAGTGATCTACCTACTCTCCTGTAGCTGCCCACGTTTTTATGTGGGCAAAACGAGGAGAGCCATAAAAGACCGAATCACTGAGCATCGAGACGATGTAAAAAACAAAAACCAGAAGAGCAATGTCGCAAAACATTATGAACTGGTACATGATTGCAATCCTGATTCTCTGAAATTTATCTGTATAGATAGAGGAATCACCAATGGCAGAGGGGGCGACAACGACAAGGTCCTCTTGCAAAAAGAATGCAGATGGATCTTTGAGTTGGGGACCCAACTGCCTGATGGTTTAAATGATAAACTTGATATGGCCTGTTTTCTATAGGACAAGATGAATTCCATGAAAGCCCCGCTCTAAAAAACATTCTTTCTGACTTGTATTTTAAAACATTGTAATCAAAATATAGTATATGAATTAAGGGAAAAAAAAAAAAAAAAAAAAATGTGATATATACTAAGATATGTTATTCAGCTAAAGGGATATAAATTCTAGAGTTACCTTTTGTTTTTAAGTACAGCACATTTCCAAATTGGTGTTGGTTTCTATTTGGTTGCATTTAATTTCATGTTTGTGTTCAACTAGATATGCATTGTATTTTCACCTCCAGCAGGGGCGCTCTTACAAAATACTATAAAAATAGGACTGAAGGAGTCCATTCAATATACCGCCCTGACGAAGCCCGGTGTGTCTAACAGCCCTGCGGGTGAAACGCGCGTCGGCATTGGCTAAGCCGACCGGCCTACGTGGTGCACGCCACAAACACAGCCTCCTAACCGCATGGTTGATGGTACCTGCGGTGCAATATACAGAAGTGTAACAACGGTATTCTGAGGATCGGAGAAACGACTAGGACACATTATGCCACAGTGATACGTCTGAACGAATAAGCAAGGTCGTATGTGTCACAGTAAGGTTCACTAATATGAACTGTACTACGGTCGAATACAAATATGGTTACCTGTGAAAACTGCATTGTCTGATTGCTGTGTGAGGAATACTTTTACAAAGAAATCTATGAGTACTGCTATAATAGCTGCCAAGAATAGCAACATTGTTTTACATACGCTAAGCTGAACTCTTAACAAACAGCATCTGAACTGCTTTCCCTTCTGCTTGCTACAATGTTTCCTTGCATGCAGCTTTACATGTCAGCATTTCTACGATCACAGCACTATTAAGAAGATATCATGCATTGTGCTTTATGCTACAACTCTACACTTCTGCTTATTCCTTTCTACAGCAAAGCTTTGCATGACGAACTAACAAAATAACAAAAAAGCATAATAAGGGCACATACTGTCTGTATTTATTGCAAAAAGTCGCTTAAATGCGTTTTGTTGAGTGTAAATAAGCCTAACTTAGAGATCACTTAGATCCTGGTAGATATTACCACTTTTTGTACTGCCCGGTATTATACTCTCCTTAATTGGAGTACTGTGAGCAGTTGGGTGTAGTGAGTCTCGAATTTAAGGCTTTACATTTCATGTCTGTATACCATCATACGCTATTCACTGCATACCATATTGTAATTGTGATAATAAGCTGTGACCCGCTTCTGTTCCTGATACCCTTAGTTGACCTCTTGGATCCCATTCTTTCATACCTGCCCAGGTTATACCTCTTTAAAAGGGGTTCTGTGAGCAGCAGGGTGTAGAGGTTATATATAGGTATCAATCTACAAATTTATGTAGTGTTTGGCTGTTCATCCACGTACTAAATGTGCACCCCTGACCGGTCAGGTTTATATTACTAACTCTAGTATATTTAGAAGTAAATTTTGTTTTCTTTTTCAACTCCCTTCAACGAATACTATAAGTGTTGTGTCCTTTCCACCGGGGGAGTGGTGTACATATAGCTGGAAGATTTCTCTGTTCACAATTGGATTAAAGAATTCACTGTTTAAAAACATATTTTGGTCTCAAGAGCTTTATTTTCTAAAAAGAGTGCTGAAGTCCCTGTCTTTTCTTAACTAGGATTACACTCCTAGATTTCTCTCTCCTCCTTCTTAACCATGATAAATAATTTGCAAGGGTCTGCACCATTACAATTAAAATACTGACAGAACTAGAAGTTCTACAGTCGGTTTTTCATATAAAAGCTCTCTTACAGCAATTGCGTTCCCTCTGATATTTGCTATTGTTTGTATTGTGTACCTGGGATACTTGGGCCTAGGCCCATTAACTTTATAAGGTTTCCAGAGTGGAAAACCCCGTTAGCTGTATACTATTGGCCTTTTCAATTGTGAACATTTAGGGATTTCTTTGGGCTGTGTGTGCAAAACTTCACGGAGGCTAAGGTTACAACATGGCTTTCATGCTGTCCGATGAAAACTGGGAAGCTGAACTTACAGCATCTCTATCTATATCTAATCTAGAAGAGAGTCAGGATAAAAACAACACACCAGTAAATATCTATGGTGCTTTTAAAAACTACAAGAAATTACTGGTCAAACAAGTAAAACTCAGAGCAGAGACGTCTAGTCTTGAAAACTATATAAAAACAAAGATCATACCCAGAGGCCTACGCCTAAGGCTAGACCCTGGGACAAATTTGAGAGAAGATGAGGGTGGGGAGGAGTTTATGGAAGATTGGAACACAAGTCTTTCGGACTGTTCCATCATCCTCATGAATAAAATGGTGAAACGAAACAAAGAAAGACTAGAAAAAACTATAAATCAAGCTGAAGAGTCTCTAAAAATAGTTAACATGTTTGAAACAAACTCTAATTTTGCTAAATTGAATGATGAAATAAAAGAGCAGATAGCAAGACTACAAACAGACATAAAACTAAGAAAAGGAAGAAAATTTTCTAGAGACAATGATGACTACAAAAACAACAAAGTTTATAGTTATCAATCAGCAAGGGGAGCCTATGATTCGGGCACAGATAGCTCTGACGTAGAAATAGATCATTCCAGAGGTACCCCAGAAAATAAGAATTCTTTTTTAGGGGAAGGAGGAGAGGCGGTAGGAAGAGAAGGAAGAGGTGGGACAAGTTCAAATTCAGAAGAGAGACGATATCCCTCCAGACAACGTCGCCAACAGAATTACGATCAAACCCAGAGGAACTACTCCCAGGGCAGACCCCGAAGACCTCGGAGTCGCAGGGGATTCTAAACCAACCAGAAAATGACTTGCAAATTATCAACCTATCTACCTTTAAACTTGGCCTATCTCATGTTGAGGTTCTTAAAAAAGGCTTATCATTCTGTCCTACAAACACCCTTGACAAATTTAACTTTATCAAGGACCTTCATCTTTTTGCTAGACGGGTAGTCCTGTCTCAGATAATGAAAGGAAAGAGCAGACATCTAGTGGAAGATGTATCTCTTACCATGGAAGATAATGCCTCAATTATAGATCTCCAAGTTCTACTGGCTGAAAATGAAGGGAGTCAATATGATCCCTCACAAGCCATTGATACCAGTGAATGTAAAACGATTAAAACTAATTTTAAAGCAAAATCTAAATATATGCCACAATTATCGATGGTACCTGCTGTTAACATCTTTGTGAGGCAGGTAGAGAGAGAAGTTGCGGATCTTTCCTTCACTGGATTAGTAAATGATAATCTAAGCAAGTCAGAAAGAAAAGCGCTTGGAGAATTGATGAGTGCTAAAGGACTGATCATAAAACAGGCGGACAAGGGCGGTAACTTAGTCCTATGGGACGAAAATATGTATGTCCTTGAGGCTAAACGCCAACTTTTAGACAGAACCCAATATCAATGTCTAACCTTCAATCCTACCTCCTCTCTGCAGTTTTCCCTCTTTAATATGCTAAAGAGTGCAAAAGAGAGGAAAATCATTACTGCAACAGAATTTAAATATCTTTACCCTGAACATCCAGTGATGCCAGTATTTTACTGCATCCCCAAAATACATAAAAACTCCACTAATCCTCCAGGCCGTCCAATAATTGCAGGAATAGGCAGCCTCACAGAAAATCTGGGGAACTATATTGACCATTTTCTAAGACCATTTCTGAATACCATGCCATCCTTCATACTAGATACTGCAGACTTCCTCAGGAAAGTAGATGGACTATCGGTTCCTCAGGAAGCTTGGTTGGTATGTTTAGATGTTGAGGGTTTATACTCATCCATCCCACATGAAGTGGGAATAGAAGCGTGCAAGCACTTTCTCATGACAAGAGGCACTAATGTCCAAAACCACACAGACTTTGTGGTGGAACTATTAACATTCGTGCTTAATAACAACATATTTATGTTTGATAATAAAATATACAAGCAAAAAAGAGGCACTGCAATGGGTGCCACATGTGCCCCAACATATGCGTGCCTACATCTGGGAAAGTGGGAAATGGATGAAGTGTTCCAAAACCCTCTTTTTGAAGAAAACATCCACATGTGGATAAGATATGTGGATGATGTCTTCCTAATCTGGGAGGGATCAGAGAACATTCTAAAAGAATTTGTTCGAACCCTCAACATAAATAATAGCAACATTTCACTAACCCTGCAATATAGTAAGGAGGAAATATCGTTCCTCGATGTCAATGTAAAAATTGAACAAGGAATGTTAGTGACTGAAAACTTTCGGAAGAGTACTGCTACTAACAGTCTCCTCTTAGCTTCAAGTCACCACCCAACACACTTGATACAAGGCATTCCAAAAGGGCAATTTCTGCGGCTTCGTAGAAATTGCTCGACAAAAGAAAGGTTCCTAAAGCATGGCGTAGAGATGCAAAAAAGGTTCTTAGATAGAGGTTATTCTAAGCGAAATGTAAAGAAGGCATTTAGCAATGCTGCACATACAAATAGAAACACACTTCTTGCACAGAAAGAAAAACCAATAGATTCAAAAATAAGGCTAATCACAGATTATAACTGTCATTGGAATGCTTTAAAGGAGATCCTGGCCAAGAATTGGAAAATTCTTGTAAGTGATGTGGGAGTATCAAAAGAAGTTGGAGCCTATCCGAATATCACTGCCAGACGAGCTAGCAATCTGAAGGATAAGCTAGTAAGAAGTCAATATAGATCTGAACAGAGACAGACAGATTGGCTGACAAGACATAGGTCATCTGGCAACCACCCTTGTGGTCGTTGTGTGGCATGCAAATTTATGGTAAAAACTAAAGATTTTGGCACCTGTTCGGGGAAGAGATACAAGTTAAAACACTTTACTAATTGCAATACTGAAGGAGTGATCTACCTACTCTCCTGTAGCTGCCCACGTTTTTATGTGGGCAAAACGAGGAGAGCCATAAAAGACCGAATCACTGAGCATCGACACGATGTAAAAAACAAAAACCAGAAGAGCAATGTCGCAAAACATTATGAACTGGTACATGATTGCAATCCTGATTCTCTGAAATTTATCTGTATAGATAGAGGAATCACCAATGGCAGAGGGGGCGACAACGACAAGGTCCTCTTGCAAAAAGAATGCAGATGGATCTTTGAGTTGGGGACCCAACTGCCTGATGGTTTAAATGATAAACTTGATATGGCCTGTTTTCTATAGGACAAGATGAATTCCATGAAAGCCCCGCTCTAAAAAACATTCTTTCTGACTTGTATTTTAAAACATTGTAATCAAAATATAGTATATGAATTAAGGAAAAAAAAAAAAAAAAAAAAAAAAAAAAATGTGATATATACTAAGATATGTTATTCAGCTAAAGGGATATAAATTCTAGAGTTACCTTTTGTTTTTAAGTACAGCACATTTCCAAATTGGTGTTGGTTTCTATTTGGTTGCATTTAATTTCATGTTTGTGTTCAACTAGATATGCATTGTATTTTCACCTCCAGCAGGGGCGCTCTTACAAAATACTATAAAAATAGGACTGAAGGAGTCCATTCAATATACCGCCCTGACAAAGCCCGGTGTGTCTAACAGCCCTGCGGGTGAAACGCGCGTCGGCATTGGCTAAGCCGACCGGCCTACGTGGTGCACGCCACAAACACAGCCTCCTAACCGCATGGTTGATGGTACCTGCGGTGCAATATACAGAAGTGTAACAACGGTATTCTGAGGATCGGAGAAACGACTAGGACACATTATGCCACAGTGATACGTCTGAACGAATAAGCAAGGTCGTATGTGTCACAGTAAGGTTCACTAATATGAACTGTACTACGGTCGAATACAAATATGGTTACCTGTGAAAACTGCATTGTCTGATTGCTGTGTGAGGAATACTTTTACAAAGAAATCTATGAGTACTGCTATAATAGCTGCCAAGAATAGCAACATTGTTTTACATACGCTAAGCTGAACTCTTAACAAACAGCATCTGAACTGCTTTCCCTTCTGCTTGCTACAATGTTTCCTTGCATGCAGCTTTACATGTCAGCATTTCTACGATCACAGCACTATTAAGAAGATATCATGCATTGTGCTTTATGCTACAACTCTACACTTCTGCTTATTCCTTTCTACAGCAAAGCTTTGCATGACGAACTAACAAAATAACAAAAAAGCATAATAAGGGCACATACTGTCTGTATTTATTGCAAAAAGTCGCTTAAATGCGTTTTGTTGAGTGTAAATAAGCCTAACTTAGAGATCACTTAGATCCTGGTAGATATTACCACTTTTTGTACTGCCCGGTATTATACTCTCCTTAATTGGAGTACTGTGAGCAGTTGGGTGTAGTGAGTCTCGAATTTAAGGCTTTACATTTCATGTCTGTATACCATCATACGCTATTCACTGCATACCATATTGTAATTGTGATAATAAGCTGTGACCCGCTTCTGTTCCTGATACCCTTAGTTGACCTCTTGGATCCCATTCTTTCATACCTGCCCAGGTTATACCTCTTTAAAAGGGGTTCTGTGAGCAGCAGGGTGTAGAGGTTATATATAGGTATCAATCTACAAATTTATGTAGTGTTTGGCTGTTCATCCACGTACTAAATGTGCACCCCTGACCGGTCAGGTTTATATTACTAACTCTAGTATATTTAGAAGTAAATTTTGTTTTCTTTTTCAACTCCCTTCAACGAATACTATAAGTGTTGTGTCCTTTCCACCGGGGGAGTGGTGTACATATAGCTGGAAGATTTCTCTGTTCACAATTGGATTAAAGAATTCACTGTTTAAAAACATATTTTGGTCTCAAGAGCTTTATTTTCTAAAAAGAGTGCTGAAGTCCCTGTCTTTTCTTAACTAGGATTACACTCCTAGATTTCTCTCTCCTCCTTCTTAACCATGATAAATAATTTGCAAGGGTCTGCACCATTACAATTAAAATACTGACAGAACTAGAAGTTCTACAGTCGGTTCTCTTACAGCAATTGCGTTCCCTCTGATATTTGATATATATATATATATTGTTTTGTTATATATATATATATATATACAGTATATATATATATATATATATATATATATATATATATATATATATATATATATATATATAATACCGTCCCTTGCACAGGATATACCCTCCTAAGGTCGTCTGCCTGGATGCAGCAATGCAACAAATATCTCCAATAGAATAACTGCACTCTCAGGTCTTTTGTAAAGTGGAGAACAAAAAAAGCCTCTTTTTAATGAAACGTTTTCAGGGAGCAAGTCCCCGTCATCAGCATAACATAAGTGTCAAAATCACACATTAATATACCATAATACAAATTACAAATGCACAATACCTGTGTACCCTCAGTGATCGAAAACCCCGCCAAACATTCGTGTGTGGAACGCTGTTTGCGTTCCATTCAATTGCAACCGGAAGTATCAACAGTCACATGACTCCCTTATACATTGTGTTACAACAATTCTGTAGTGTCATATATACTACTTCTGTATACTGTGTATAGTGTATAGAAGTAATGCCCTTATAATACACAGTATACAGAAGTAGTATATATGACACTACAGAATTGTTGTAACACAATGTAAAAGCAAGGCTGAGATAGAAGCCTAACTTGCAAAACAGCGATCTGAACTAAAAATAGTTAATAGCACCTAAATAGATATTTAGCAATAAGGCACATGTAATAATTAACACTAGATATTTGTGATGAATAACACTGTTTTGAGTTTATTCACAATAACGATGTATATAATGTACTTGGAATATTTGATAATATATACCGGAAGTCATGTGACTGTTTATACTTCCGGTTGCAATTGAATGGAACGCAAACAGCGTTCCACACACAAATGTTTGGCCGGGTTTTCGATCACTGAGGGTACACAGGTATTGTGCATTTGTAATTTGTATTATGGTATATTAATGTGTGATTTTGACACTTATGTTATGCCGATGACGGGGACTTGCTCCCTGAAAACTTTTCATTAAAAAGAGGCTTTTTTTGTTCTCCACTTTACAAAAGACCTGAGAGTGCAGTTATTCTATTGGAGATATATATATATATATATATATTAAAATTATGGGGGGAGAAAAAAACTGAAATTAAAATCCTCCATGTCTCAAAATTAAATAAATGTAAATATTTGCATAGGAAATTAGTACATCTAGGCAAGTATCCCCGCTTGCTTTCCCCCAGAAATTCTTAATATACAATGTTTCCAATGCACAAGAGAATTGTGGGTAAGATATGCAAATTAGATATGCAAATTCTCAGTTTTTTTGCTTCAAAAATACTGTTTTAACACAGCGATCCTTTTAAACAGGAATATGACAGCAAACCAGAAATCACTCACTATTTTGCTCAAATAGTTATTAAAATAGAAAACGAGGTTAGACATATGAGACTCAAGAGTGGTCTCCTCTGATTAAGATAACTTCCTGTAAGATTGCTCTAAGGTAACAAGGTCCAAAAGTTGCCTTGGGTATCATTCAGGAGGTTGATGCATTGGTTGGCATACTGCTTGTACAATAATCTCTGAGAATTCTCTTACAATGTATACTGTAAAATAGATCTTTGAACTTTGCTGTTTTTTTATTTTTGTATGCCTTTTATGGAACCTCAAATAAAAATACATAAAAAAAAAAAAAAAAATGAAAAAATGTATTTTAAAAACAAGTGAGGTCACAAGGCATTAATAAGACAATGTTCAAAGCAAACAACCAATGCAAACAAAGACTGTGTTTTTACAATATCTTAAGAATGCAGTTTTTCGGTTCAGTATGGCACAATACTCTGCCCATTGTGTGACATCACCACGCTCCGATGTACGTTTCGTCAATCACAGCTTGACTTTTTCGAAGATGTCATTGACTGCTGCTTGGGTTATTTTGTAGTTATAAATCCACTTCTAATTGGTTTACAGATTTCCTTTCCAGGTGTATTATTAGCTGACTGTGCATTATGGAAAATATACATATCATACAATGACAGAAAACATTAATGACATTATAAAAAAGGCAATATGAACAAAAGAAGGAAAGCAGTCGGGTGAACCACACTAGCGTGATATTGTTTACAGCAATAGTCGTTGCGCTTTGTAACTGCCCAAATACCCCAAACAGTGAAAATGAATATAGTCACTTGATATGCACACTTCAGTACAAGCAAGGTTCAGCACTTAATAGGTTTGCAGATTCGTCGGAGACAATGGGAACACTGGCATGTCATATCTATACACCAGACTCACCTCAAACTGGTGGTTCCTCAGCTCTCAGAGAACGAACTTCTGTCGGCTGGCTCGTGCTGAGCGGTGTGTGATGAAGTCGCTGTGCAATCAGTAGCTGGTTCCAAGTCTGTGTATACTTCCGAGGAGCAGCGTCTCGGTCGGCGTTCACCTCCGTATCCACCTCCGTGTGAATATATCAGAGGGATTAGGAGATCCGATATGCAGCAGTTCAGTCTGCAACAGCGGCAACTTGGGGGGTAGGGCAGTAACAAAGAGGGACAGGAGGAGCTCAGATGCGGTAGCAAACCAGTGGGCCTGGAGTTGAGAACATCAGAAAAAAGAGTACTGGATGCTCCGATAAAATGTAACAATTTTATTGATTCTTCATAAAAACATCAATAGCATGGAGAAGCAGATAGACACGATTGCAGGCGCAGCACCAGGGCTTACGCGTTTCGGCTGTGAAGCCTTAATCATAGCATACAGGTGCTGGGCCTGACAGGTGCACTTAACACCTTAGGTTGATTCTCATTGGTTAAAAGGAAAGTTTAAAAGAAAAGCAACCCGCCCGCTTGGAAGTGTCATAACATGAATATAGTACTAGGAATTAGCAAATAACATTATCAACAACTAAGGTATATACTGTGAATAGGTAAAGAAAACCCAAATTGTGCAAGAATACAAAGTACTAATAGGGTCTAAAAAGTAAACGCAGATTAGATATGTTAAGAACAGGACACTTATTATATGAGAGATAGGGGGAAAAGACAAAAGCACTAAGGATGCTAAAAAATAATAATAAATAATATGCAATAAATGTCAACAAATATTTTATACAGAGTTTACGTCAATACCTAATGAATCTGTGAATGTGACATCAAAGAAAATAATTGTCATAGAAATAAGAACTCCTGTTGTGAACATTATGCAGAGTGTAAAGTATAAACTATAAAATATATATATTCACAGAACAAGAGGTAAAGTTCAAAAAGCTCACAGTTTGTGTAACTAAACACAAAATCTACATCTAACCTGATTTAGTATAATCTGAAAAATGGTGAAATATTGATTCGCAAACAAAGAGTGTACCTAGGGGGAAACAACTAAACCCAGGAGAGATAATACAGGACTGGTATTATTCCCAGTAATTTATTAAATCATACCTGGAGTTAAGTCCTTTAGGTATTCTGGTGTCAAGTTTAAACATCCAGAATGCCTCTCTCTTGGCCAGTAATTTGCTAAGATTTCCACCTCTACTAGGCAGAACAACTTTTTCAATGATGCACCATCTCAATGAGCTAAGGTTATTACCATGTTTGCCATAAAAATGGAGTACCAAAGGTGTAGTGGCTTTTCCTATGTTGAAAAATGACAAATGCTCTCTAAGTCTTGAGTTCCTGTCCCTAGAGGTAAGTCCTACATATTGCAGGTGACATTGGGTGCAGGAAATGAGATATATGACATTGCTAGCTGTGCAGTTGAGACAAGTTTTGATGTCAAAAGTTTGGCCAGTGGTATAAGACGTAAAATTATTTGTGACCTGAACAAAGTCACAGGGTTTACAACGTCTGCTGCCGCACTTGTACATCCCGCAGTGTCTCAACCACGAGCTTTGGTTAGTCTCAATCTTTTTGAGTTCTGTAGGTGCTAGAATACCCCCTAGTGTATTGCTTTTTCTATAGGAACATTTAAGCCCTTTTTCAACTGTGGTCACTAGTTTGTCATCTGCAGCAAGTAGAGCAAAGTGTTTTTTGACTATGCTACATACTTTGTTGTACTCTGTACTGAATTGTGTGACGAAGTACACTCCTTGAGGAGATTTAGATCTGTCATACCTTGGTTTGTCTTGTAAGAGGGTCTTCCTATCTATGTGTTCAAGGGACCTTTTGGCCCTTATAACATCGTGTGAAGGGTACCCTCTTTCACGAAGTCTTTCTGACAAGGAGTCAGCTTCCTTATCATAGGTAGCTCTGTCAGAACAGTTTCTCTTTAGTCTAGTGAATTGTCCTTTTGCAACAGCGAATCTCATTTGTATGGGATGACTGCTGTTGCCATGCAACAGGGTATTCCCAGAAATAGGTTTACGATAGACACTCATGGAAACTCCACTATCCTGGACACCTGTGAGAGTGAGATCCAAATAGTTAATATGCGTGTTATGTAACTCATAGGTGAATTTTAAATTCAAATCGTTAGAATTCAGAAATTCTAAAAAGAGTGGCACATCTGACTGACTGCCTGACCATACCAAGAGGAGGTCATCAATGTATCTCCTGTAGAATTTGATGTCCTGTTTGAAGGGATTCCCATCTCCAAAGATGTGGCACAGCTCCCACCAACCTAAGTATAGGTTGGCGTACGAGGGAGCAAACTTGGCTCCCATGGCTGTGCCACATCTCTGGAGATAGAACTCCCCCTCAAACCTGAAGAAATTGTGTGTCAGAAGGAACTAAATTACCGTGATCACGTAATTCTGAAACTCTGGGGAAAAATCACTGTGATTCTGGAGGAAAGAAGAAACCGCTTGCAGGCCCTGCGTATGGGGTATGGATGAATAAAGGGCTACTGCATCTATGGTTAACCATGCGTATTCATCCTTCCATTCAAACGTCTCCAGAATATTGATTATATGCTTAGTGTCACGAACATATGACACCAGGTATAATACCATGGGTTGTAAAATAGAGTCAACCCATTGTGAGAGGTGCTCCAAAAGGGAGTCAATCCCACTCACAATGGGTCTACCTTGTACTTGTGTGATACTTTTGTGGACTTTTGGGAAATGGTGGAAACAGGGAGTCCTGGGAAATTGTACATCTAGATATTTGACAGTCTTGTCATCCAGGAAACCCTGTTCCCTACCATCGTCCAAAATATCTTTCAATTGAGATTTAAAGATGTTAGTAGGATCCCTGTGGAGTTTTTCATAGTCATCTGTATTGTGAAGTTGACGTTTAGCCTCTGCAACGTAATCATTCCTATTCATTACGACTACCGCCCCGCCTTTATCGGCGGGGCGTATCACTATCTGATTATTGCCCCTAAGTTGAGCTAGGGCATCCTTCTGTTTGAGTGTGAGATTTTGTTTAACTTTTTTGGTCTCCTTTTGAAGCTTGATTAAGTCCATCTCAACTCTGTGTTGGTATGTCTCTAAAATTTGGCCTCTACTCATTATAGGATAGAAATTGGATTTTTCCATGAGTGTGGTACCTCTGTTAGTAAAATCTGTATCTGTACTAGACTCAGTGGCTAAGGATTGTAGGGTAACTACGTCACACATTTCTGCAAAGTCACTAATGTTGTTAGTCATAGAGGGTATAGGTGTAGCTCGCTCATCTGACATGGTATGTGTACTGTAGAAATGTTTTTTCAAGGTCAGGTTTCTAATGAGGCGATTAACATCTATGAGTGTTTGAAAAAGATTAAAATTGCTCGTGGGTGAGAAACCTAAGCCTAAAGCTAAAACAGAGTGTTGTTGTGATGTTAAGTTCACAGATGAAAGATTAATGACATTAGTAATCATTTGTATTTGCTCAGTGGTTTGTTCCCCCTGCGTGGATATCTGGCCTGACCGACTTTGGTCGATCCTCCATTGTGTGTTTGATCCAGGGCCTGTGGAAAAACCTGTTCCAGATCATTGGAGGCTAGGCTTGTACTTGGTGTTACCACAGTAGGGGGGGCAGTGGGCATATTTGTTGTGGTATATTGACTATTGGTGTATTCTTGTGAGTGTTGCTCTTTATGTCTCACTATGGGTACATTTTCAGGAGCAGGGGCATATGTATATTTATTCTTAAGTATGCCTGTGGGGATGGAGGGCACATTCTGAGCAATAGGAGCAGCGCTAGTCGTAGAAGGGGCAGCAGTGGACGTGGAGAGTTTATTACCCTCATCTGAGGAGCCATCATTATCACTACTGGAAAAAGAGACATTTCTGGAATTAGATCTATGTCTTCTCTGATTTTTCCCCAGAGTTTCAGAATTACGTGATCATGGTAATTGAGTTCCTTCTGACACACAATTTCTTCAGGTTTGAGGGGGAGTTCTATCTCCAGAGATGTGGCACAGCCATGGGAGCCAAGTTTGCTCCCTCGTACGCCAACCTATACTTAGGTTGGTGGGAGCTGTGCCACATTTTTGGAGATGGGAATCCCTTCAAACAGGACATCAAATTCTACAGGAGATACATTGATGACCTCCTCTTGGTATGGTCAGGCAGTCAGTCAGATGTGCCACTCTTTTTAGAATTTCTGAATTCTAACGATTTGAATTTAAAATTCACCTATGAGTTACATAACACGCATATTAACTATTTGGATCTCACTCTCACAGGTGTCCAGGATAGTGGAGTTTCCATGAGTGTCTATCGTAAACCTATTTCTGGGAATACCCTGTTGCATGGCAACAGCAGTCATCCCATACAAATGAGATTCGCTGTTGCAAAAGGACAATTCACTAGACTAAAGAGAAACTGTTCTGACAGAGCTACCTATGATAAGGAAGCTGACTCCTTGTCAGAAAGACTTCGTGAAAGAGGGTACCCTTCACACGATGTTATAAGGGCCAAAAGGTCCCTTGAACACATAGATAGGAAGACGCTCTAACAAGACAAACCAAGGTATGACAGATCTAAATCTCCTCAAGGAGTGTACTTCGTCACACAATTCAGTACAGAGTACAACAAAGTATGTAGCATAGTCAAAAAACACTTTGCTCTACTTGCTGCAGATGACAAACTAGTGACCACAGTTGAAAAAGGGCTTAAATGTTCCTATAGAAAAAGCAATACACTAGGGGGTATTCTAGCACCTACAGAACTCAAAAAGATTGAGACTAACCAAAGCTCGTGGTTGAGACACTGCGGGATGTACAAGTGCGGCAGCAGACGTTGTAAACCCTGTGACTTTGTTCAGGTCACAAATAATTTTACGTCTTATACCACTGGCCAAACTTTTGACATCAAAACTTGTCTCAACTGCACAGCTAGCAATGTCATATATCTCATTTCCTGCACCCAATGTCACCTGCAATATGTAGGACTTACCTCTAGGGACAGGAACTCAAGACTTAGAGAGCATTTGTCATTTTTCAACATAGGAAAAGCCACTACACCTTTGGTACTCCATTTTTATGGCAAACATGGTAATAACCTTAGTTCGTTGAGATGGTGCATCATTGAAAAAGTTGTTCTGCCTAGTAGAGGTGGAAATCTTAGCAAATTACTGGCCAAGAGAGAGGCATTCTGGATGTTTAAACTTGACACCAGAATACCTAAAGGACTTAACTCCAGGTATGATTTAATAAATTACTGGGAATAATACCAGTCCTGTATTATCTCTCCTGGGTTTAGTTGTTTCCCCCTAGGTACACTCTTTGTTTGCGAATCAATATTTCACCATTTTTCAGATTATACTAAATCAGGTTAGATGTAGATTTTGTGTTTAGTTACACAAACTGTGAGCTTTTTGAACTTTACCTCTTGTTCTGTGAATATATATATTTTATAGTTTATACTATACACTCTGCATAATGTTCACAACAGGAGTTCTTATTTCTATGACAATTATTTTCTTTGATGTCACATTCACAGATTCATTAGGTATTGACGTAAACTCTGTATAAAATATTTGTTGACATTTATTGCATATTATTTATTATTATTTTTTAGCATCCTTAGTGCTTTTGTCTTTTCCCCCTATCTCTCATATAATAAGTGTCCTGTTCTTAACATATCTAATCTGCGTTTACTTTTTAGACCCTATTAGTACTTTGTATTCTTGCACAATTTGGGTTTTCTTTACCTATTCACAGTATATACCTTAGTTGTTGATAATGTTATTTGCTAATTCCTAGTACTATATTCATGTTATGAAACTTCCAAGCGGGCGGGTTGCTTTTCTTTTAAACTTTCCTTTTAACCAATGAGAATCAACCTAAGGTGTTAAGTGCACCTGTCAGGCCCAGCACCTGTATGCTATGATTAAGGCTTCACAGCCAAAACGCGTAAGCCCTGGTGCTGCGCCTGCAATCGTGTCTATCTGCTTCTCCATGCTATTGCTGTTTTTATGAAGAATCAATAAAATTGTTACATTTTATCGGAGCATCCAGTACTCTTTTTTCTGATTATAAAAAAGGTACATATTTATGCAACTAGCAAAAATTTATTAGAATCCATATGAATTTAAACATAAATAAAAAAATAAAAAAAAACAGTGGGAATCGAACCTGGGTCTTTGAAACTATGCATAAAAGTCAACACATGCATTAGCCCACTAGGCTATTTAGAAACACTGTTTTTCTCTGAAAAATCAATATATCTTATGTTTAAAAAAATGCGTCCATTACATATAAAAATTATGCAGGGGATTGAACTAGCGGCCATATAATAATATTAAGACAATATATACAGTGGTTAAGCCCTCTCTGTTATTGGGCATATACATTTCTTAGCAAAGGGTAAAATAACTAATAAAGAGATGGGACCAGAGGAAAGATGGGGATATTATTCTAAAAAAATGTTCAAAATCTTTATTAAAGGGACAGTCAAGTCCCAAAAAAACTTTCATGATTCAAATAGGGCATGTAATTTTAAACGACTTTCCAATTTACTTTTATCACCAATTTTGCTTTGTTGTTTGTTATTTTGGTATTCTTAGTTGAAAGCTATACCTAGGAGGTTCATATGCTAATTTCTTAGACCTTGAAGGCCACCTTTAATCTAAGTGCATTTTGATAGTTTTTCACCATCAAAATGCACGTGTTTCATATAGATAACATTGAGCTCATGCACATGAATTTACCATGGAGTCAGCTCTGATTGGCTAAAATGCAAGTCTGTCAAAAGAACTGAAATAAGGGGGCAGTCTGCTGAGGCTTAGATACAAGGTAATTACAGAGGTAAAAAGTGTATAATTATAACTGTGTTGGTTATGCAAAACTGGGGAATTGGTAATTAAGGGATTATCTATCTTTTAAAACAACAAAAGTTCTGGTGTTGACTGTACCTTTAAGGCCATTTGGAATTATAGTGTTGAGATCAAAGATCCATTTCATCTCCACTTTACCTAATGCTGTGTTTGTGTCACCATCCCAATGTGGTTTAGCGTTTTGTATACCCAAATATGATATAATTTGTTTAGGATCACAATTATGTTTCCTTTTGAAATGGTCCGATAGGGCATGTTTATCATAACCTTTTTTGATATTATTTACATGTTCTCTAAACCTAATAGATAATTTCCTAGATCATTTGTCTTATCTCGTAATTGTTATTTCTCGTCATTTCTAGAGATCTGATGTTTCTCTCTTGATGGCTAAACTCTTTACACTCTTTAGCCAACAAGAGAGAAACATCCTAATTTTTTCACTATAAGATAGATTGATTTTATTAGATAGCAACAGTATTACTAAATAGTATAGTGGGCTAATACATGAGTTTAATTCTATGCATAGTTTCAAAGACCCAGGTTCGATTCCCATGCTGTTTTTAAAAATAAATGTATGTTTACATTCATATTGATTCTAATTAATTTTTACTAGTTGCATAAATATGTACATTTTTTATAATGTCATTAATGTTTTCTGACATAGTATAATAAGTATATTTTCCATAATGCACAGTCAGCTAATAATACACCTAGAAAGGAAATCTGTAAACCAATCAGAAGTGGATTTATAACTACAAAAGAACGCAAGCAGCAGTCACATCCTCGATAAAAACAAGCAGAGATTGGCGAAACGTACGTCGGAGCGTGGTGACGTCACACTATAGGCAGTCTTGTGCCATACTGAACCGAAAAACTGCATTCATAAGATATTGTGAAAACACGGTCTTTGTTTGCTTTGGTTGTTTGCTTTGGACAGTCTCTTATTAATGCCTTGTGACCTCACTTGTTTTTATAAATAAATTGTTTATTTTTTATCCACTTCTGAGTCCTTCCATTCAGAGCTTTAACCCATTTGGGACTTCAATCTTTGCCTCCATCTCCTACTTGGAGTCTTCCTGTGCCTGAAAATCTAGAGCTTGATTTTTAAGCTCTAGAGTATGTGAGTACCTCTCTGCTTTAATTATGAGCTATTAATTATCATCAGGACTTCGCCATATGTGTTTCCCCCCCCCTTTTCCCTGAGGATTTGTCTGGAAACATTAACAGCAGTTGCCACCCTTTGGGACATTTTGTACATATCCTTTTGTGCACTATCACATTGTTTTTTATGTTTCTGTTTATTGGATTGTGATTTAAGCAAGTTTATATATTGTTTTGTTCTATATATATATATATATATATATATATATATATATATTGTTTTGTTATATATATATAGTATATATATAATACCGTCCCTTGCACAGGATATACCCTCCTAATGTCGTCTGCCTGGATGTAGCAATGCAACAAATATCTCCAATAGAATAACTGCACTCTCAGGTCTTTTGTAAAGTGGAGAACAAAAAAAGTCTCTTTTTAATGAAACGTTTTCAGGGAGCAAGTCCCCGTCATCAGCATAACATAAGTGTCAAAATCACACATTAATATACCATAATACAAATTACAAATGCACAATACCTGTGTACCCTCAGTGATCGAAAACCCCGCCAAACATTCGTGTGTGGAACGCTGTTTGCGTTCCATTCAATTGCAACCGGAAGTATAAACAGTCACATGACTTCCGGTATATATTATCAAATATTCCAAGTACATTATATACATCGTTATTGTGAATAAACTCAAAACAGTGTTATTCATCACAAATATCTAGTGTTAATAATTACATGTGTTACAACAATTCTGTAGTGTCATATATACCACTTCTGTATTCTGTGTATAGTGTATAGAAGTAATGCCCTTATAATACACAGTATACAGAAGTAGTATATATGACACTACAGAATTGTTGTAACACATGTAATATATAACACTAGATATTTGTGATGAATAACACTGTTTTGAGTTTATTCACAATAACGATGTATATAATGTACTTGGAATATTTGATAATATATACCGGAAGTCATGTGACTGTTGATACTTCCGGTTGCAATTGAATGGAACGCAAACAGCGTTCCACACACGAATGTTTGGCGGGGTTTTCGATCACTGAGGGTACACAGGTATTGTGCATTTGTAATTTGTATTATGGTATATTAATGTGTGATTTTGACACTTATGTTATGCTGATGACGGGGACTTGCTCCCTGAAAATGTTTCATTAAAAAGAGGCTTTTTTTGTTCTCCACTTTACAAAAGACCTGAGTGTGCAGTTATTCTATTGGAGATATATATATATATATATTAAAATTATGGGGGGAGATAAAAAACTGAAATTAAAATCCTCCATGTCTCAAAATTAAATCAATGTAAATATTTGCATAGGAAATTAGTACATCTAGGCAAGTATCCCCGCTTGCTTTCCCCCAGAAATTCTTAATATACAATGTTTCCAATGCACAAGAGTATTGTGGGTAAGATATGCAAATTAGATATGCAAATTCTCAGTTTTTTTTGCTTCAAAAATACTGTTTTAACACAGCGATCCTTTTAAACAGGAATATGACAGCAAACCAGAAATCACTCACTATTTTGCTCAAATAGTTATTAAAATAGAAAACGAGGTTAGACATATGAGACTCAAGAGTGGTCTCCTCTGATTAAGATAACTTCCTGTAAGATTGCGCTAAGGTAACAAGGTCCAAAAGTGGCCTTGGGTGTCATTCAGGAGGTTGATGCATTGGTTGGCATACTGCTTGTACAATAATCTCTGAGAATTCTCTTACAATGTATACTGTAAAATAGATCTTTGAACTTTGCTGTTTTTTTATTTTTGTATGCCTTTTATGGAACCTCAAATAAAAATACATTTAAAAAAAAAAAAAAATTAAAAAATGTATTTTAAAAACAAGTGAAGTCACAAGGCATTAATAAGACAATGTTGAATAGCAAACAACCAATGCAAACAAAGACCGTGTTTTTACAATATCTTAAGAATGCAGTTTTTCGGTTCAGTATGGCACAATACTCTGCCCATTGTGTGACATCACCACGCTCCGATGTACGTTTCGTCGATCACAGCTTGACTTTTTCGAAGATGTCATTGACTGCTGCTTGGGTTATTTTGTAGTTATAAATCCACTTCTGATTGGTTTACAGATTTCCTTTCCAGGTGTATTATTAGCTGACTGTGCATTATGGAAAATATACATATCATACAATGTCAGAAAACATTAATGACATTATAAAAAAGGTACATATTTATGCAACTAGCAAAAATTTATTAGAATCCATATGAATGTAAACATATATAAAAAAAAACAAAAAAAAACAGTGGGAATCGAACCTGGGTCTTTGAAACTATGCATAAAAGTTAACACATGCATCAGCCCACTAGGCTATTTAGAAAAACAGTTTCTCATTGAAAAATCAATATATCTTATCTTAAAAAAATGCGTGCATTACATATAAAAATTATGCAGGGGATTGAACTAGCGGCCATATAATAATATTAAGACAATATATACAGTGGTTAAGCCCTCTCTGCTATTGGGCATATATATTTCTTAGCAAAGGGTAAAATAACTAATAAAGAGATGGGACCAGAGGAAAGATGGGGATATTATTCTAAAAAAATGTTCAAAATCTTTATTAAAGGGACAGTCAAGTCCCAAAAAAACTTTCATGATTCAAATAGGGCATGTAATTTTAAACAACTTTCCAATTTACTTTTATCACCAATTTTGCTTTGTTGTTTGTTATTTTGGTATTCTTAGTTGAAAGCTATACCTAGGAGGTTCATATGCTAATTTCTTAGACCTTGAAGGCCACATTTAATCTAAGTGCATTTTGATAGTTTTTCACCATCAAAATGCACGTGTTTCATATAGATAACATTGAGCTCATGCACATGAATTTACCATGGAGTCAGCTCTGATTGGCTAAAATGCAAGTCTGTCAAAAGAACTGAAATAAGGGGGCAGTCTGCTGAGGCTTAGATACAAGGTAATTACAGAGGTAAAAAGTGTATAATTATAACTGTGTTGGTTATGCAAAACTGGGGAATTGGTAATTAAGGGATTATCTATCTTTTAAAACAACAAAAGTTCTGGTGTTGTGTTGACTGTCCCTTTAAGGCCATTTGGAATTATAGTGTTGAGATCAAAGATCCATTTCATCTCCACTTTACCTAATGCTGTGTTTGTGTCACCACCTCTCCAATGTGGTTTAGCGTTTTGTATACCCAAATATGATATAGTTTGTTTAGGATCACAATTATGTTTCCTTTTGAAATGGTCCGATAGGGCATGTTTATCATAACCTTTTTTGATATTATTTACATGTTCTCTAAACCTAATAGATAATTTCCTAGATCATTTGTCTTATCTCGTAATTGTTATTTCTCGTCATTTCTAGAGATCTGATGTTTCTCTCTTGATGGCTAAACTCTGTACACTCTTTAGCCAACAAGAGAGAAACATCAGATCTCTAGAAATGAGAAGTAACAAAATGATGAGATAAGACAAATGATTACTTGTAACTCAGACAATGTAATCTATTTACTAAAATGTTTGTGTCATTTCATTTATATCGGAAGAACATCTAGGAAATTATCTATTAGGTTTAACATGTATATAATATCAAAAAAAGTTATGATAAACCTGTGATTTCAAAATGAAACATAATTGTGATCCTAAACAAACTATATCATATTTGGGTATACAAAAAGTTAAACCACATTGGAGAGGTTGTGACATAAACACAGCATTAGGTAAAGTGGAGATGAAATGGATCATTGATCTCAACACTATAATTCCAAATGGCCTTAATAAAGATTTTGAACTCTATCATTTTTTTAAAACAATATCCCCATCTTTCATTTGGTCCCATCTCTTTATTGGTTATTTTACCCTTTCTTAAGACTCCTACATGCCCAATAGCAGAGCGGGCTAAACCGTTGTATTTAATGTCTTAATATTATTATAAGGTCGCTGGTTCGATTCCCTGTGTTATTTTTATATGTAATGCACTAATTTTTTCACTATAAGATAGATTGATTTTTTAGATAGCAACAGTATTTCTAAATAGTGTAGTGGGCTAATACATGAGTTTAATTTTATGCATAGTTTCAAAGACCCAGGTTCGATTCCCACGCTGTTTTTAAAAAAAAAAAATTATGTTTACATTCATATTGATTCTAATTAATTTTTACTAGTTGCATAAATATGTACCTTTTTTATAATGTCATTAATATTTTCTGACATCGTATAATAAGTATATTTTCCATAATGCACAGTCTGCTAATAATACTCCTAGAAAGGAAATCTGTAAACCAATCAGAAGTGGATTTATAACTACAAAAGAACGCAAGCAGCAGTCAAGGACATCCTCGATAAAAACAAGCAGAGATTGGCGAAACGTACGTCGGAGCGTGGTGACGTCACAATATAGGCAGAGTCTTGTGCCATACTGAACCGAAAAACTGCATTCATAAGATATTGTGAAAACACGGTCTTTGTTTGCTTTGGTTGTTTGCTTTGGAAAGTCTCTTATTAACCCCTTAAGGACACGGCCATTTTTCAATTTCTTTCCCTGAAGGACCAGGGCTTTTTTAAAATTTCTGCAGTGTTTGTGTTTAGCTGTAATTTTCCTCTTTCTCATTTACTGTACCCACACATATTATATACCGTTTTTCTCGCCATTAAATGGACTTTCTAAAGATACCATTATTTTTATCATATCTTATCATTTACTTTAAAAAAATGATAAAATATGAGGAAAAAATGGAAAAAAACACACTTTTTCTAACTTTGACCCCCACAATCTGTTACACATCTACAACCACCAAAAAACACCCATGCTAAATAGTTTCTAAATTTTGTCCTGAGTTTAGAAATACCCAAATGTTTACATGTTCTTTGCTTTTTTTGCAAGTTATAGGGCCATAAATACAAGTAGCACTTTGCTATTTCCAAACCACTTTTTTTTCAAAATTAGCGCTAGTTACATTGGAACACTGATATCTTTCAGGAATCCCTGAATATCCCTTTACATGTATATATTTTTTTTTAGAAGACATCCCAAAGTATTGATGTAGGTCCATTTTGGTATATTTCATGCCACCATTTCACCACCAAATGCAATCAAATAAAAAAAATTGTTCACTTTTTCCCAAATATTTTCACAAACTTTAGGTTCCTCACTGAAATTATTTACAAACAACTTGTGCAATTATGGCATAAATGGTTGTAAATGCTTCTCTGGGATCCCCTTTGTTCAGAAATAGCAGACATATATGACTTTGGCGTTGCTTTTTGGTAATTAGAAGGCCGCTAAATGCCACTGCGCATCACACGTGTATTATGCCCAGCAGTGAAGGGGTTAATTAGGGAGCATGTAGGGAGCGTCTAGGGTTAATTTTAGCTTTAGTGTAGTGTAGTAGACAACCCCAAGTATTGATCTAGGCCCATCTTGGTATATTTCATGCTACCATTTCACCGCTAAATGCGATTAAATAAAAAAAAACGTTGTTCACTTTTTCCCAAATATTTTCACAATTTTAGGTTTCTCACTGAAATTATTTACAAACAACTTTTGCAAGCATGGCATAAATGATTGTAAATACTTCTCTGGGATCCCCTTTGTTCAGAAACAGCAGACATATATGGCTTTGGCGTTGCTTTTTGGTAATTATAAGACCGCTAAATGCCGCTGCGCACCACACGTGTATTATGCCCAGCAGTGCAGGGGTTAATTAGGTCATTTGTAGGGAGCGTGCAGGGTTAATTTTAGCTTTAGCGTAGAGATCAGCCTCCCACCTGACACATCCCACCCCCTGATCCCTCTCAAACAGCTCCCTTCCCTCCCCCACCCCACAATTGCCCCCGCCATCTTAAGTACTGGCAGAAAGTCGCTGTTTGCGTTGCATTCAATTGCAACCGGAAGTATCAACAGTCACATGACTTCCGGTATATATTATCAAATATTCCAAGTACATTATATACATCGTTATTGTGAATAAACTCAAAACAGTGTTTTTCATCACAAATATCTAGTGTTAATTATTACATGTGCCTTATTGCTAAATATCTATTTAGGTGCTATTAACTATTTTTAGTTCAGATCGCTGTTTTGCAAGTTAGGCTTCTATCTCAGCCTCCCTTATACATTGTGTTACAACAATTCTGTAGTGTCATATATACTACTTCTGTATACTGTGTATAGTGTATAGATAGTGTATAGAAATAATGCCCTTATAATACACAGTATAGTATATATGACACTACAGAATTGTTGTAACACAATGTAAAAGGAAGGCTGAGATAGAAGCCTAACTTGCAAAACAGCGATCTGAACTAAAAATAGTTATTAGCACCTAAATAGATATTTAGCAATAAGGCACATGTAATAATTAACACTAGATATTTGTGATGAATAACACTGTTTTGAGTTTATTCACAATAACGATGTATATATAGTATTTGGAATATTTGATAATATATAAAGGAAGTCATGTGACTGTTTATACTTCCGGTTGCAATTGAATGGAACGCAAACAGCGTTCCACACACGAATGTTTGGCGGGGTTTTCGATCACTGAGGGTACACAGGTATTGTGCATTTGTAATTTGTATTATGGTATATTAATGTGTTATTTTGACACTTATGTTATGCCGATGACGGGGACTTGCTCCCTGAAAACGTTTCATTAAAAAGAGGCTTTTTTTGTTCTCCACTTTACAAAAGACCTGAGAGTGCAGTTATTCTATTGGAGATATATATATATATTAAAATTATGGGGGGAGAAAAAAACTGAAATTAAAATCCTCCATGTCTCAAAATTAAATCAATGTAAATATTTGCATAGGAAATTAGTACATCTAGGAAAGTATCCCCGCTTGCTTTCCCCCAGAAATTCTTAATATACAATGTTTCCAATGCACAAGAGAATTGTGGGTAAGATATGCAAATTAGATATGCAAATTCTCAGTTTTTTTGCTTCAAAAATACTGTTTTAACACAGCGATCCTTTTAAACAGGAATATGACAGCAAACCAGAAATCACTCACTAGTTTTCTCAAATAGTTATTAAAATAGAAAACGAGGTTAGACATATGAGACTCAAGAGTGGTCTCCTCTGATTAAGATAACTTCCTGTAAGATTGCTCTAAGGTAACAAGGTCTAAAAGTGGCCTTGGGTGTCATTCAGGAGGTTGATGCATTGGTTGGCATACTGCTTGTACAATAATCTCTGAGAATTCTCTTACAATGTATACTGTAAAATAGATCTTTGAACTTTGCTGTTTTTTTTACTTTTGTATGCCTTTTATGGAACCTCAAATAAAAATACATTTAAAAAAAAAAAAAATGAAAAAATGTATTTTAAAAACAAGTGAGGTCACAAGGCATTAATAAGACAATGTTCAAAGCAAACAACCAATGCAAACAAAGACCGTGTTTTTACAATATTTTAAGAATGCAGTTTTTCGGTTCAGTATGGCACAATACTCTGCCCATTGTGTGACATCACCACGCTCCGATGTACGTTTCGTCAATCACAGCTTGACTTTTTCGAAGATGTCATTGACTGCTGCTTGGGTTATTTTGTAGTTATAAATCCACTTCTGATTGGTTTACAGATTTCCTTTCCAGGTGTATTATTAGCTGACTGTGCATTATGGAAAATATACATATCATACAATGTCAGAAAACATTAATGACATTTTAAAAAAGTACATATTTATGCAACTAGCAAAAATTTATTAGAATCCATATGAATGTAAACATATATAAAAAAAAACAAAAAAAAAACACTGTGGGAATCGAACCTGGGTCTTTGAAACTCTGCATAAAAGTTAACACATGCATTATCCCACTAGGCTATTTAAAAACACTGCTTTTTTCTGAAAAATCAATATGTCTTATCTTTAAAAAAATGCGTGCATTACATATAAAAATTATGCAGGGGATTGAACTAGCGGCCATATAATAATAATATTAAGACAATATATACAGTGGTTAAGCCCTCTCTGCTATTGGGCATATATATTTCTTAGCAAAGGGTAAAATAACTAATAAAGAGATGGGACCAGAGGAAAGATGGGGATATTATTCTAAAAAAATGTTCAAAATCTTTATTAAAGGGACAGTCATAATTCCAAATGGCCTTAATAAAGATTTTGAACTCTATCATTTTTTAAAATAATATCCCCATCTTTCCTTTGGTCCCATCTCTTTATTGGTTATTTTACCCTTTCTTAATATTTCTACATGCCCAATAGCAGAGAGGGCTAAACCTTTGTATTTAAAATCTTAATTTTATTATAAGGTTGCTGGTTCGATTCCCTGTATAATTTTTATATGTAATGCACTGATTTTTTAACTATAAGAAAGATTGATTTTACATAGTAACAGTGTTTCTAAATAGTGTAGTGGGCTAATACATGAGTTTAATTTTATGCATAGTTTCAAAGACCCAGGTTCGATTCCCACGCTGTTTTTAAAAAAAAATTTATGTTTACATTCATATTGATTCTAATTAATTTTTAATAGTTGCATAAATATGTACCTTTTTTATAATGTCATTAATGTTTTCTGACATCGTATAATAAGTATATTTTCCATAATGCACAGTCTGCTAATAATACACCTAGAAAGGAAATCTGTAAACCAATCAGAAGTGGATTTATAACTACAAAAGAACGCAAGCAGCAGTCAAGGACATCCTCGGTAAAAACAAGCAGAGATTGGCGAAACTTACGTCGGAGCGTGGTGACGTCACAATATAGGCAGAGTCTTGTGCCATACTGAACCGAAAAACTGCATTCATAAGATATTGTGAAAACACGGTCTTTGTTTGCTTTGGTTGTTTGCTTTGGAAAGTCTCTTATTAATGCCTTGTGACCTCACTTGTTTTTATAAATAAATTGTTTATTTTTTATCCACTTCTGAGTCCTTCCATTCGGAGCTTTAACCCATTTGGGACTTCAATCTTTGCCTCCATCTCCTACTTGGAGTCTTCCTGTGCCTGAAAATCTAGAGCTTGATTTTTAAGCTCTAGAGTATGCGAGTACCTCTCTGCTTTAATTATGAGCTATTAATTATCATCAGGACTTCGCCATATGTTCCCCCCCCCCTTTTCCCTGAGGATTTGTCTGGAAACATTAACAGCAGTTGCCACCCTTTGGGACATTTTGTACATATCCTTTTGTGCACTATCACATTGTTTTTTATGTTTCTTTTTATTGGATTGTGATTTAAGCAAGTTTATATATTGTTTTGTTATATATATATATATTGTTTTGTTATATATATATATACAGTGTATATATATATATATATATATATATATATATATATATATATATATATATAATACCGTCCCTTGCACAGGATATACCCTCCTAAGGTCGTCTGCCTGGATGCAGCAATGCAACAAATATCTCCAATAGAATAACTGCACTCTCAGGTCTTTTGTAAAGTGGAGAACAAAAAAAGCCTCTTTTTAATGAAACGTTTTCAGGGAGCAAGTCCCCGTCATCAGCATAACATAAGTGTCAAAATCACACATTAATATACCATAATACAAATTACAAATGCACAATACCTGTGTACCTTCAGTGATCGAAAACCCGCCAAAGATTCGTGTGTGGAACGCTGTTTGCGTTCCATTCAATTGCAACCGGAAGTGTCAACAGTCACATGACTTCCGGTATATATTATCAAATATTCCAAGTACATTATATACATCGTTATTGTGAATAAACTCAAAACAGTGTTTTTCATCACAAATATCTAGTGTTAATTATTACATGTGCCTTATTGCTAAATATCTATTTAGGTGCAATTAACTATTTTTAGTTCAGATCGCTGTTTTGCAAGTTAGGCTTCTATCTCAGCCTCCCTTATACATTGTGTTACAACAATTCTGTAGTGTCATATATACTACTTCTGTATACTGTGTATAGTGTATAGATAGTGTATAGAAATAATGCCCTTATAATACACAGTATAGTATATTACACTACAGAATTGTTGTAACACAATGTAAAAGGAAGGCTGAGATAGAAGCCTAACTTGCAAAACAGCGATCTGAACTAAAAATAGTTATTAGCACCTAAATAGATATTTAGCAATAAGGCACATGTAATAATTAACACTAGATATTTGTGATGAATAACACTGTTTTGAGTTTATTCACAATAACGATGTATATATAGTATTTGGAATATTTGATAATATATAAAGGAAGTCATGTGACTGTTTATACTTCCGGTTGCAATTGAATGGAACGCAAACAGCGTTCCACACAGGAATGTTTGGCAGGGTTTTCGATCACTGAGGGCACACAGGTATTGTGCATTTGTAATTTGTATTATGGTATATTAATGTGTGATTTTGACACTTATGTTATGCCGATGACGGGGACTTGCTCCCTGAAAACGTTTCATTAAAAAGAGGCTTTTTTTGTTCTCCACTTTACAAAAGACCTGAGAGTGCAGTTATTCTATTGGAGATATATATATATATATATATATATATATATATATATATATATATATATATATTAAAATTATGGGGGGAGAAAAAAACTGAAATTAAAATCCTCCATGTCTCAAAATTAAATCAATGTAAATATTTGCATAGGAAATTAGTACATCTAGGCAAGTATCCCCGCTTGCTTTCCCCCAGAAATTCTTAATATACAATGTTTCCAATGCACAAGAGAATTGTGGGTAAGATATGCAAATTAGATATGCAAATTCTCAGTTTTTTTGCTTCAAAAATACTGTTTTAACACAGCGATCCTTTTAAACAGGAATATGACAGCAAACCAGAAATCACTCACTATTTTTCTCAAATAGTTATTAAAATAGAAAACGAGGTTAAACATATGAGACTCAAGAGTGGTCTCCTCTGATTAAGATAACTTCCTGTAAGATTGTTCTAAGGTAACAAGGTCCAAAAGTGGCCTTGGGTGTTATTCAGGAGGTTGATGCATTGGTTGGCATACTGCTTGTACAATAATCTCTGAGAATTCTCTTACAATGTATACTGTAAAATAGATCTTTGAACTTTGCTGTTTTTTTACTTTTCTATGCCTTTTATGGAACCTCAAATAAAAATACATTTAAAAAAAAAAAAAACATGAAAAAATGTATTTTAAAAACAAGTGAGGTCACAAAGCATTAATAAGACAATGTTCAAAGCAAACAACCAATGCAAACAAAGACCGTGTTTTTACAATATCTTAAGAATGCAGTTTTTCGGTTCAGTATGGCACAATACTCTGCCCATTGTGTGACATCACCACGCTCCGATGTACGTTTCGTCAATCACAGCTTGACTTTTTCGAAGATGTCATTGACTGCTGCTTGGGTTCTTTTGTAGTTATAAATCCACTTCTGATTGGTTTACAGATTTCCTTTCCAGGTGTATTATTAGCTGACTGTGCATTATGGAAAATATACATATCATACAATGTCAGAAAACATTAATGACATTATAAAAAAGGTACATATTTATGCAACTAGCAAAAATGTATTAGAATCCATATGAATGTAAACATATATAAAAAAACAAAAAAAAAACAGTGGGAATCGAACCTGGGTCTTTGAAACTATGCATAAAAGTTAACACATGCACTAGCCCACTAGGCTATTTAGAAACACTGTTCTTCTTGAAAAATCAATATATCTTATCTTTAAAAAAATGCGTGCGTTACATATATAAATTACGCAGGGGATTGAACTAGCGGCCATATAATAATATTAAGACAATATATACAGTGGTTAAGCCCTCTCTGCTATTGGGCATATATATTTCTTAGCAAAGGGTAAAATAACTAATAAAGAGATGGGACCAGAGGAAAGATGGGGATATTATTCTAAAAAAATGTTCAAAATCTTTATTAAAGGGACAGTCAAGTCCCAAAAAAACTTTCATGATTCAAATAGGGCATGTAATTTTAAACATCTTTCCAATTTACTTTTATCACCAATTTTGCTTTGTTGTTTGTTATTTTGGTATTCTTAGTTGAAAGCTATACCTAGGAGGTTCATATGCTAATTTCTTAGACCTTGAAGGCCACCTTTAATCTAAGTGCAATTTGATAGTTTTTCACCATCAAAATGCACGTGTTTCATATAGATAACATTGAGCTCATGCACATGAATTTACCATGGAGTCAGCTCTGATTGGCTAAAATGCAAGTCTGTCAAAAGAACTGAAATAAGGGGGCAGTCTGCTGAGGCTTAGATACAAGGTAATTACAGAGGTAAAAAGTGTATAATTATAACTGTGTTGGTTATGCAAAACTGGGGAATTGGTAATTAAGGGATTATCTATCTTTTAAAACAACAAAAGTTCTGGTGTTGACTGTCCCTTTAAGGCCATTTGGAATTATAGTGTTGAGATCAAAGATCCATTTCATTTCCACTTTACCTAATGCTGTGTTTGTGTCACCATCTCTCCAATGTGGTTTAACGTTTTGTATACCCAAATATGATATAATTTGTTTAGGATCACAATTATGTTTCCTTTTGAAATGGTCCGATAGGGCATGTTTATCATAACCTTTTTTGATATTATATACATGTTCTCTAAACCTAATAGATAATTTCCTAGATCATTTGTCTTATCTCGTAATTGTTATTTCTCGTCATTTCTAGAGATCTGATGTTTCTCTCTTGATGGCTAAACTCTGTACACTCTTTAGCCAACAAGAGAGAAACATCAGATCTCTAGAAATGAGAAGTAACAAAATGATGAGATAAGACAAATGATTACTTGTAACTCAGACAATGTAATCTATTTACTAAAATGTTTGTGTCATTTCATTTATATCGGAAGAACATCTAGGAAATTATCTATTAGGTTTAACATGTATATAATATCAAAAAAAGTTATGATAAACGTGTGATTTCAAAATGAAACATAATTGTGATCCTAAACAAACTATATCATATTTGGGTATACAAAAAGTTAAACCACATTGGAGATTTGGTGACATAAACACAGAATTAGGTAAAGTGGAGATGAAATGGATCATTGATCTCAACACTATAATTCCAAATGGCCTTAATAAAGATTTTGAACTCTATCATTTTTTAAAATAATATCCCCATCTTTCCTTTGGTCCCATCTCTTTATTGGTTATTTTACCCTTTCTGAATATTCCTACATGCCCAATAGCAGAGAGGTCTAAACCTTTGTATTTAATGTCTTAATTTTATTATAAGGTCGCTGGTTCGATTCCCTGTATAATTTTTATATGTAATGCACTAATTTTTTCACTATAAGATAGATTGATTTTATTAGATCGAAACAGTATTTCTAAATAGTATAGTGGGCTAATACATGAGTTTAATTCTATGCATAGTGTCAAAGACCCAGGTTCGATTCCCATGCTGTTTTTTAAAAAAAATGTATGTTTACATTCATATTGATTCTAATTAATTTTTACTAGTTGCATAAATATGTACCTTTTTTATAATGTCATTAATGTTTTCTGACATCGTATAATAAGTATATTTTCCATAATGCACAGTCAGCTAATAATACACCTAGAAAGGAAATCTGTAAACCAATCAGAAGTGGATTTATAACTACAAAAGAACGCAAGCAGCAGTCAAGGACATCCTCGATAAAAACAAGCAGAGATTGGCGAAACGTACGTCGGAGCGTGGTGACGTCACACTATAGGCAGAGTCTTGTGCCATACTGAACCGAAAAACTGCATTCATAAGATATTGTGAAAACATGGTCTTTGTTTGCTTTGGTTGTTTGCTTTGGACAGTCTCTTATTAATGCCTTGTGACCTCACTTGTTTTTATAAATAAATTGTTTATTTTTTATCCACTTCTGAGTCCTTCCATTCGGAGCTTTAACCCATTTGGGACTTCAATCTTTGCCTCCATCTCCTACTTGGAGTCTTCCTGTGCCTGAAAATCTAGAGCTTGATTTTTAAGCTCTAGAGTATGTGAGTACCTCTCTGCTTTAATTATGAGCTATTAATTATCATCAGGACTTCGCCATATGTGTTCCCCCCCCCCTTTTCCCTGAGGATTTGTCTGGAAACATTAACAGCAGTTGCCACCCTTTGGGACATTTTGTACATATCCTTTTGTGCACTATCACTTTGTTTTTTATGTTTCTGTTTATTGGATTGTGATTTAAGCAAGTTTATATATTGTTTTGTTATATATATATATATATATATATATATATATATATATATATATATATATATATATATACAGTATATATATAATACCGTCCCTTGCACAGGATATACCCTCCTAAGGTCGTCTGCCTGGATGCAGCAATGCAACAAATATCTCCAATAGAATAACTGCACTCTCAGGTCTTTTGTAAAGTGGAGAACAAAAAAAGCCTCTTTTTAATGAAACGTTTTCAGGGAGCAAGTCCCCCTCATCAGCATAACTAGTGATTTCTGGTTTGCTGTCATATTCCTGTTTAAAAGGATCGCTGTGTTAAAACAGTATTCTGTAGTGTCATATATACTACTTCTGTATACTGTGTATTATAAGGGCATTACTTCTATACACTATACACAGTATACAGAAGTAGTATATATGACACTACAGAATTGTTGTAACACAATGTATAAGGGAGGCTGAGATAGAAGCCTAACTTGCAAAACAGCGATCTGAACTAAAAATAGTTAATAGCACCAAAATAGATATTTAGCAATAAGGCACATGTAATAATTAACACTAGATATTTGTGATGAATAACACTGTTTTGAGTTTATTCACAATAACGATGTATATAATGTACTTGGAATATTTGATAATATATACCGGAAGTCATGTGACTGTTGATACTTCCGGTTGCAATTGAATGGAACGCAAACAGCGTTCCACACACGAATGTTTGGCGGTGTTTTCGATCACTGAGGGTACACAGGTATTGTGCATTTGTAATTTGTATTATGGTATATTAATGTGTGATTTTGACACTTATGTTATGCTGATGACGGGGACTTGCTCCCTGAAAATGTTTCATTAAAAAGAGGCTTTTTTTGTTCTCCACTTTACAAAAGACCTGAGAGTGCAGTTATTCTATTGGAGATATTTGTTGCATTGCTGCATCCAGGCAGATGACCTTAGGAGGGTATATCCTGTGCAAGGGACGGTATTATATATATGTATACTGTATATATATATATAACAAAACAATATATATATAACAAAACAATATATAAACTTGCTTAAATCACAATCCAATAAAAGGAAACATAAAAAACAATGTGATAGTGCACAAAAGGATATGTACAAAATGTCCCAAAGGGTGGCAACTGCTGTTAATGTTTCCAGACAAATCCTCAGGGAAAAGGGGGGGGGGAACACATATGGCGAAGTCCTGATGATAATTAATAGCTCATAATTAAAGCAGAGAGGTACTCACATACTCTAGAGCTTAAAAATCAAGCTCTAGATTTTCAGGCACAGGAAGACTCCAAGTAGGAGATGGAGGCAAAGATTGAAGTCCCAAATGGGTTAAAGCTCCAAATGGAAGGACTCAGAAGTGGATAAAAAATAAACAATTTATTTATAAAAACAAATGAGGTCACAAGGCATTAATAAGAGACTGTCCAAAGCAAACAACCAAAGCAAACAAAGACCGTGTTTTCACAATATCTTGTGAATGCAGTTTTTCGGTTCAGTATGGCACAAGACTCTGCCTATAGTGTGACGTCACCACGCTCCGACGTACGTTTCGCCAATCTCTGCTTGTTTTTATCGAGAATGTCCTTGACTGCTGCTTGCGTTCTTTTGTAGTTATAAATCCACTTCTGATTGGTTTACAGATTTCCTTTCTAGGTGTATTATTAGCTGACTGTGCATTATGGAAAATATACTTATTATACGATGTCAGAAAACATTAATGACATTATAAAAAAGGTACATATTTATGCAACTAGTAAAAATTAATTAGAATCAATAGGAATGTAAACATACATTTTTTTTAAAAAAACAGCGTGGGAATCGAACCTGGGTCTTTGAAACTATGCCTAAAATTAAACTCATGTATTTGCCCACTACACTATTTAGAAATACTGTTGCTATCTAAAATATCAATCTATCTTATAGTGAAAAAATCAGTGCATAACATATAAAAATTATACAGGGAATCGAACCAGCGACCTTATAATAAAATTAAGACATTAATTACAAAGGTTTAGCCCTCTCTGCTATTGGGCATGTAGGAATCTACAGAAAGGGTAAAATAACCAATAAAGAGATGGGACCAAAGGAAAGATGGGGATATTATTTTAAAAAATGATAGAGTTCAAAATCTTTATTAAGGCCATTTGGAATTATAGTGTTGAGATCAATGATCCATTTCATCTCCACTTTACCTAATTCTGTGTTTATGTCACCACCTCTCCAATGTGGTTTAACTTTTTGTATACCCAAATATGATATAGTTTGTTTAGGATCACAATTATGTTTCATTTTGAAATCACGTTTATCATAACTTTTTTTGATATTATATACATGTTAAACCTAATAGATAATTTCCTAGATGTTCTTCCGATATAAATGAAATGACACAAACATTTTAGTAAATAGATTACATTGTCTGAGTTACAAGTAATCATTTGTCTTATCTCATCATTTTGTTACTTCTCATTTCTAGAGATCTGATGTTTCTCTCTTGTTGGCTAAAGAGTGTACAGAGTTTAGCCATCAAGAGAGAAACATCAGATCTCTAGAAATGACGAGAAATAACAATTATGAGATAAGACAAATGATCTAGGAAATTATCTATTAGGTTTAGAGAACATGTATATAATATCAAAAAAGGTTATGATAAACATGCCCTATCGGACCATTTCAAAAGGAAACATAATTGTGATCCTAAACAAATGATATCATATTTGGGTATACAAAACGTTAAACCACATTGGAGAGGTGGTGACACAAACACAGCATTAGGTAAAGTGGAGATGAAATGGATCTTTGATCTCAACACTATAATTCCAAATGGCCTTAAAGGGACAGTCAACACCAGAACTTTTGTTGTTTTAAAAGATAGATAATCCCTTAATTACCAATTCCCCAGTTTTACATAACCAACACAGTTATAATTATACACTTTTTACCTCTGTAATTACCTTGTATCTAAGCCTCAGCAGACTGCCCCGTTATTTCAGTTCTTTTGACAGACTTGCATTTTAGCCAATCAGAGCTGACTCCATGGTAAATTCATGTGCATGAGCTCAATGTTATCTATATGAATCACGTGCATTTTGATGGTGAAAAACTATCAAATTGCACTTAGATTAAAGGTGGCCTTCAAGGTCTAAGAAATTAGCATATGAACCTCCTAGGTATAGCTTTCAACTAAGAATACCAAAATAACAAACAACAAAGCAAAATTGGTGATAAAAGTAAATTGGAAAGATGTTTAAAATTACATGCCCTATTTGAATCATGAAAGTTTTTTTGGGACTTGACTGTCCCTTTAATAAAGATTTTGAACATTTTTTTAGAATAATATCCCCATCTTTCCTCTGGTCCCATCTCTTTATTAGTTATTTTACCCTTTGCTAAGAAATATATATGCCCAATAGCAGAGAGGGCTTAACCACTGTATATATTGTCTTAATATTATTATATGGCCGCTAGTTCAATCCCCTGCGTAATTTTTATATGTAATGCACGCATTTTTTTAAAGATAAGACATATTGATTTTTCAGAGAGGAACAGTGTTTCTAAATAGCCTAGTGGGCTAGTTCATGTGTTAACTTTTATGCATAGTTTCAAAGACCCAGGTTCGATTCCCACAGTGGGTTTTTTTTTTTTTTTTATATATGTTTACATTCATATGAATTCTAATAAATTTTTGCTAGTTGCATAAATATGTACCTTTTTTATAATGTCATTAATGTTTTCTGACATTGTATGATATGTATATTTTCCATAATGCACAGTCAGCTAATAATACACCTGGAAAGGAAATCTGTAAACCAATCAGAAGTGGATTTATAACTACAAAATAACCCAAGCAGCAGTCAATGACATCTTCGAAAAAGTCAAGCTGTGATTGACGAAACGTACATCGGAGCGTGGTGATGTCACACAATGGGCAGAGTATTGTGCCATACTGAACCGAAAAACTGCATTCTTAAGATATTGTAAAAACACGGTCTTTGTTTGCATTGGTTGTTTGCTTTGAACATTGTCTTATTAATGCCTTGTGACCTTACTTGTTTTTAAAATACATTTTTTCATTTTTTATTTTTTTTAAATGTATTTTTATTTGAGGTTCCATAAAAGGCATACAAAAATAAAAAAAACAGCAAAGTTCAAAGATCTATTTTACAGTATACATTGTAAGAGAATTCTCAGAGATTATTGTACAAGCAGTATGCCAACCAATGCATCAACCTCCTGAATAACACCCAAGGCCACTTTTGGACCTTGTTACCTTAGAACAATCTTACAGGAAGTTATCTTAATCAGAGGAGACCACTCTTGAGTCTCATACGTCTAACCTCGTTTTCTATTTTAATAACTATTTGAGAAAAATAGTGAGTGATTTCTGGTTTGCTGTCATATTCCTGTTTAAAAGGATCGCTGTGTTAAAACAGTATTTTTGAAGCAAAAAAACTGAGAATTTGCATATCTAATTTGCATATCTTACCCACAATTCTCTTGTGCATTGGAAACATTGTATATTTAGAATTTCTGGGGGAAAGCAAGCGGGGATACTTGCCTAGATGTACTAATTTCCTATGCAAATATTTACATTGATTTAATTTTGAGACATGGAGGATTTTAATTTCAGTTTTTTATCTCCCCCCATAATTTTAATATATATATATATATATATCTCCAATAGAATAACTGCACACTCAGGTCTTTTGTAAAGTGGAGAACAAAAAAAGCCTCTTTTTAATGAAACATTTTCAGGGAGCAAGTCCCTGTCATCAGCATAACATAAGTGTCAAAATCACACATTAATATACCATAATACAAATTACAAATGCACAATACCTGTGTACCCTCAGTGATCGAAAACCCCGCCAAACATTCGTGTGTGGAACGCTGTTTGCGTTCCATTCAATTGCAACCGGAAGTATAAACAGTCACATGACTTCCTTTATATATCCTTTATATATCCTTTATATATCAAATATTCCAAATACTATATATACATCGTTATTGTGAATAAACTCAAAACAGTGTTATTCATCACAAATATCTAGTGTTAATTATTACATGTGCCTTATTGCTAAATATCTATTTAGGTGCTAATAACTATTTTTAGTTCAGATCGCTGTTTTGCAAGTTAGGCTTCTATCTCAGCCTTCCTTTTACATTGTGTTACAACAATTCTGTAGTGTCATATATACTATAGTGTGTATTATAAGGGCATTATTTCTATACACTATCTATACACTATACACAGTATACAGAAGTAGTATATATGACACTACAGAATTGTTGTAACACAATGTATAAGGGAGGCTGAGATAGAAGCCTAACTTGCAAAACTGCAATCTGAACTAAAAATAGTTAATAGCACCTAAATAGATATTTAGCAATAAGGCACATGTAATAATTAACACTAGATATTTGTGATGAAAAACACTGTTTTGAGTTTATTCACAATAACGATGTATATAATGTACTTGGAATATTTGATAATATATACCGGAAGTCATGTGACTGTTGATACTTCCGGTTGCAATTGAATGGAACGCAAACAGCGTTCCACACACAAATCTTTGGCGGGGTTTTCGATCACTGAGGGTACACAGGTATTGTGCATTTGTAATTTGTATTATGGTATATTAATGTGTGATTTTGACACTTATGTTATGCTGATGACGGGGACTTGCTCCCTGAAAACGTTTCATTAAAAAGAGGCTTTTTTTGTTCTCCACTTTACAAAAGACCTGAGAGTGCAGTTATTCTATTGGAGATATTTGTTGCATTGCTGCATCCAGGCAGACGACCTTAGGAGGGTATATCCTGTGCAAGGGACGGTATTATATATATATATATATATATATATATATATATACTGTATATATATATAACAAAACAATATATATATAACAAAACAATATATAAACTTGCTTAAATCACAATCCAATAAACAGAAACATAAAAAACAATGTGATAGTGCACAAAAGGATATGTACAAAATGTCCTAAAGGGTGGCAACTGCTGTTAATGTTTCCAGACAAATCCTCAGGGAAAAGGGGGGGGGGAACACATATGGCGAAGTCCTGATGATAATTAATAGCTCATAATTAAAGCAGAGAGGTACTCGCATACTCTAGAGCTTAAAAATCAAGCTATAGATTTTCAGGCACAGGAAGACTCCAAGTAGGAGATGGAGGCAAAGATTGAAGTCCCAAATGGGTTAAAGCTCCGAATGGAAGGACTCAGAAGTGGATAAAAAATAAACAATTTATTTATAAAAACAAGTGAGGTCACAAGGCATTAATAAGAGACTTTCCAAAGCAAACAACCAAAGCAAACAAAGACCGTGTTTTCACAATATCTTATGAATGCAGTTTTTCGGTTCAGTATGGCACAAGACTCTGCCTATATTGTGACGTCACCACGCTCCGACGTACGTTTTGCCAATCTCTGCTTGTTTTTATCGAGGATGTCCTTGACTGCTGCTTGCGTTCTTTTGTAGTTATAAATCCACTTCTGATTGGTTTACAGATTTCCTTTCTAGGTGTATTATTAGCAGACTGTGCATTATGGAAAATATACTTATTATACGATGTCAGAAAACATTAATGACATTATAAAAAAGGTACATATTTATGCAACTAGTAAAAATTAATTAGGATCAATATGAATGTAAACATAATTTTTTTTTTAAAAACAGCGTGGGAATCGAACCTGGGTCTTTGAAACTATGCATAAAATTGAACTTATGTATTAGCCCACTACCCTATTTAGAAATACTGTTGCTATCTAAAAATTCAATCTATATTATATTGAAAAAATTAGTGCATTACATATAAAAATTATACAGGGAATCGAACCAGCAACCTTATAATAAAATTAAGACATTAAATACAAAGATTTAGCCCTCTCTGCTATTGGGCATGTAGGAATATTAAGAAAGGGTAAAATAACCAATAAAGAGATGGGACCAAAGGAAAGATGGGGATATTATTTTAAAAAATGATAGAGTTCAAAATCTTTATTAAGGCCATTTGGAATTATAGTGTTGAGATCAATGATCCATTTCATCTCCACTTTACCTAATTCTGTGTTTATGTCACCACCTCTCCAATGTGGTTTAACTTTTTGTATACCCAAATATGATATAGTTTGTTTAGGATCACAATTATGTTACATTTTGAAATCACGTTTATCATAACTTTTTTTGATATTATATACATGTTAAACCTAATAGATAATTTCCTAGATGTTCTTCCGATATAAATGAAATGACACAAACATTTTAGTAAATAGATTACATTGTCTGAGTTACAAGTAATCATTTGTCTTATCTCATCATTTTGTTACTTCTCATTTCTAGAGATCTGATGTTTCTCTCTTGTTGGCTAAAGAGTGTACAGAGTTTAGCCATCAAGAGAGAAACATCAGATCTCTAGAAATGACGAGAAATAACAACAATTACGAGATAAGACAAATGATCTAGGAAATTATCTATTAGGTTTAGAGAACATGTATATAATATCAAAAAAGGTTATGATAAACATGCCCTATCGGACCATTTCAAAAGGAAACATAATTGTGATCCTAAACAAACTATATCATATTTGGGTATACAAAACGTTAAACCACATTGGAGAGGTGGTGACATAAACACAGCATTAGGTAAAGTGGAGATGAAATGGATATTTGATCTCAACACTATAATTCCAAATGGCCTTAAAGGGACAGTCAACACCAGAACTTTTGTTGTTTTAAAAGATATATAATCCCTTAATTACCAATTCCCCAGTTTTGCATAACCAACACAGTTATAATTATACACTTTTTACCTCTGTAATTACCTTGTATCTAAGCCTCAGCAGACTGCCCCCTTATTTCAGTTCTTTTGACAGACTTGCATTTTAGCCAATCAGAGCTGACTCCATGGTAAATTCATGTGCATGAGCTCAATGTTATCTATATGAAACACGTGCATTTTGATGGTGAAAATCTATCAAAATGCACTTAGATTAAAGGTGGCCTTCAAGGTCTAAGAAATTAGCATATGAACCTCCTAGGTATAGCTTTCAACTAAGAATACCAAAATAACAAAAAATAAAGCAAAATTGGTGATAAAAGTAAATTGGAAAGATGTTTAAAAATACATGTCCTATTTGAATCATGAAAGTTTTTTTGAGACTTGACTGTCCCTTTAATAAAGATTTTGAACATTTTTTTAGAATAATATCCCCATCTTTCCTCTGGTCCCATCTCTTTATTAGTTATTTTACCCTTTGCTAAGAAATATATATGCCCAATAGCAGAGAGGGCTTAACCACTGTATATAATGTCTTAATATTATTATTATTATATGGCCACTAGTTCAATCCCCTGCATAATTTTTATATGTAATGCACGCATTTTTTTAAAGATAAGACATATTGATTTTTCAGAAAGAAAAAGTGTTTTTAAATAGCCTAGTGGGCTAATGCATGTGTTAACTTTTATGCATAGTTTCAAAGACCCAGGTTCGATTCCCACAGTGTTTTTTTTGTTGTTTTTTTTTATATATGTTTACATTCATATGGATTCTAATACATTTTTGCTAGTTGCATAAATATGTACCTTTTTTATAATGTCATTAATGTTTTCTGACATTGTATGATATGTATATTTTCCATAATGCACAGTCAGCTAATAATACACCTGGAAAGGAAATCTGTAAACCAATCAGAAGTGGATTTATAACTACAAAAGAACCCAAGCAGCAGTCAATTACATCTTCGAAAAAGTCAACCTGTGATTGACGAAACGTACATCGGAGTGTGGTGATGTAACACAATGGGCAGAGTATTGTGCCATACTGAACCGAAAAACTGCATTCTTAAGATATTGTAAAAACACGGCCTTTGTTTGCATTGGTTGTTTGCTTTGAACATTGTCTTATTAATGCCTTGTGAACTCACTTGTTTTTAAAATAAATTTTTTCATTTTTTTTTTTTTTTTTTTTTTTAAATGTATTTTTATTTGAGGTTCCATAAAAGGCACACAAAAATAAAAAAACAGCAAAGTTCAAAGATCTATTTTACAGTATACATTGTAAGAGAATTCTCAGAGATTATTGTACAAGCAGTATGCCAACCAATGCATCAACCTCCTGAATGACACCCAAGGCCACTTTTGGACCTTGTTACCTTAGAGCAATCTTACAGGAAGTTATCTAAATCAGAGGAGACCACTCTTGAGTCTCATATGTCTAACCTCGTTTTCTATTTTAATAACTATTTGAGCAAAATAGTGAGTGATTTCTGGTTTGCTGTCATATTCCTGTTTAAAAGGATCGCTGTGTTAAAACAGTATTTTTGAAGCAAAAAAACTGAGAATTTGCATATCTAATTTGCATATCTTACCCATAATTCTCTTGTGCATTGGAAACATTGTATATTAAGAATTTCTGGGGGACAGCAAGCGGGGATACTTGCCTAGATGTACTAATTTCCTATGCAAATATTTACATTGATTTAATTTTGAGACATGGAGGATTTTAATTTCAGTTTTTTATCTCCCCCCATAATTTTAATATATATATATATATATATATATATATATATATATATATATATCTCCAATAGAATAACTGCACTCTCAGGTCTTTTGTAAAGTGGAGAACAAAAATAGCCTCTTTTAATGAAACGTTTTCAGGGAGCAAGTCCCCGTCATCAGCATAACATAAGTGTCAAAATCACACATTAATATACCATAATACAAATTACAAATGCACAATACCTGTGTACCCTCAGTGATCGAAAACCCCGCCAAAGATTCGTGTGTGGAACGCTGTTTGCGTTCCATTCAATTGCAACCGGAAGTATCAACAGTCACATGACTTCAAGTATATATTATCAAATATTCCAAGTACATTATATACATCGTTATTGTGAATAAACTCAAAACAGTGTTATTCATCACAAATATCTAGTGTTAATTATTACATGTGCCTTATTGCTAAATATCTATTTAGGTGCTATTAACTATTTTTAGTTCAGATCGCTGTTTTGCAAGTTAGGCTTCTATCTAAGCCTTCCTTTTACATTGTGTTATAACAATTCTGTAGTGTCATATATACTACTTCTGTATACTGTGTATTATAAGGGCATTACTTCTATACACTATACACAGTATACAGAAGTAGTATATATGACACTACAGAATTGTTGTAACACAATGTATAAGGGAGGCTGAGATAGAAGCCTAACTTGCAAAACAGCGATCTGAACTAAAAATAGTTAATAGCACCTAAATAGATATTTAGCAATAAGGCACATGTAATAATTAACACTAGATATTTGTGATGAATAACACTGTTTTGAGTTTATTCACAATAACGATGTATATAATGTACTTGGAATATTTGATAATATATACCGGAAGTCATGTGACTGTTGATACTTCCGGTTGCAATTGAATGGAACACAAACAACGTTCCACACACGAATGTTTGGCGGGGTTTTCGATCACTGAGAGTACACAGGTATTGTGCATTTGTAATTTGTATTATGGTATATTAATGTGTGATTTTGACACTTATGTTATGCTGATGACGGGGACTTGCTCCCTGAAAACGTTTCATTAAAAAGAGACTTTTTTTGTTCTCCACTTTACAAAAGACCTGAGAGTGCAGTTATTCTATTGGAGATATTTGTTGCATTGCTGCATCCAGGCAGATGACCTTAGGAGGGTATATCCTGTGCAAGGGACGGTATTATATATATATATATATATATATATAACAAAACAATATATATATATATATATATATATAACAAAACAATATATAAACTTGCTTAAATCACAATCCAATAAACAGAAACATAAAAAACAATGTGATAGTGCACAAAAGGATATGTACAAAATGTCCCAAAGGGTGGCAACTGCTGTTAATGTTTCCAGACAAATCCTCAGGGAAAAGGGGGGGGGGGAACACATATGGCGAAGTCCTGATGATAATTAATAGCTCATAATTAAAGCAGAGAGGTACTCACATACTCTAGAGCTTAAAAATCAAGCTCTAGATTTTCAGGCACAGGAAGACTCCAAGTAGGAGATGGAGGCAAAGATTGAAGTCCCAAATGGGTTAAAGCTCAGAATTGAAGGACTCAGAAGTGGATAAAAAATAAACAATTTATTTATAAAAACAAGTGAGGTCACAAGGCATTAATAAGAGACTTTCCAAAGCAAACAACCAAAGCAAACAAAGACCGTGTTTTCACAATATCTTATGAATGCAGTTTTTCGGTTCAGTATGGCACAAGACTCTGCCTATAGTGTGACGTCACCACGCTCCGACGTACGTTTCGCCAATCTCTGCTTGTTTTTATCGAGGATGTCCTTGACTGCTGCTTGCGTTCTTTTGTAGTTATAAATCCACTTCTGATTGGTTTACAGATTTCCTTTCTAGGTGTATTATTAGCTGACTGTGCATTATGGAAAATATACTTATTATACGATGTCAGAAAACATTAATGACATTATAAAAAAGGTACATATTTATGCAACTAGTAAAAATTAATCAGAATCAATATGAATGTAAACATAATTTTTTTTTAAAAAACAGCGTGGGAATCGAACCTGGGTCTTTGAAACTATGCATAAAATTAAACTCATGTATTAGCCCACTACACTATTTAGAAACACTGCTGCTACATAAAATCAATCTTTCTTATAGTTAAAAAATAAGTGCATTACATATAAAAATTATACAGGGAATCGAACCAGCAACCTTATAATAAAATTAAGACTTTAAATACAAAGGTTTAGCCCTCTCTGCTATTGGGCATGTAGGAATATTAAGAAAGGGTAAAATAACCAATAAAGAGATGGGACCAAAGGAAAGATGGGGATATTATTTTACAAAATGATAGAGTTCAAAATCTTTATTAAGGCCATTTGGAATTATAGTGTTGAGATCAATGATCCATTTCATCTCCACTTTACCTAATTCTGTGTTTATGTCACCAAATCTCCAATGTGGTTTAACTTTTTGTATACCCAAATATGATATAGTTTGTTTAGGATCACAATTATGTTACATTTTGTAATCACACGTTTATCATAACTTTTTTTGATATTATATACATGTTAAACCTAATAGATAATTTCCTAGATGTTCTTCCGATATAAATGAAATGACACAAACATTTTAGTAAATAGATTACATTGTCTGAGTTACAAGTAATCATTTGTCTTATCTCATCATTTTTGTTACTTCTCATTTCTAGAGATCTGATGTTTCTCTCTTGTTGGCTAAAGAGTGTACAGAGTTTAGCCATCAAGAGAGAAACATCAGATCTCTAGAAATGACGAGAAATAACAATTACGAGATAAGACAAATGATCTAGGAAATTATCTATTAGGTTTAGAGAACATGTATATAATATCAAAAAAGGTTATGATAAACATGCCCTATCGGACCATTTCAAAAGGAAACATAATTGTGATTCTAAACAAATTATATCATATTTGGGTATACAAAACATTAAACCACATTGGAGAGGTGGTGACACAAACACAGCATTAGGTAAAGTGGAGATGAAATGGATCTTTGATCTCAACACTATAATTCCAAATGGCCTTAAAGGGACAGTCAACACCAGAACTTTTGTTGTTTTAAAAGATAGATAATCCCTTAATTACCAATTCCCCAGTTTTGCATAACCAACACAGTTATAATTATACATTTTTTACCAGTGGCGTCACTAGGGGGGGGCGGGGGGGGCGGCCCGCACCCGGGTGACACCATAAGGGGGGTGACACCACCAAACCAGGCAGCAGCTGTTAGTAAATAGTATTTGATTTGTATTATATATATTATTTGTAAATGTTTAACTTTTATTTCTGAATAGTAAGTGTGGCGTTGTTGTTCTTGTTCAGTTAAATGTTGTATTAACTTTAATTAATGTAATATAGTACATGGGGGGGATCTGTCCGTCCGTGACCCAACGTATGTAACCGTGACGTCAGTGACTGTGATCAATCTACTCCATTATAGACTAGACTCACTCAGTAGAATCATCACTCTAGTCGGAGCAGCAGGGGCAGGACATGCAGCCACAGACAGACGGTCACGTTCCTCAGCAATGTCTGGCTGACAGTGACACACAGTCACTCACATGCAGCACCACCCATTAGGAACGTGACAAGAGATGAACAGGGCGCAGGCTAAGTCGGGGGAGGAGCAAATAGTCACAACACTAGTGACTGCTCATGCGCAGGACTCAGGATGAAGACGACGTCACGTATAGAGAGAGCGGGAGCGGCCGAGAGCGGGACGACATGCTACACAACTGTAGGCAGGCAGGCAGGGCAGAAAGCGCCAAGTGAACGTGAATTAAGGGTAAGTCACTGTCTGTCAGTGTCATCTCAGTGCTGTGTGCGGTGTCGGATGTCCATGTCGGTGTGTGACAGACTGACTGACAGTGATCATCATCTTGATCTTCTATTTCTTTTCTAGTAATCTGTCTGATCTGAGATCAGGTGAGGGTGGGGAGGTGGTCTGGTCTACACGGTATGATACACTGAGTACTAGTAATCAGTAGTAAGCCAAAAAGTCACAATCGATTGAATCAATTACAACAATTGCTTTATTGCTTACAACAATGTGTATTCTGATTCATTATCATTTTATTTTGGGCAAGCCTTTAAAATGTAAATATTACTATGATCACATTGCTTGAAAGTTTCAGTAAGTAAGGGTAAGGCTGGCCCTTTAATCAAATAATTGTTATCAATAATCCTTCCTGGGAAAGGCATTTAACCAGTCAGTAACAAAGAAATCTCTCTCCCCAGAGGCACTGAATTGTGTTTCTGTCATTAGGTTGCATTGCACTTCTAGAGGATTTTAAAAATCCTCTGGAAGTGCAATGCAACCTCCAGGAAGGATTATTGATTTGATAAAAAATATTTAAAGGGCCAGCCTTACTGAAACTGTCAAGCAATGTGATCATAGTAATATTTACATTTTAAAGGCTTGCCCAAAAGAAAATGAATACACATTGTTCGTTGTAAGTAATTATTGTAATTGATTCAATCGATTGTGACTTTTTGTCTTACTGATTACTCAGTGTATCTTACCGTGTAGACCAGACCACCTCCCCATCCTCACCTGATCTCAGATCAGAGACAGATTGAAATAGAAATAGAAGAGAAGATGATGATCACTGTCAGGAATTAATATTATACTCATTAAAAGTCAAATAAGCTTTAAGGCATTCTTTTTAAATAGTTGAAACTTTCAGACAGTGGACATAAATCAGACATACATGATGATAAATGAAGATCACTGATGTTAAAACCCAAGTCCTTTCATTCCCACTAACCTGAAGATTCCCATAGAACCAACTATTCAGACATCTTATAGTGCAATTCAATGCTGACAGGAAATTGTTAAATACCAATTATTTTGAAAAACAAAGTGATTTTTAAGACAATTTCATACATTGCCAGTTCTCCAGCAAGTCTAAATTAAATGAAATATGAATTATTTGTTCCCCAGCTAAGTATTTCCCTTTGGAACCCTGCACAACTGCAATGGGCTATGTATACTGTGTATTATAAGGGCATTACTTCTATACACTATACACAGAATACAGAAGTGGTATATATGACACTACAGAATTGTTGTAACACATGTAATTATTAACACTAGATATTTGTGATGAATAACACTGTTTTGAGTTTATTCACAATAACGATGTATATAATGTACTTGGAATATTTGATAATATATACCGGAAGTCATGTGACTGTTGATACTTCCGGTTGCAATTGAATGGAACGCAAACAACGTTCCACACACGAATGTTTGGCGGGGTTTTCGATCACTGAGGGTACACAGGTATTGTGCATTTGTAATTTGTATTATGGTATATTAATGTGTGATTTTGACACTTATGTTATGCTGATGACGGGGACTTGCTCCCTGAAAACGTTTCATTAAAAAGAGACTTTTTTTGTTCTCCACTTTACAAAAGACCTGAGAGTGCAGTTATTCTATTGGAGATATTTGTTGCATTGCTGCATCCAGGCAGACGACATTAGGAGGGTATATCCTGTGATCCTGTGCAAGGGACGGTATTATATATATACTATATATATATAACAAAACAATATATATATATATATATATATATATATATATATAGAACAAAACAATATATAAACTTGCTTAAATCACAATCCAATAAACAGAAACATAAAAAACAATGTGATAGTGCACAAAAGGATATGTACAAAATGTCCCAAAGGGTGGCAACTGCTGTTAATGTTTCCAGACAAATCCTCAGGGAAAAGGGGGGGGGAAACACATATGGCGAAGTCCTGATGATAATTAATAGCTCATAATTAAAGCAGAGAGGTACTCACATACTCTAGAGCTTAAAAATCAAGCTCTAGATTTTCAGGCACAGGAAGACTCCAAGTAGGAGATGGAGGCAAAGATTGAAGTCCCAAATGGGTTAAAGCTCTGAATGGAAGGACTCAGAAGTGGATAAAAAATAAACAATTTATTTATAAAAACAAGTGAGGTCACAAGGCATTAATAAGAGACTGTCCAAAGCAAACAACCAAAGCAAACAAAGACAGTGTTTTCCCAATATCTTATGAAGGCAGTTTTTCGGTTCAGTATGGCACAAGACTCTGCCTATAGTGTGACGTCACCACGCTCCGACGTACGTTTCGCCAATCTCTGCTTGTTTTTATCGAGGATGTCCTTGACTGCTGCTTGCGTTCTTTTGTAGTTATAAATCCACTTCTGATTGGTTTACAGATTTCCTTTCTAGGTGTATTATTAGCTGACTGTGCATTATGGAAAATATACTTATTATACGATGTCAGAAAACATTAATGACATTATAAAAAAGGTACATATTTATGCAACTAGTAAAAATTAATTAGAATCAATATGAATGTAAACATACATTTTTTTTTAAAAAACAGCATGGGAATCGAACCTGGGTCTTTGAAACTATGCATAGAATTAAACTCATGTATTAGCCCACTATACTATTTAGAAATACTGTTGCTATCTAATAAAATCAATCTATCTTATAGTGAAAAAATTAGTGCATTACATATAAAAATTATACAGGGAATCGAACCAGCGACCTTATAATAAAATTAAGACATTAAATACAAAGGTTTAGACCTCTCTGCTATTGGGCATGTAGGAATATTAAGAAAGGGTAAAATAACCAATGAAGAGATGGGACCAAAGGAAAGATGGGGATATTATTTTAAAAAATGATACAGTTAAAAATCTTTATTAAGGCCATTTGGAATTATAGTGTTGAGATCAAAGATCCATTTCATCTCCACTTTACCTAATTCTGTGTTTATGTCACCATCTCTCCAATGTGGTTTAACTTTTTGTATACCCAAATATGATATAGTTTGTTTAGGATCACAATTATGTTTCATTTTGAAATCACAGGTTTATCATAACTTTTTTTGATATTATATACATGTTAAACCTAATAGATAATTTCCTAGATGTTCTTCCGATATAAATGAAATGACACAAACATTTTAGTAAATAGATTACATTGTCTGAGTTACAAGTAATCATTTGTCTTATCTCATCATTTTGTTACTTCTCATTTCTAGAGATCTGATGTTTCTCTCTTGTTGGCTAAAGAGTGTACAGAGTTTAGCCATCAAGAGAGAAACATCAGATCTCTAGAAATGACGAGAAATAACAACAATTACGAGATAAGACAAATGATCTAGGAAATTATCTATTAGGTTTAGAGAACATGTATATAATATCAAAAAAGGTTATGATAAACATGCCCTATCGGACCATTTCAAAAGGAAACATAATTGTGATCCTAAACAAACTATATCATATTTGGGTATACAAAACGTTAAACCACATTGGAGAGGTGGTGACACAAACACAGCATTAGGTAAAGTGGAGATGAAATGGATCTTTGATCTCAACACTATAATTCCAAATGGCCTTAAAGGGACAGTCAACACCAGAACTTTTGTTGTTTTAAAAGATAGATAATCCCTTAATTACCAATTCCCCAGTTTTGCATAACCAACACAGTTATAATTATAAATTTTTTACCTCTGTAATTACCTTGTATCTAAGCCTCAGCAGACTGCCCCCTTATTTCAGTTCTTTTGACAGACTTGCATTTTAGCCAATCAGAGCTGACTCCATGGTAAATTCATGTGCCTGAGCTCAATGTTATCTATATGAAACACGTGCATTTTGATGGTGAAAAACTATCAAAATGCACTTAGATTAAAGGTGGCCTTCAAGGTCTAAGAAATTAGCATATGAACCTCCTAGGTATAGCTTTCAACTAAGAATACCAAGAGAACAAACAACAAATCAAAATTGGTGATAAAAGTAAATTGGAAAGTTGTTTAAAATTACATGCCCTATTTGAATCATGAAAGTTTTTTTGGGACTTGACTGTCCCTTTAATAAAGATTTTGAACATTTTTTTAGAATAATATCCCCATCTTTCCTCTGGTCCCATCTCTTTATTAGTTATTTTACCCTTTGCTAAGAAATATATATGCCCAATAGCAGAGAGGGCTTAACCACAGTATATATTGTTTTAATATTATTATATGGCCGCTAGTTCAATCCCCTGCATAATTTTTATATGTAATGCACGCATTTTTTTAAAGATAAGATATACTGATTTTTTGGGAGAAACAGTGTTTCTAAATAGCCTAGTGGGCTAATGCATGTGTTAACTTTTATGCATAGTTTCAAAGACCCAGGTTCGATTCCCACTGTTTTTTTTTTTGTTTGTTTTTTATATATGTTTACATTCATATGGATTCTAATAAATTTTTGCTAGTTGCATAAATATGTACCTTTTTTATAATGTCATTAATGTTTTCTGACATTGTATGATATGTATATTTTCCATAATGCACAGTCAGCTAATAATACACCTGGAAAGGAAATCTGTAAACCAATCAGAAGTGGATTTATAACTACAAAAGAACCCAAGCAGCAGTCAATGACATCTTTGAAAAAGAAATGTATCCAAATAATTTTTAAATGTATCTAGGGTATTGGCATTCACTACCTCCTTTGGTAATGAGTTCCACAATTTTATTGCTCTTACAGTGATAAAACGTTTCCATTGCAGGAGATTAAATCTCCTTTCCTCCAACCTTAAATTGTGACCTCTGGTCACAAAAAATTTATCATTGCACCAGCAGTTTTTGTGTACTGCTGGTACAATTCCGCCCCCTGCAGATTCGCGGCCAGCAGGGGGTGTCAATCAACCCGATCGTTTTCGATCGGGCTGATTGCTGTCCGCCACCTCAGAGGTGGCAGACGAGTTAAGGAGCAGCGGTCTTAGGACTGCTGCTTCATAACTTCCGCTTCAGGCAGAACTGAAGCGGAGTGTGCATTAAGTAATTGGGTTGTGTTTCCTGGGGACCAATCGCAAAAAAGATATTGCAGAACTAGAAAAAGTTCAAAGAAGGGCCACAAAGCTAATAAGGGGATTGGAGAATTTAAGCTATGAGGAGAGGCTAGCCAAATTGGGTCTGCTTTCTTTAGAAAAAAGGCGCTTAAGAGGTGACATGATTACTTTATATAAATATATTCAAGGCCCATATACAGAGATAGCAGAAGCTCTGTTTATTCCAAGAAAATTTTTGTGACCAGAGGTCACAATTTAAGGTTGGAGGAAAGGAGATTTAATCTCCTGCAACGGAAACTTTTTTCACTGTAAGAGCAATAAAATTGTGGAACTCATTACCAAAGGAGGTAGTGAATGCCAATACCCTAGATACATTTAAAAATTATTTGGATACATTTCTGTCTATAAACAAAATTCATGGATATGATTGCTAGTATTAAATGTGTCACCTTTTAGTGGGATTATGTAAGCTTAACTGGAGCTTTTTGTATATATTTTAGATTTGTATAGATTGAACTCGATGGACTTCGGTCTTTTTTCAACCTCATCTACTATGTTACTATGTTACTATGTTTGAGTTATGGATGTTAAACTGTTAAGCTTATTTAAGGGAGATTGTACTGTAAAATTGTCTTCCTTTTAATGCCTTCCCAATAACCATTTTTACCTGTTGCAGCGTACTACATTGTTTACAAATAGTTCCTTTACTTTTATTTTGGCATGTAAAATAGCTTTTCACATGCCATTGAAATTGATGGTGGAATTTGTTAACAATATTGTGATATTCGAAGATTGCGTTTACACGTCTATAGAGTATTAGGGTATTTTTTCCACTTTTTCGAGGTAATCTAGACAGTAGGTGTTTAGCTGAAGGTATATATACTTTAAAATTAGGGGACAGCTAATTAGAAGCTAAACCGACGTCTGTAAAAAGCCAAACTTAGACTATTGTGCAAACGAAAACTGTTAGTTTCAACTTGTAATACAAGTGCTAACTGACAAGGGTAAAAACCTTACTTCTAGAGGAGTTAACGCTCGAACGGTAGCATTAAATACTGCTCCACTTCTAATCTCACCCTTAATATTTAACCATTCCATCACCAACCTCTCTCATAATTTTGGTTATAGCTTGTTTTTTTGTGTTTTTCAATAGTACACACAGATTTGTATTTTTGCAGTGGCTGTTGTAATTAGGATTTAGAAATATATAAATATATTGTTTAAAGTGTCCATTTATTAAATATTATGTTTATTTAGGGGGGCATATTAGGTAGTTTGGGAACTAAATTGTTGAGCTGGTGTCTTTATTAACAGGAAGTTTGTAAAGACCAGGGGAATAGTGCAATGTTTCTACTGTCACGCCGCGCCGTTGCTAGGGGTACGGCGTCCTCTCCATGCTTGTTGTCTAGGGCTGTGTCGGCTCAGTATGCGTGCGGCGCTGAGGTCATCGCCACACGCTCCTGATGCCGGCCGGTCTCTTGGCGCCTTGCCAAGGGTATTTAAACAGGCAGCAAACGACCTGTTACTGCCCAAGTATAGGTGCTACTTCGTGTACCCCTGGGAGTGACAGATCGTTTGCTGGATGATACCTTGTTGCTGAAACTCTGCCTGTCTTACTACGCTAAATGGTTAACCCCTTATCTGATGGACTGATACTTGTTACTGAACCTTGCCTGTCTCACTACGCTAACTGGTTAACCCCTTATCTGCTGGACTGATACTTGTTACTGAACCCTGGCTGTCTCACTACGCTAAATGGTTAACCCCTTATCTGCTGGACTTATACTTGTTACTGAACCTTGCTTGTCTCACTACGCTAACTGATTAACCCCTTATCTGCTGGACTGATACTTGTTACTGAACCTTGCCTGTCTCACTACGCTAACTGGTTAACCCCTAATCTGCTGGACTGATACCTTGTTGCCGAAACCCTGCCTGTCTTACTACGCTACCTGGTTAACTCCTAATCTGCTGGACTGATATTTTGTTGCTGAATCCTTGCCTGTCTTACTATGCTACCTGGTTAACCCCTGAATTGCTGGTCTGCTTTTCTGTTGCTGTATCCTGTCTGCCTATTTGCCTTGTGCTGTCCTACCTGTGGTGAGTGCCGCTCTTCTCATTTTCCTGATATTCTCTGCTCTGGGATATTCCCTATCTTTCCGACTCGACGCCGGGATAACAAGACTACTGGCCGAGTTTGGTCTGATAGAGGAGTATCCCACGAGCCTCACATTATACTTGGGCCATGGAACCGGATGAGGTGGCACGAGCTGTTTATCTCCAAGGACAGATGTTGGGAACCCATACTACGCAATTGCAGAATATGGATTTCAAGCTGGAGGCTATCACTGCTCAACTCTCCTTAATGGTCACTTCGAGGAGTACCACTCCTGTTGTTACACCGCCAGTCCCTGCTCCTAGCACTGTGGCTTCTCCCTCTGCTTCTGGAAACATACCCCGGATACCTTTGCCTGACAAGTATGAAGGTACTACAGATTGCAGGGGTTTCCTTAATCAATGCAGGCTGCACTTCCGTAATGATCCCCACACCTTTCAGTCTCCCCAGTCAAGGGTCACCTTTATCATTTCCTTGCTGAAAGAGAAGGCCCAAGCCTGGGTATCTCCTCTTCTGGAACAAGACGCTCCACTTCTGCATGATGCTGATGAGTTCATCTCTGCTTTTTCTGCTGTGTTTGGGACTTCTGGCCATACCTCTGCTGCGGAATATTCCCTCCTGGATATTTGCCAGGGCAACAGACCCGTGGCTCAGTTTACCGTGGAGTTCCGCACCTTGGCACTTGAAACCACTTGGGATGGCAGTGCTCTCAAGGCAGCTTTCAGGAGGGGTCTGCATGAACGCATCAAAAAATGAACTCACCTATCGGGATATTCCTTCTTCTTTGGAGGACTTTATAGCACTTTGTATCAGCCTAGACTCTCGCTTTCAGGAGAGACAAGCGGAGAGAGACCGAACTAGGAGGGTCCTCCCTTCCCGTCCCCCTGTTCGTTCGGCTCAGGTGGTATCCTCTACCCCTTCTGCAGCTCCAGTTATCTCAGTGGAGGAACCCATGGACCTCTCCTCCTTCAAACCTTCAGAGTCCGAGAGACAGAGAAGGAGGAGACTGAGGCTATGCTTTTATTGTGGCTCTAACTCCCACCAACTAAAGGACTGTGACATTCGGCTGGGAAAAGTCAATGCTTAGAGGATAACACAGGGGTACCTCTAAGCATGATCTCTACCAAACCCCCTCACTCCTCTCAGATCCTGGTACCTGTTACCCTTACCTTCCTTCAGAATACTGTCCACACTCAGGCCTTCATTGATTCGGGGGCAGCTGGCAACTTCCTGGATCACCGTTTTATGATTCAAGCTGGTCTACCTCTTCAACAGAAAAGACATTGTCTCAAGATAACTACCCTGGATGGCTCCCCCCTTGGTTCAGGTTTGATCCATTTTGAGTCAGCACCCCTGACCGTCGGTGTTCTTCATACTGAACAGCTCCAGTTCGAGGTTATTCATTCCCCAGCTCAGCCTGTCATCCTTGGCCTCCCTTGGCTTTGCTTATACAATACACAGTTCGACTGGGCTGAGGGACAACTGGCTTCTTGGGGTGCCTCCTGTTTCCACTCCTGCCTTGCTAAAGTCACTACCCTGCTCCACATTCCCATAGCCAGCATCCTGACTCCCTCCATCCTTCCTTTGGTATATGCAGACTTTGCTGATGTGTTTGAGAAAACAGCAGCCAATGTGCTGCCACCCCACCGTCCCTATGACTGCAAGATCGATCTCCTTCCCGGAGCCCCACTTCCTAAAGGTAGGACGTATCCACTCTCCAAGGCTGAAACCAAATCCATAGAGGAGTACATCCAAGAGAACCTAGCTAAAGGTTTCATTCACCCTTCTTCCTCTCCTGCTGGGGCTGGCTTCTTTTTTTATTGGTAAGAAGGATGGTGGGCTCAGACCCTGCATAGACTACAGGGCCTTGAACAACATAACCATCAAGAATCGCTATCCCATACCACTGATCACCGAATTGTATGACTCACTCCAGAATGCTCGCTTCTTCACTAAATTGGACTTACGTGGGGCATACAATTTAATCTGCATCTCTCCTGGCCACGAATGGAAGACTGCCTTCAACACAAGATCTGGGCATTATGAATACCTTGTAATGCCCTTTGGGCTGTGTAATGCCCCTGCAGTCTTCCAGGCATTTGTCAACTACATCTTTCGTGACCTTCTCAACCACACTGTCATTGTCTACTTGGATGATATCCTTGTTTTTTCTTCCACTTTAGAGGAGCATCACAGGCACATGAGACAGGTGCTTCTTCGTCTCAGGGATAACTCATTGGTAGCGAAGCTAGAAAAATGTGAGTTTGATAAAGTCCAGATCCAATTCCTTGGATATGTCATCTCAAGGGAGGGTTTTGCCATGGATCCTGCTAAACTCACCGCTGTACTAAAATGGCTTCGACCTGCCTCCTTAAAGGAATTACAGAGGTTCTTGGGGTTCTCCAATTATTACCGCAAGTTCATAAAGAACTTTTCTCAAACAGTCGCTCCTCTCACTGAATTGACTAGACGGAATAAGGACTGCAAACATTGGCCTCCTGAGGCCATAAATGCCTTTTCTTCTCTGAAAAAGGCTTTCTGTTCTGTTGCTCCTGTCCTCCGCCATCCCGATCCTGACTTACAGTTCACTTTAGAGGTTGATGCCTCCGAGGTAGGGGCTGGAGCAGTTCTTACCCAAAGAGACCCTCTGACTTCCAAATCACACCCTGTAGCCTTTTTTTCTAAATGTTTCACTCCTGCTGAGAGGAACTACGATGTGGGAAATCGTGAACTCTTAGCCATTAAAATGGCCTTAACCGAATGGCGTCACTGGTTGGAGGGCACCGCCAATCCTGTTCAAATCCTCACCAACCATAAGAATCTGACTTACCTAGAAACTGCTCATTGACTCAACCCTCGTCAGGCCAGGTGGACTTGTTCTTTTCCTGTTTTCACTTTGTGGTTTCCTACCTTCATGGAACCAAGAACAAGAAGGCGAACGCCCTTTCCCGTCAGTTCTCTCACTCAAGTGATTCCTCCGAAGCTCCTATTGAACACATCATACCCCCTCCTGTGTGATCGCTCAACTCAATACCACTCTTCTGCAAACATGCTCAGTCTAGTAAACCTCCTGATGCCCCCATGGCCTCTGATATCCTCTTTGTACCTCGGAACCTCCGTATTCCTGTGCTAGTCTGGGCTCATGATAACAAACTATCTGGACATCCTGGTTCGACTAGGACCTTCAGGTGTCTTCGCCAGCATGTTTGGTGGCCTACTATGAAGTTTGACGCTCAGGACTACGTGAAAGAATGCACAATTTGTGCTACCAACAAGACTCCCCGATCCTTGCTTTCTGACTTGCTCCAACCATTGTCCATTCCCAAACGACCCTGGACACACATAACAATGGACTTAATTGTGGATCCCCCCTCTTCCGACCACCATACAGTTATCTGGGTTGTGGTGGATCCCTTTTCCAGACTGGCTCACTTCGTACCCCTAACCAAACTGCCTTCTGCTCAGGAATTGGCTTCGCTTTTTCTCTTGCATGTGGTACGACTTCATGGCATTCCTGTAAATATTGTCTCCGACAGGGGTTCACAGTTCATCTCTGCCTTCTGGAGAGCCTTTTGTAAGTTGATTGGAACCACCGTTTCCTTGTTGTCTGGTTACCATCCTCAGACCAATGGACTAACTGAGAGAGCAAACCAGGATCTTGAAGCCTACCTTAGAGCCTTTGTCAACACTCGCCATACCAACTGGTCTGGTTTGCTACCCCTAGCTGAATTGGCAAGAAACACTCATTGGCACTCGTCTCTTCGATGCTCTCCATTTCAAGCTGCAGCAGGTTATCAACCTCGTATCTTCCCTCTTTCAGTTCGGTCCACTGGGGTTCCTGCCGCAGACCGTCACATTACTGATCTCACCACTCATTGGCAACGTAATCGCTCTCAGCTGCGTTCAGCTGTCTCTAGATGTAAGAAGTTTGCTGACCGCCAAAGGGCTTCTGTACGTGCCATTCCAGTGGGTGAACAGGTTTGGGTCTCCACTCGACATATCCGCCTACATCAACCCTGTCACAAATTGGGGCTTAGGTTTATTGGTCCTTACAAGGTCCTGAAAAGACTGTCCCCTGTTGCCTACAAAGTGGCCTTGTCGAGAACCCTACGCATACATCCAGTCTTCCACATCTCACTACTCAAACCATACATCAAGAATAGATATTCCCAGCCTCAAACTCCTCCTCCTCTGCTCCTGGTCCGTGGTAACCCCGAATATGAGGTGGCTAAGATCCTGGACTCCAGATACAGGTGCAGATAACTGCAGTATCCGATAAATTGGAAGGGCTACTCTGTGGCAGACCGTTCCTGGGTCCCTGCCCGTGATTTGCAAGCTCCATCTCTGGTCTCCAAATACCATGCTGCTCACCCTTTGAAGCTGGCTCTGGTTCCCGGAGGGAACCCTTGAGGAGGGGGCTATGTCACGCCGCGCCGTTGCTAGGGGCGCGGCGTCCTCTCCATGCTCGTTGCCTAGGGCTGTGTTGGCTCAGTATGTGTGCAGCGCTGACGTCATCGCCGCATGCTCCTGATGCTGGCCGGTCTTTTGGCGCCTTGCCAAGGGTATTTAAACAGGCAGCAAATGACCTGTCACTGCCCAAGTATAGGTGCTACTTCGTGTACCCCTGGGAGTGACAGATCGTTTGTTGGATGAGAACTTGTTGCCAAAACCCTGCCAGTCTTACTGCACTAAATGATTAATCCCTTATCTGCTGGACTGATACTTGTTACTGAACCTTGCCTGTCTCACTACGCTAACTGGTTAACCCCTTATCTGCTGGACTGATACTTGTTACTGAACCCTGGCTGTCTCACTACGCTAAATGGTTAACCCCTTATCTGCTGGACTGATACTTGTTACTGAACCTTGCCTGTCTCACTACGCTAACTGATTAACCCCTTATCTGCTGGATTGATACTTGTTACTGAACCTTGCCTGTCTCACTACGCTAACTGGTTAACACCTAATCTGCTGGACTGATACCTTGTTGCCGAAACCCTGCCTGTCTTACTACGCTACCTGGTTAACTCCTAATCTGCTGGACTGATACTTTGTTGCTGAATCCTTGCCTGTCTTACTACGCTACCTGGTTAACCCCTGAATTGCTGGTCTACTTTCCTGTTGCTGTAACCTGTCTGCCTATTTGCCTTGTGCTGTCCTACCTGTGGTGAGTGCTGCTCTCCTCATATTCCTGATATTCTCTGCTCTGGGATATTCCCTATTTTTCCGACCCGGGATAACAAGACTACTGGCCGAGTTCGGTCTGATAGAGGAGTATCCCACGAGCCTCACATCTACATTGCAAAACATCTGTGTCAAAGTCAAATCCCAAAGCAAAAGTATTGTAAAGAAGGGGACTGGGAATTCAAGTTTGAAAATAGATATTAATCCCATCACCATTTTACTTCTAAAACGTTTTACCACAAAGCTTCTATTTCAACATATGTGGTGGCATGTGTATATGTTTTTATGTTTGATTGTCCATGTGGATGTCTGTGTGTGTCTGCATGTGGATGTCTATGGATTTGTGTGTGTGTGCATATGTGAATTTTTATGGGTGCCTGTGTATGTCTAGGGACACCTGTGTGTGCATATGTGAATGTCTATGGGTGGGTGTGTGTGTGCATATGTGGATGTCTATGTGTGCTTGTGTATGTCTAGGGGCACATTAGTGTGTGCATATGTTGATGTTTATGGGTGTGTGTGTATCTGTGGATGTCTATGTGTATGTGTATGTGTGTTTGCATGTGTATGTCTAGGGGCACCTGAGTGTGTGAATATGTGGATATCTATGGGTGGCTGTGTGTTTGTGTGTATGGGTATGACTATGGGTGCCTGTGTGTGTGTGTGTGTGTGTGTGTGTGTGTGTGTGTGTGTGTGTGTGCATGTATTGTGTCTGTAGGTGCCTTTATGAGTGTTTCATGTAAAAATAAGTGACAATGAGACATAGAAGGTTTCAGTTTAGAATTTTGTGGGGACAAATTTTAAATTTTTTGCCCTACAAGCCAGATTCAATAGAAACTGCAATGAATAAAACATCATCAGCACTGTGGAAATTTGACAATGGGGAAGCCATACGGTAGAATCGTAGATATTAGTGCCAAATCAGTTAGATTTTCAGGTTTTTTTTATTTATTTTTTTACAGATGATAAGCCTTTATTTATTTAATTTTTGTTTACAGATAAATCTTTATTTATTTATTTTTTGTTTACAGATGATAAACCTACAGTCCCCAGCTTGCACACCACACATAGCCTTGAAGGTAAGGATTTAAACCTTTAACACCATTTTCTTTTTCTTCTCCCTTTTTAAATATATTTATATTGAGGTAATTAGATACAACATGAATTCAATAAGACACAATCACAGGGTAGTATTGCATGTCTAACAGTATGAGCTTAAGAATGCATATCAAATCATATTAAACAGGTGTGGTCCATGAGTTACATATACTGAAGTCATCAAGTCTGTTAGAATATGATATATAATATGAACGTCCAACAAGAATAAAAACCTTTAAGTAAATAATCCTGGACGGGAGAAGTTAGACCTCATTTTCAATAGATGGTAGGCTGTTTAGTTTGATGAGTAGTAAGGTACAGGTGTGTGTAAGTTAGCAAACCCACTATTGGTGATGGTATATTCTGAAGGCTTGAAAAAGGGAGGGGGGAGTAGATAGGGAAATCTGAGTGGAAAGGTTTCTCCTATTTCTTTGGGGAAGAGTGCTAAACTGTTATTGGTTTTTTTAATGGAAGTTAATTTAGATTGGGTTGTACGATGTCGCAGCTTTGCTGCTATTAGAGAGGAGGTTTTATTGCCATGGTAGTAGTAGTTTTTTTTTAAGCCTTTCTAAGGTAGATTGAACTTTCTGGAATTCTAGGGCCTGGATTTGCTTTGTGGTAGTTACTATCTTATCGTTAAGTGTGCTAGAATAGGAAATATGGAGTTGATGTCTTAGAGTTCTTAGTTGTGAGGCGAGGACAGAGAGGGGGGATCCCTGTTTTTTACGCATGGTCGCATCTTTCTTAATAAAGTGTCCTCTTAGGTAGGCTTTCAGTGATGCCCAGAGAATTTCGACTGAGGTTTGTGAGTTATCGTTGAAGTTTAAGAACTCGGAGATCTTCTCCTGAAGTTCGAGCTTATTGATAGGACTCATAATTAGCCAGTCTTTAAGACGCCATGAAGGGGGAGTTGAGTTGGAAAGATGAGGGCCAAGTAGTAAGGTTAGAGAATCATGATCAGGCCAAGAAATTGGGGAGATTCTGTTATATTATATGTGATCAAGTGCATGAGAGCTTGTGAAGAAGTAATCAATACAGGTGTGTGATTTATGGGGGGAGGAGTAGAAGGTAAATTCCTTGTCTTTCGGGAGGGACAATCTCCATGAATCATAGAGATCATAATGGTGGAAGAGTTTCTGGAAGGCGTTAGAAAGGGAGTGGGTAGATCTTTCTTATGTGGATGTCTTTGGTCCTGCTCTATCTAGGTTAGGATCCCATATAAGGTTGAGGTCTCCACCCAAGATTAACTCACCCTGCTACACAGCCGATACCGTCCCCAGAAGTTTCCTTAGAAACTGGATTTGTTTAGAGTTGGGGGAATACGCATTTACTAAAGTGACTAAAGTGTTGTTTAGTTTACAGATCAGTATAATAAAGCGGGCCTGAGGATCACATTCTACATAGATGGGATCGTATTTAACATTAGCACTAATAAGTATAGCTACTCCCTAGTTTTGGATTGAAAGGAGGCTTCTACTACTGTTAGTTATTTTTTAAATGTGCTTTTAGTACCTGGAGTGGGAAGCCAGTGGGTTTCCTGAAGGAAAGCTACATCTGCTTTGGTCCTCTGTAAGTAGTTTAATAGGAGACTGCGCTTCGTGGGAGAGTTAAGACCCTGGGTGTTAAGCGTGACCAGGCGGAGGCCCTTCATCCTGGGGATGGGAGGACAGAGAGAGAAAGAGAAAAGAAAAAAAAAGGGGAGGAGGTGGGGGAGGGAAGGAAAGAATGGGAAAGGTTCAAGCTTTTATAGGAAGTGGGGTATTCCTAGAGATGTGAAGATGTCAATCAGGCTAAATGAGTGGGAGGTTAGGGGTTATTTTAATTGTAAGGACACCTGTATATAAATACGGTTAATAAGTATGGATGGGAGTATAGAATTTGAGTGCTAATGTAAAAAAGTTGGGGTCAATCAGCAGTCAAGAGCCGCTTTAAGTTGGAGGAGGGGTTGAAGGAGGCGGTAGAAACAATGATGTAGCCTCTAATGAGGCTAACTGATGTAGACTGATATGAGAAGAACAGTGCAAGTGTGGTAGAGATGATGTTTTGCTCTTTTGTATAGTTATGGAAGAGTTACATAGTAATATGTTAAATGAGTAGAGAATTAGAGCCTATTATAGGGTAAGGAGAATGTTATATTGAGTAGAGAGAAGGTGCTATCTGAAAGGAGATAGTGTTTGTCATAGACGTGCTGGGGAGTATAAGGAGAGAAGATAGAGGAGGGAGTACTGGAGGTAAACACTCCCCCCAGTTATAGTGTGAAAAAGTGTGTAGCTAGGGAAGTATATGGAAATGTGGTTCCCTGAATGATAAAAGTGAAATAGGGCAAGATCAGATTGTGAGTAAAGATTGATTAATATTATAGTATTGGAGAGAGTATTGAGATAGTCAAGTTAAAACAGTACATTGTAACATACCTGTAAAAAAGACATTTAGGTTAGGTAATCTTAAATATGAACAGTAGGATTATATAAACTGCACAGCAAGCTTTCTAGCGGAGGTCTGTGCCCCAAACCTCATTAATATCAGACCATATCCTAGGAAGGGATTATATAGTAGGTGCCTGGTATATCGCTGTTAGTCTTAATCAAACTGGGAATTAAATGGGGTATGGGGTAAGATATGGACAATATGTTTAGGGCTTGGTTAGAACCTGTATAGGATTTAGAACTAGGAAGATTAAAGTTACCGTGGAAACATTTAAATTACAGTTAACTACATGCAGGGGTAGGGGCATTATTTCGAGGTAGACACAGTAGAATACTAAGAGCGATAATGCAAAACTTTCAATACCAGTAAACTTAGTGCAGTGAAGGTTAAGGCTACAGTCCTGAGAAAGCCTTAAGTTTTTAGATAAAGGATACATTGAGTCCTATGCAAAGTCACAAGGCCAGGCTATGAACCCATGTAGAAAGGTAATACAACCCCAAGGGTCTAACAGGATTGGGTCATTTAAGCAAGTTCTCTGGGGTGAATTGTGTCTTTTCTTTTGCATTGTTGAGATTACCTTCTAGGTAGCAGTCGCCACTCAGGGGCAGCTGTGTTGAGTGCAGGAGAAGTCTCAGATGGTTTAATGTTTGGGTCTTGAGGTTGATGTAGTGCAAGTGATTGAAGGAGTTTCATGCCTTGATCTGGCGAGGAGATGATGTATGAGTGGTCTTCGTATTGAAAGAATATCTTCACCGGGAAGCTCCAACTGTACTTCACATTATTTTGGCGTAGACTTTGTGTAAACTGTTTGAATGAGCATCTCTTGGCTAGCCTATGTGGAGATAAATCTGGGAAGATTTGAATGGTGTGATATGGGTCCTTCAAGTTTTTATTGAGGAAAGAGGCTCTAAGAAGTTCTTTTTGAAGGTATAGTAATGCAATCTGATAATAATATCCCTTTGGGTATCAGAGGCTGTGTTTCTTGGTCGAAGAGCCCTGTGGGCTATATCAATAAAAAGCTCCTGGTCTTGAAGGGTTCCAAGTAATTCTTTAAATAAGTCAAATAGGAAGCCAGGTAGGTCTGGAGTGCCAATATCTTCAGGTATGCCCCGGATCCTTATATTATTGCGGCATGACCTGTCCTCTAGATCCGCCAGTTTGGATTCTAGGTCTGATATAATTTCTGCCAGATTCTGAGTATAGGACAGGAGATTTGTATGGTCCACATTGAGATCTTCATGCTTCCTCTCCAGAGTCTCTGTACGCTCTCCTAGAGATGAGATGTCTCTTTTGAGTTCACTAACTGATGACTTGAGGTCTTGTTTGAGAGATGTGTAGTGGGTGTCCATTTTATCAGATAAGGCTTTGATTGAGTCAAGTATAGAGGAGTGTGGGGCGATAGACCTGTCGGCAATTTGATTGTCAGGTCTATGAGTTCCATTAAGTGAAGTAGTGGATTCTCTAGAATCTTCATCGGAAACCTCTTGATCATAGTATTTTACTCTTGAAGTGGCCTGCTAGGGTCCGTTTAAGATTTTCTTGGTGTTTTTGTTTTTTCTTTGTAGATTGAGCCATCTTGAGAGATAGAGTATTTCACTTTTAACTTTAAGGAGATATATAGACCCAAAGTTGTGACTTCCCTAAAGAGAATGGAAACTGAGGGGAGTATGTCCGGCACCCTTAGCCCAGAGTAATTAGCACTGCATGGTCATCCAACTAGTGTTCAGTGTGATCTGTTGTTCCTCTGTATTTTATAGGAAGGTGGATGATTCTTGAGGGTGTCTCTATAAGAGCCTCAGCTGATTATAGGTTGGAGTACTTCTGTATGCGCCCCCCTCCTGGGGAGGTGCCCCCTTTGGGTGAAGTGGGTAAAAGGAATAGGGGTATGACCCACAGGCAATGAGGGCCAGCGGGAAAGGGAGGAGAGAGGCTTAATACTCAGAGTAGGTGGGTTGTAGGGGGTTGGTTGCTCTGAAAGAGCTGTATATCAGCCGCTACTCTGAGAAGGTTCAGAGGATGTCTTCGCTGGTAAATGGAGCTGCAGGCACTGAATAGTATTGAGGACTATGGCCTATATTCAGTGAATTTTTGGGGATGGTACAGCTTCAGTCAGTAGCGTAGTGGGTGCGCTTAAGGGCCTGGGTAATATAGTAGACCTGGATTTATGAATCAGTAGTTTGCACTATGATATATGGGCCACCTTGGAAGAGCACAAGTTAGAACACCTATAATGAAAATGGTTGTGTGCAGTGTTGTGCTCAGTTGCGTAGGTGAGAAAGCCTCTGTAGGATCTTTTGGTGGTTGGGCCTCACTAGGCTGTGTTATATGCTAGAGTAGTGAAGTGGCTCTCGGATGCAGGAGAGGAGTGTTCTAATCAGGTTGCCTCTGCTTCTTTGAGATCTAGGCCAGTGGTCTGGTGGTTTTAAATAACTGGTGTAATGAGTCCCGCTTTAACAGCCTTTATTGGAGGGTTAGTGCCGGGTCTTAGGTGAGATGTGGACACTAGCTGGAGGCCTCCCTAATTGGTGTGTAACTACCAGGCTCTGTGTTGTCCTTGTAGGAAGCGTGGTAAGGGGAGCCTGTGAGGCATAGTGGTCAGTAACTGTCTACTCCTAGATATCGTTCCTAGTGTGGATGGGTGTCGGGAGTGACTTACTGTCTAGCATTCTTCTCAGCCAGGTCCTAGGAGATCCAGAAACTGTTCTGCGGAGTTACTCCTGTGTCTGTGTGCTGACTGAGGAGTCATGGCAAAATTGCAGCCTTTTGCGCGCTACGGAGCACTTGTGGATTGAGCGCAAGGTGAAGAGGGCCGCAGCTGCACTTACGCTCGTATTTGGCTAAGCAGTTTGGCTCACTATATCGGTGGACGAGGTTGGTGCTAAGCTTGTATAGTTTAGCCTAGTCTAGAGGTACCTCTTCGGTCGCCGCTTTATCGCGGGACTGTTGCATAGCTCCCAGCTGTTAAAGTTCACCAGCGAATGACACCGGCTTAGACACTGTGCTTCAGGTGCCTAGATTATGGCTAGATGATTAGCAAATTGTATTGGTATTTTTTTTCTCTTTTGGGAGTGTTGTTTTTTTTTTTTAATGCACTTTGTCTCTCGTTTGTCAGGAGAGTTCTGTGCTGTTGCGACTGTTCAGTACTGTGGTTAGCTCTGCCTCCTTTCTCCTCCCTTTTAACAGGTAAACATATGCAATTATTAGTTTTCCATTGATTCTCAGCACTGAAAACACATTATTGGATTGATGATAAAGGGCCCTATTCTTATGATGGAACAGGACTGTTCAATGCAATCACTATCCAAAATCCCAATACTTACTCAATGGAAACGAGCCCTTATTTGGCAAACACATTTTTACCACGCCTCCATTGAGTTGATATTTACATCTCTGTAAGGTTAAGTTACAATATATGAAAACATTAATGTTTTAAATAAATGCTTTTACGTTCTGAATTATCTCCTGTTGTGATCTTGCAAAGTTGTTAAGTTCATGAAAATAACTTAAAGGAATGGGAAAGTCAAAATTAAAGTAGCATTATTCAGATAAAACATGTCATTTTAAGACACTTTTAAATTCACTTCTATTTTCAAATGTATTTTGTTCTCTTGGTATTCATTGTTGAAAAATAATTAGTACAAATCCAACCCTAGTGGGAGCTAGCTGTTTTCTGCACACATTTGTTACTTATGATTGGCTGACTAAATGTGTTTAGATATTTCTCAGTAGTGTATTGTTGCTCCTTCACCAAAGAATATCAAGGGAATTAAGAAAATTTGATAATAGAAGTAAATTGTAAAGTTATTTAACTTTGTATATTCTGAATACTGAAAGAAAGAAAAAAAACAAGGGTTTAATGTCCCTTTAAAAAATATTTAAAATATCCTCATATTGGTCTGTTTAAAGCAGGGTGTTACGGTATTTGTTTTTTAAATGCATGCCCACTATGCACATCATGCCCCTTTTGTATTAACTTTTCCTAAACATTTATCACTAAAGTTTTGGGACACAACAGGTTAATTGTGCAAATTTCAATTTCAAATATTATTATGCGCTGTACAAAGACTCTCAGAGCAAGTCAAGCAATAAAAGTGACAAAGAGAAATGAAGTAATGGATATTATAATCAAAGAACTATAATTAACATTTTAACATTTTAATATGAAACAATAGAATTAAAAGGACAATACAATACAAATAATATATTTTAACACTACCTACCGGAACACATAGTGCTGACTGTAAAGTTTGGTGGAGGAGGGATAATGGTCTGGGATGTTTTTAAGTGGTTGGGCTAGGTCCTTTAGTTCCAGTAATGGGTCATCTTAATGCTACAGGATGCAAAGACATTTTAGACAATTGGGTTGCTTCAAACATTGAGGAAACAGTTTCCTTTTCCACCATAACTCTGCACCTATGAAGTCTTGGCTTGATGAGTTTGGTGTGTAAGAACTCTAATGTCCCACACAGAGCCCTTAACTCAACCCCATTGAACACCTTTGGGATGAATTAAAAACCAATTGCAAGCCAGACCTTCTCTTCCAATACAAGTGACCTCACAAATGAAATTTTAACTGAATAGGTACAAATTCCCACACTCCACACTCCAAAATCTTGTGAAAAGCCTTATATCCACAAAGGGGGGCCAACTCCATAATAATTCACAAACGCCTAGATTTAGAGTTTTGTCGGTAAAGACCCGCGTAGCTAACAACCTTTTTTCCTACCGCTGCTTCCAAACAACGCTGGTATTGAGAGTTGTCTGAAGGGCTGCGTTAGGATCCAAAAAGGGTGTGTTGAGCCGAATTTACCGCCACTTCAACCCTCAATACCAGTGTTGCTTACGGTAGCGGTAAGCTGGCAAAACGTGCTCGTGCACGATTCCCCCATAGGAAACAATGGGGCAGTTTTGCCTGAAAAAAAACCTAACACCTGCAAAAGAGCAGCGTTAAGCTCCCAACGCAGCCCCATTATTTCCTATGGGGAAACACTCTCTAAGTCTGCACCTAACACCCTAACATGAACCCAGAGTCTAAACACCCCTAACCTTACACTTATTAACCCCTAATCTGCCGCCCCCTCTATCTCTGACACCTGCATTATACTATTAACCCCTAATCTGCCCCCCCCCAATGTCGCTGCCACCTAACTTCAAGTATTAACCCCTAATCTGCCGACCGGACCTCGCTGTTACTATAATAAATGTATTAACCTCTAAAGCTAAGTCTAACCCTAACCCTAACACCCCGCTAAATTAAATATAATTTTAATCTAACAAAATAAATGAACTCTTATTAACTAAAGTCTTCCTATTTAAAACTAAATACTTACCTGTAAAATAAACCCTAATATAGCTACAATATAACGAATAATTATATTGTAGCTATTTTAGGATTTATATTTATTTTACAGGCAACTTTGTATTTATTTTAACTAGGTACAATAGCTATTAAATAGTTAATAGCTACCTAGTTAAAATAATTACAAAATTACCTGTAAAATAAATCCTAACCTAAGTTACAATTAAACCTAACACTACACTATCATTAAATTAATTAAATAAATTAACTACCAATAACAACAATTAAATACAATTAAATAAACTAAACTAAATTACAAAAAAACCCCACTAAATTACAGAAAATAAAAAAAGATTACAAGAATTTTAAACTAATTACACCTAATCTAAGCCCCCTAATAAAATAAAAAAATAAATAAATAATAAAAGTCCCTACCCTATTCTACATTACAAAGTAATCAGCTCTTTTACCAGCCCTTAAAAGGGCTTTTTGCGGGGCATGCCCCAAAGTAATCAGCTCTTTTGCCTGTAAAAAAAAATACAACCCCCCCAACATTAAAACCCACCACCCACATACCCCTACTCTAACCCACCCAAAGCCCCCTTAAATAAACCTAACACTACCCCCTTGAAGATCTCCCTACCTTGAGTCGTCTTCACCCAGCCGGGCCGAAGTCTTCATCCGATGGGGCAGAAGAGGACATCCAGACCGGCAGAAGTCTTCATCCTATCTGGGCAGAAGAGGACATCCGGACCGGCAGACATCTTCATCCAAGCGGCTTCTTCTATCTTCATCCATCCGACGAGGAGCGGCTCCATCTTCAAGACCTCCGGCGCGGAACATCCTTCTTCACCGACGAAAACCCGACAAATGAAGGTTCCTTTAAGTGACGTCATCCAGAATGGCGTCCCTCGAATTCCGATTAGCTGATAGGATTCTATCAGCCAATCGGAATTAAGGTAGGAAAAATCTGATTGGCTGATCCAATCAGCCAATCAGATTCAAGTTCAATCCGATTGGCTGATTGGATGAGCCAATAGAATTGACCTCGCATTCTATTGGCTCATCCAATCAGCCAATGGGATTGAACTTCAATCCGATTGGCTGATTATATCAACCAATCAGATTTTTCCTACCTTAATTCCGATTGGCTGATAGAATCCTATCAGCCAATCGGAATTCAAGGGACACCATCTTGGATGACGTAATTTAAAGGAACCTTCATTCATCGGGTAGTCGTCGGTGAAGAAGGATGTTCCACGCCGGAGGTCTTGAAGATGGAGCCGCTCCTCGTCGGATGGATGAAGATAGAAGATGCCGCTTGGATGAAGATGTCTGCCGGTCCGGATGTCCTCTTCTGCCAGGATAGGATGAAGACTTCTGCTGGTCTGGATGTCCTCTTCTGCCCCATCGGATGAAGACTTTGGCCCAGCTGGGTGAAGACGACTCAAGGTAGGGAGATCTTCAGAGGGGTAGTGTTAGGTTTATTTAAGGGGGGTTTGGGTGGGTTAGAGTAGGGGTATGTGGGTGGTGGGTTTTAATGTTGGGGGGGTTGTTTTTTTTTTTACAGGCAAAAGAGCTGATTACTTTGGGGCATACCCCGCAAAAAGCCCTTTTAAGGGCTGGTAGAAGAGCTGATTACTTTGTAATGTAGAATAGGGTAGGGACTTTTATTATTGTTTTTTTATTATTATTTTATTATTGGGCTTAGATTAGGTGTAATTAGTTCAAAATTCTTGTAATCTTTTTTCTATTTTCTGTAATTTAGTGTTTGTTTTTTTTGTAATTTAGTTTAGTTTATTTAATTGTATTTAATTGTTGTTATTGGTAGTTAATTTATTTAATTAATTTAATGATAGTGTAGTGTTAGGTTTAATTGTAACTTAGGTTAGGATTTATTTTACAGGTAATTTTGTAATAATTTAACTAGGTAGCTATTAAATAGTTAATAACTATTTAATAGCTATTGTACCTAGTTAAAATAAATACAAAGTTGCCTGTAAAATAAATATAAATCCTAAAATAGCTACAATATAATTATTTGTTATATTGTAGCTATATTAGGGTTTATTTTACAGGTAAGTATTTAGTTTTAAATAGGAATAGTTTAGTTAATAAGATTTAATTTATTTCGTTAGATTAAAATTATATTTAATTTAGGGGGTGTTAGGGTTAGACTTAGACTTAGCTTTAGGGGTTAATACATTTATTATAGTAGCGGCGAGGTCCGGTCGGCAGATTAGGGGTTAATACTTGAAGTTAGGTGGCGGCGATGTGCGGTCGGCAGATTAGGGGTTAAAAATATTTATTATAGTGGCGGCGATGTGGGGGGACCTCGGTTTATTGGTACATAGGTAGTTTATGGGTGTTAGTGTACTTTAGAGCACTGTAGTTAAGAGCTTTATATACCGGCGTTAGCCCATAAAGCTCTTAACTACAGCCTTTCCATGGGCGTAAGGAGTCTTGTCAGTAGAGGCTCTACCGCTCACTTCAGCCAAGACTCTAAATACCAGCGTTAGGAAGATCCCATTGAAAAGATAGGATACGCAGTTGGCGTAAGGGGATCTGCGGTATGGAAAAGTCGCGGCTTGAAAGTGAGCGTTAGACCCTTTCCTGCCTGACTCTAAATACCAGCGGGCGGCCAAAAGCAGCGTTAGGACCCCTTAACGCTGCTTTTGACGGCTAACGCAGAACTCTAAATCTAGGCGATGGTTTTGGAAAGGGATGTTCATATAGGTTTGATGATCAGGGGTCCACATACTTTTGGCCAAATAGAGTAAATATATAAAAAAAGAAAGGCTGGTTTAGCATCTATTCTCTCCAAAATTAGAGCCTACTGCATTAACTCAGTGCTAATCTGAGAGCCAAAGCAGCTGATAATAGTGTCATACACACTGCAGAATGGTTTGCTTGTCAATCAATTGTGTCTGAACTGTAAAAACCAATCAGTGGATGCATATTGAGCCAGATTCCAAGTGTAGCGCAAATAACGCTCCCACTTGAGCGTTAATTGCACTAGAATTAAGATTTTTACGTTCTTCGGGTTGCACTCGTATTATGAGTTGAAAGTATACTGTTTTTGCTCTTGTGGTAACCCGACAAGCACAAAAATCTGAAGTTAGAATATCACAGGGTGCATTCATGTATTCCCCCATAGGAGTCAATGGAGACAGAAACACCCTACTCATGCAAACATGATCACATATTCTCATTTGCACTAACCAGACATGAAAAAATGAATATTTCATATTCCAATGTTCTTTACATAACAGAATATGTTCTATTTATTCATAAATACATTAGACATGTGTGCTTCGTTTCGTTCCGAATCGAAATTCGGACAAATTTGTCAAATTCGGAGCTTAGGATCGATTTGAATTTCCGAATAACCATAGCAACGAAACTAACAAATGAATTCCAAATTAGTTTGGATTTTTTCGTTACATTCAAATGGCCATGAACTAATCACAATTACTCTAGTATTGTACAGTATATAAGGTTATATCACTCTGCTATGGGTTACACCTAATACTACAGTACATAATACTAGTCTAATACACAGCACATCCCACCTAACACATACCGAACTTCCGAATTTACGAATCGAATACATCCAAATACATCCAAATTTATTTGAATCTGAATTAATCCAAATTAATCCAAATGTATCCGAATTCAAATCGTTCCGAAAAAACGAAATTTAACAAAATCTGAATCAGTCCGAAACGAACCGAAACAAATTTTTCCGCCACACACAAGTCTAAAATACATATTTATATATATACATCTGATGATATTTTGGTAACTTATATAACTATACTTATATATGTATACATATATCCTATAATATAAAAGGCCAAGTGTGTTTGTCCGAAGCTGTCATGCGCAGTAGAGACAGCACGAGGACAAACACACCTGGCCTTTGAGTCCCTAGCTGATCTGCGGCAGAATTGGACATGGCCGGCATGAAGGGGGCGTGGCCGGGCGTGAATGGCCTGAGGGGGTGTGGCCAGGGATGAAGGGGGCGTGGCCGGGCGCGGTCGCGCGATAGAGGGGAGAGAGATAGAGAGGGGAGAGAGATAGAGAGGGGAGAGAGATAGAGAGGGGGAGAGATAGAGAGGGGAGAGAGATAGAGAGGGGGAGAGATAGAGAGGGGGAGAGATAGAGAGGGGGAGAGATAGAGAGGGGGGAGAGAGAGAGAGGGGGAGAGAGAGGGGGGAGAGAGAGAGAGACAGAGGGGGAGAGAGAGAGAGGGGGGAGAGAGAGACAGAGGGGGGAGAGACAGAGGGGGGAGAGAGAGAGAGGGGGGAGGGAGAGAGAAAGGGGGAGGGGGAGAGAGAGAGAGGGGAGAGAGGGGGAGGAGAGAGAGAGAGGGAGGGGGGGGAGAGAGAAAGGGGGGGAGAGAGGGAGAGGAGAGAGGGGGAGAGAGAGAGGGGGGAGAGAGAGGGGGGAGAGAGAGCAAAAGACAGGAGGGGAGAGAGAGCGCAAAAGAGAGGGGGAGAGAGAGCGCAAAAGAGAGGGGGTGAGAGAGCGCAAAAGAGAGGGGGAGAGAGACAGCGCAAAAGAGGGGGGAGAGAGAGAGCACAAAAGAGAGGGGGAGGGAGAGGGGGGAGAGAGGGAGGGGGGGAGAGAGAGGGGGGAGAGAGAGGGGGGAGATAGAGAGGGGGGGAGAGAGAGAGGGGGGAGAGAGAGGGGGAAGAGGGGGGGAGAGAGGGGGCAGAGAGGGGGCAGAGAGGGGGGAGAGAGAGGGGGCAGAGAGGTGGGGAGAGAGAGGGGGGAGAGAGGGGGGGGGAGATAGAGGGGGAAGAAAGAGGGGGGAGAGAGAGAGGGGGGAAGGGGGGGGAGAGAGGGGGCAGAGAGGTGGGGAGAGAGGGGGGGAGAGAGAGGGGGCAGAGAGGTGGGGAGAGAGTGGGGGGATGAGAGAGGGGGGGAGAGAGGGGGAGAGGGGGGGAGAGAGGGGGAGAGAGGGGGAAGAGAGAGAGAGCAAAAGAGAGGGGGGAGATATAGCGCAAAAGAGAGGGGGGAGAGAGCGCAAATGAGAGGGGGAGAGAGCGCAAAAGAGAGGGGGAGAGAGCGCAAAAGAGAGGGGGGGGAGAGCGCAAAAGAGAGGGGGGGAGAGAAAGCGCAAAAGAGATGGGGGAGAGCGGAAAAGAGAGGGGGAGAGAGAGCGCAAAAGAGAGGGGGGAGAGAGCGCAAAAGAGAGGGGGGAGAGAAAGCGCAAAAGAGATGGGGGAGAGCGGAAAAGATAGGGGGAGAGAGAGCGCAAAAGAGAGGGGGGAGAGAACGCAAAAGAGAGGGGGGGAGAGAGCGCAAAAGAGAGGGGGGAGAGAGAGCGCAAAAGAGAGGGGGGGAGAGAGAGCGCAAATGGGGGAGAGAGAGAGCACAAAAGACATAGGGGAGAGAGAGCGCAAAAGAGAGGGGGAGAGAGAGAGCGCAAAAGAGAGGGGAGAGAGAGCGCAAAAGAGAGGGGGGAGAGAGAGCTCAAAAGAGAGGGGGTGAGAGAGAGCACAATAGAGAGGGGGAGAGAGAGAGCTCAAAAGAGAGGGGGGAGAGAGAGAGCTCAAAAGAGCGCAAGGGGTGGGACCGCTGTACTGCAAACAATGGTATAGATATGTATTACTTTAAACGCGTAATATGAATGGTAAACCCTCACGATAGTTATATTTTTATGATTTTTTTTAAATTGTATGATCAGATTATACTGCATTAGCATACAACTCACTTTTTAAAGGTACAGTAAACACTAAATCAATCATTGCGTTAATGATGTGTCCAGAGCAAAGTATAGCCTGAGACTAATTTGTACATGTATTTTAAAAAATATATATAAGTTGTTGAAATAAGGATTAAGTTAATATCCATAAAGCATCAGGCGCCTCCATATTGTAACTTAGGTTAACTTTTCTGCTGAGGCCAATAAGGAATGGTTATTAATTGCTTACTAGAGTGTGCAACCAATGACTGTGTGGAATAAAGCTGTGTCTGCACATCCATGTTTAACATGAACAGGAAGGCTCACAATATTCAGAATCAAATTACAGGAAAGGAGAAAAAATAAATAACAAAAATATATTGCAAAGTTGTTTTACTACATGGAAACAATTTATTTTAATATCTTGACGTTTTTAACGTCTCTTTTTATTCCCTTTAAGCCAATCATAATAATATAATGTCTAATCCCATAACTTTTTAGATAAACAAATGATATAAGTGTATATGATAACATTAGTATCCTCAATGTTAAATCAATTTAATAATGAACCTATATGTATATAAATTTCAGCTACTAGATAACATTCATTTATTTATTTTAATTTTATTATATAGACACAAAGGTGACTCGGCAACAAGCAAATTTGGTTATTAAGAGACACAAACGTGGATATGACTTTTATGAAAGGTAATATTTCATTTACATTTTAAATTTAAAAGACTAATATTTTGGCACTTTTTTTATATCACTTATTAAAGCCCTATTCTCCTGATCCTCCATTTTATTTACCATATTTCATCAGTTTTCTTAATCCCTTTTGTTTAGATTTTTCTCTTTTACCTCTCCTACGGCTAGATTTAGAGTTTTGTCGGTAACGACCCGCGTAGCTAACGCTGGCTTTTTTCTGGCTGCACCTTTAAAATAACTCTGGTATTGAGAGTCCACAGAATGGCTGCGTTATGCTCCAAAAAAGGAGCGTAGAGCATATTTAAAGCAACTTCAACTCTCGATACCAGAGTTGCTTACGGACGCAGCCAGCCTCAAAAACGTGCTCGTGCACGATTCCCCTATAGGAAACAATGGGGCTGTTTGAGCTGAAAAAAAACCTAACACCTGCAAAAAAGCCGCGTTCAGCTCCTAACGCAGCCCCATTGTTTGCAATGGGGAAACACTTCCTACGTCTGCACCTAACACCCTAACATGTACCCCGAGTCTAAACACCCCTAACCTTACACTTATTAACCCCTAATCTGCCGCCCCCGCTATCGCTGACCCCTGCATATTATTTTTAACCCCTAATCTGCCGCTCCGTAAACCGCCGCTACTTACATTATCCTTATGTACCCCTAATCTGCTGCCCCTAACACCGCCGACCCCTATATTATATTAATTAACCCCTAATCTGCCCCCCACAACGTCGCCTCCACCTGCCTACACTTATTAACCCCTAATCTGCCGAGCGGACCGCACCGCTATCATAATAAAGTTATTAACCCCTAATCCTCCTCACTAACCCTATAATAAATAGTATTAACCCCTAATCTGCCCTCCCTAACATCGCCGACACCTAACTTCAAACATTAACCCCTAATCTGCCGACTGGAGCTCACTGCTATTCTAATAAATTTTTTAACCCCTAAAGCTAATTCTAACCCTAACCCTAACACCCCCCTAAGTTAAATATAATTTAAATCTAACGAAATAAATGAACTCTTATTAAATAACTTATTCCTATTTAAAGCTAAATACTTACCTGTAAAATAAACCCTAATATAGCTACAATATAAATTATAATTACATTGTAGCTATTTTAGGATTAATATTTATTTTACAGGCAACTTTGTAATTATTTTAACCAGGTACAATAGCTATTAAATAGTTAAGAACTATTTAATAGTTACCTAGTTAAAATAATAACAAAATCACCTGTAAAATAAATCCTAACCTAAGTTACAATTAAACCTAACACTACACTATCAATAAATTAATTAAATACAATATCTACAAATAAATACAATTAAATAAACTAACTAAAGTACAAAAAATAAAAAAGAACTAAGTTACAAAAAATAAAAAAATATTTACAAACATTAGAAAAAATTACAACAATTTTAAACTAATTACACCTACTCTAAGCCCCCTAATAAAATAACAAAGCCCCCCAAAATAAAAAAATGCCCTACCCTATTCTAAATTACTAAAGTTCAAAGCTCTTTTACCTTACCAGCCCTGAACAGGGCCCTTTGCGGGGCATGTCCCAAAGAATTCAGCTCTTTTGCCTGTAAAAAAACACATACAATACCCCCCCCCCAACATTACAACCCACCACCCACATACCCCTAATCTAACCCAAACCCCCCTTAAATAAACCTAACACTAAGCCCCTGAAGATCTTCCTACCTTATCTTCACCATACCAGGTTCACCGATCGGTCCAGAGTCTTGATCCAAGCCCAAGCGGGGGGCTGAAGAGTGATGTCCATCCTCGGGCTGAAGTCTGGATCCAAGCGGCGGCTGAAGAAATCCATCATCGGGCTGAAGTCGGAAGTCCATCATCGGGATGAAGTCTTCTATCAAGCCGCATCTTCAATCTTCTTTCTTCTGGAGTGGAGCGGAGCCATCTTTTTCCAAGCCGACGCGGAACATCCTCTTCAACCGACGACTAGACGACGAATGACGGTTCCTTTAAGGGACGTCATCCAAGATGGCGTCCCTCGAATTCCGATTGGCTGATAGGATTCTATCAGCCAATCGGAATTAAGGTAGGAATATTCTGATTGGCTGATGGAATCAGCCAATCAGAATCAAGTTCAATCCGATTGGCTGATCCGATCAGCCAATCAGATTGAGCTTGCATTCTATTGGCTGATCGGAACAGCCAATAGAATGCGAGCTCAATCTGATTGGCTGATCGAATCAGCCAATCGGATTGAACTTGATTCTGATTGGCTGATTCCATCAGCCAATCAGAATTTTCCTACCTTAATTCCGATTGGCTGATAGAATCCTATCAGCCAATCGGAATTCGAGGGACGCCATCTTGGATGACGTCATTTAAAGGAACCGTCATTTGTCGTCTAGTCGTCGGAGAAGAAGGATGGATCCGCGATGGAGGTCTTCAAGATGGAGCCGGTCCTCATCGGATGAAGATAGAAGATGCCGCTTGGAAGATGATGGTTGCCGGTCCGGATCTACTCTTCTTACCGGATAGGATGAAGACTTTGGAGCCTCTTCTGGACTTCTTCAGCCATCAGATGATGGATGTCTAGCCCCCGCTTGGGCTTGGATGAAGATTTTGGAGCCAGGACGGATCGGTGATACCTGGTATGGTGAAGACAAGGTAGGATGATCTTCAGGGGCTTAGTGTTAGGTTTATTTAAGGGGGGTTTGGGTTAGATTAGGGGTATGTGGGTGGTGGGTTGTAATGTTGGGGGGGGGTATTGTATGTTTTTTTTTTACAGGCAAAAGAGCTGAATTTCTTGGGGCATGCCCTGCAAAGGGCCCTGTTCAGGGCTGGTAAGGTAAAAGAGCTTTGAACTTTAGTAATTTAGAATAGGGTAGGGCATTTTTTTTATTTTGGGGGTCTTTGTTATTTTATTAGGGGGCTTAGAGTAGGTGTAATTAGTTTAAAATTGTTGTAATATTTTTCTTATGTTTGTAAATATTTTTTTATTTTTTGTAACTTAGTTCTTTTTTATTTTTTGTACTTTAGTTAGTTTATTTCATTGTAGTTATTTGTAGATATTGTATTTAATTAATTTATTGATAGTGTAGTGTTAGGTTTAATTGTAGGTAATTGTAGGTATTTTATTTAATTAATTTAATGATAGTATAGTGTTAGGTTTAATTGTAACTTAGGTTAGGATTTATTTTACAGGTAATTTTGTTATTATTTTAACTAGGTAACTATTAAATAGTTCTTAACTATTTAATAGCTATTGTACCTGGTTAAAATAATTACAAAGTTGCCTGTAAAATAAATATTAATCCTAAAATAGCTACAATGTAATTATTCGTTATATTGTAGCTATATTAGGGTTTATTTTACAGGTAAGTATTTAGCTTTAAATAGGAATAATTTATTTAATAAGAGTTAATTTATTTCGTTAGAATAAAATTATATTTAAAGTAGGGGGGTGTTAGGGTTAGAATTAGCTTTAGGGGTTAATAAATTTTATAGAGTAGCGGTGCGGTCCGCTCGGCAGATTAGGGGTTAATAAGTGTAGGCAGGTGGAGGCGACGTTGTGGGGGGCAGATTAGGGGTTAATAAATATAATATAGGGGTCGGCGGTGTTAGGGGCAGCAGATTAGGGGTACATAAGGATAACTTAAGTAGCGGCGCTTTGCGGTCGGCAGATTAGGGGTAGCAGATTAGGGGCAGCAGATTAGGGGTACATAAGTATAACGTAGGTGGCGGTTGGCAGATTAGGGGTTAAAAAAAATTAATCGAGTGGCGGCGATGTGGGGGGACCTCAGTTTAGGGGTACATAGGTAGTTTATGGGTGTTAGTGTACTTTAGAGCACAATAGTTAACAGCTTTATGAACCGGCGTTAGCCCAAAAAGCTCTTAACTACTGACTTTTTTCTGCGGCTGGAGTTTGGTCGTTAGATTTCTAACGCTCACTTCAGCCACGACTCTAAATACCGGAGTTAGAAAGATCCCATTGAAAAGATAGGATACGCAATTGACGTAATGGGATCTGCGGTATGGAAAAGTCGCGGCTGAAAAGTGAGCGTTAGACCCTTTTTTGACTGACTCCAAATACCGGCGGTAGCCTAAAACCAGCGTTTGGAGCCTCTAACGCTGGTTTTCACGGCTACCGCCAAACTCCAAATCTAGGCCCAACTGTCTAGCTTCTATTAAGTTATTCTTTTTTGTATGAACCCTACTCATTAATCATTTCTAGCATTGCAAATTGCCCTACACAAAAATACTGGGCAACCTGTAGGTGTCTGGGCATGAGTGGTGAGGTCACTTTAAGGCTCCCCAAAAAGCTCTGTCTTAAGTATATTATATTTAACGCGCCGTAAGTATATTAAGTTCTCGTGCACTAACCCGACCGCGTTAAAATCTAAATTGCGAAACACGATGCACAAAATGCATAATTTACATTCCTATGTTCTTCACATAGAAAATAATGTACAGTACATTTTATTATCAAATATTTATTTCTATAAATATCTGATAATGTTCATGTAAAATACATATCTATACCTATGTACAGTATCTAGAGGAATAGATATACAGTTATAGGTATATACAGATATTTATAGAAATATGTATTTAAGAATAAACAGAACATATTCTGCTATGTGAAGAATATTGGAATGTGAAATATTAATATTTCATGTCCGTTCAGTGCTCTAGAATGTATGCAGTCTGGTTAGCGTGCAAGTATTGGTGTTAGTTTTTTTTTTTTTTTTTAAGTTTTTGACGCTTTATTGATTTTTATGGGAGAAGTTCTATTTTTATATTTTTTTCTGTGTGTCTGGTTTATGCTTGTGCGCAAATGTTTTACTTTCAACTTGTAATACGACTTAGTGTATACCTGACAGAGAGATGTTGAAGGTATTTGTTGACCTGTGATGTTGTGTATAATTTTCTGGAGCTAGCTTTACTTGTTAAGATACAATAGAGGAAAGAATCAGCATATATCCTATATAAGAATTTGTCACACCTCTAAACAAATTGTAAAATCATCCTCGAATATATCCTTTAATGAGATGTTATCTGAGATACATTAATCAGAATCTATCAGCATTCAATTGGATAATTTAACTACTAAACCAGATTACGAGTGGTGCGCCAACAGTTGCGTGCAAGCATTATCGGGTTTATTACACCTGTTTGCATGCATCAGAAGTAGCACTTGTATTACAAGTTGAAAGTAAATGCGCATGCTCGAGTTCAATTGGATTTAACACGCGTTAACTGTTACACTCAAATAAAAACATATAAAAAACATCAAAATGAACCTAGAGATACATACATATACATGTCTAAATATGTGTATGTATGTGTATAAATATATATGTGTATGTGTATGTGTGTACATATGTATTTATGTTTTACTGTATATTTACTGTACATATTTCACGTACCATAGTTCTTCAATTACAGGATAATATTATTTTTATTCTTAAATACTTATTTCTAAATATATGTGTATATACCTATACCTGCATATCTATTCCTATAGATATATAGGTATAGACATGTATTTTACATGAACAGTATGAGATATATATAGAAATATATATTTAATAATAAAAAGTACATTATTTTCTATGTGAAGAACATAGGAATGTAAAATATACATCTTGCGCATCACGTTTCTCAATTTAGATCTTAACACTAGCTATGATTCTTAAGGTGCATTATTGAAAGATTACATATAAAATATTAGTAAATATAATAAATATAGTAAATATAAAATATTAGTAAAAATGAATATAAATTATTAAAAATGTATAAATATACTGTAAAATATATAGATATATTCTATGGATTATTTAGAATGATTTACAGTATGTTTATTACGTTTACAAATACAAAAGAAGCACCAAAAAAGGCGGTGGATATTGAGACTAATAAAGTGCGGTCTGCAAGGGATAATATATCGGAGTATAAAATAATTACCAGGATGTGTACAACATCTATAGAAGAGTCTTATATGTGGCAAAACCTCCAGATAGAATTTGTGACAAACAAGTTCATCCAGTGAGAGGTTGGTGAAGGAGTCAGTTATAGTCTGAGAGATACTAATGCAATTGTTGAGGTGAACTGTAATTCCAGAAAGGGTGTGGTGAAAAAAACGAAGATAAGTAGGGGCAACAAGTAGAAAAATAATAAATAAATAAATAAAAATAAGAAGAAAAATAAGAATCTCAAGTGGTATTTGTGATCCACGTGTACCTGTGGGGAAAAATATAAACAAATATTGCAATAATGTTTGAGAAGTATTTTCCAAAAGGGGGGCTTTCCATACACTAGCCATCTATAGTCAACGCGTTGTTTAGCGTCAGTTTAGGCCTTTATCAAGACAAAAAACATAATTTATGTAAGAACTTACCTGATAAATTCATTTCTTTCATATTGGCAAGAGTCCATGAGCTAGTGACATATGGGATATACAATCCTACCAGGAGGGGCAAAGTTTCCCAAACCTCAAAATGCCTATAAATACACCCCTCACCACACCCACAATTCAGTTTAATGAATAGCCAAGCAGTGGGGTGATAAAGAAAGGAGTAGAAAGCATTAACAAAGGAAATTTGGAAATAATTGTGCTTTATACAAAAAATCATAACCACCATAAAAAGGGTGGGCCTCATGGACTCTTGCCAATATGAAAGAAATGAATTTATCAGGTAAGTTCTTACATAAATTATGTTTTCTTTCATGTAATTGGCAAGAGTCCATGAGCTAGTGACATATGGGATATCAATACCCAAGATGTGGAGTCTTCCACTCAAGAGTCACTAGAGAGGGAGGGAATAAAAATAAAAACAGCCATATTCCGCTGAAAAAATTAATCCACAACCCAAAAAAATAAGTTTATTTCATTTTTGAAAGAAAAAAACTTAAAACAAAAGCAGAAGAATCAAACTGAACAGCTGCCTGAAGAACTTTTCTACCAAAAACTGCTTCAGAAGAAGCAAATACATCAAAACGGTAGAATTTAGTAAATGTGTGTAAAGAGGACCAAGTCGCCGCTTTGCAAATCTGATCAACTGAAGCTTCATTCTTAAAAGCCCACGAAGTGGAGACTGATCTAGTAGAATGAGCTGTAATTCTCTGAGGCGGGGCCTGACCCGACTCCAAATAAGCTTGATGAATCAAAAGTTTCAACCACGAAGCCAAGGAAATAGCAGAAGCTTTCTGACCTTTCCAAGGACCAGAAAATAAAACAAATAGACTGGAAGTCTTCCTGAAATCTTTAGTAGCTTGCACATAATATTTCAAAGCTCTTACCACATCCAAAGAATGTAAGGATCTTTCCAAAGAATTCTTAGGATTAGGACACAAGGAAGGGACAACAATTTCTCTATTAATGTTGTTAGATTTCACAACCTTAGGTAAAAATTGAAAAGAAGTCCGCAAAACTGCCTTATCCTGATGAAAAATCAGAAAAGGAGACTCACAAGAAAGAGCAGATAGCTCAGAAACTCTTCTAGCAGAAGAGATAGCCAAAAGGAACAACACTTTCCAAGAAAGTAGTTTAATGTCCAAAGAATGCATAGGCTCAAATGGAGGAGCCTGTAAAGCCTTCAGAACCAAATTAAGACTCCAAGGAGGAGAAATTGATTTAATGACAGGCTTAATACGAACTAAAGCCTGTACAAAACAGTGAATATCAGGAAGTATAGCAATCTTTCTGTGAAATAAAACAGAAAGAGCGGAGATTTGACCTTTCAAGGAACTTGCAGACAAACCCTTATCCAAACCATCCTGAAGGAACTGTAAAATTCTAGGAATTCTAAAAGAATGCCAGGAGAATTTATGAGAAGAACACCATGAAATGTAAGTCTTCCAAACTCTATAATAAATCTTTCTAGAGACAGATTTACGAGCTTGTAACATAGTATTAATCACTGAGTCAGAGAAACCTCTATGACTTAGAACTAAGCGTTCAATTTCCATACCTTCAAATTTAATGATTTGAGATCCTGATGGAAAAACGGACCTTTAGATAGTAGGTCCGGCCGTAACGGAAGTGGCCAAGGTGGGCAACTGGACATCCGAACCAGATCCGCATACCAAAACCTGTGTGGATATGCTGGAGTCACCAGCAACACAAAAGACTGTTCCATGATGATTTTGGAGATCACTCTTGGAAGGAGAACTAGAGGCGGGAAGATGTAAGCAGGATGATAACACCAAGGAAGTGTCAGTGCATCCACTGCTTCCGCCTGAACATCCCTGGACCTGGACAGGTATCTGGGAAGTTTCTTGTTTAGATGAGAGGCCATGAGATCTATCTCTGGAAGACCCCCACATCCGAACAATCTGAGAAAACACATCTGGATGGAGAGACCACTCCCCTGGATGTAAAGTCTGGTGGCTGAGATAATCCGCCTCCCAATTGTCTACACCTGGGATATGCACTGCAGAGATTAGACAGGAGCTGGATTCCGCCCAAGCAAGTATCCGAGATACTTCTTTCATTGCTTGGGGACTGTGAGTCCCACCCTGATGATTGACATAAGCCACAGTTGTGATATTGTCTGTCTGAAAACAAATGAATGGTTCTCTCTTTAGCAGAGGCCAAAACTGAAGAGCCCTGAGAATTGCACGGAGTTCTAAAATATTTATTGGTAATCTCGCCTCTTGAGATTTCCAAACCCCTTGTGCTGTCAGAGATCCCCAAACAGCTCCCCAACCTGAAAGACTTGCATCTGTTGAGATCACAGTCCAGGTTGGCCGAACAAAAGAAGCCCCTTGATTCAAACGATGGTGATCTATCCACCATGTCAGAGAGTGTCGTACAATGGGATTCAAGGATATTAATTGTGATATCTTTGTATAATCCCTGCACCATTGATTCAGCATGCAAGGCTGTAGAGGTCTCATGTGAAAACGAGCAAAGGGGATCGCGTCCGATGCTGCAGTCATGAGACCTAAAACTTCCATGCATATAACCACTGAAGGGAATGACTGAGACTGAAGGTGCTGGCATGCTGCGACCAATTTTAAACGTCTCTTGTCTGTTAGAGACAGAGTCATGGACACTGAATCTATCTGGAAGCCTAAAAAGGTGACCGTTTTCTGAGGAATCAAGAAACTTTTTGGTAAATTGATCCTCCAACCATGTGTCCAAAGAAACAACACTAGTTGATTTGTGTGAGATTCTGCAGTATGTAAAGACTGAGCTAGTACCAAGATATCGTCCAAATAAGGAAACACCGCAATACCCTGTTCTCTGATTACAGATAGTAGGGCACCCAGAACCTTTGAAAAGATTCTTGGAGCTGTTGCTAGGCCAAATGGAAGAGCAACAAATTGGTAATGCTTGTCTAGAAAATAGAATCTCAGAAACTGATAGTGTTCTGGATGAATCGGAATATGAAGGTATGCATCCTGCAAGTCTATTGTGGACATATAATGTCCTTGCTGAACACATAACGATTCAAAATTTTCAGATCCAGAACTGGTCTGAATAAATTTTCTTTCTTTGGTACAATGAATAGATTTGAATAAAACCCCAAACCTTGTTCCTGAGGAGGAACTGGCATGATTACCCCTGAAGACTCCAGGTCTGAAACACACTTCAGAAAAGCCTGATCTTTTACTGGATTTACAGGGATGCGTGAGAGAAAAAATCTTCTCACAGGAGGTCTTACTTTGAATCCTATTCGATACCCCTGAGAGACAATGCTCTGAATCCAATGATTTTGGACAGATTTTATCCAAAAATCCTTGAAAAACCTTAATCTGCACCCTACCAGCTGAGCTGGAATGAGGGCCGCACCTTCATGCGGACTTAGGGGCTGACTTTGGTTTCCTAAATGGCTTGGATTTATTCCAATTTGAGGAAGGCTTCCAATTGGAAGCAGATTCCTTGGGGGGAGGATTGAGTTTTTGTTCCTTATTCTGACGAAAGGAACGAAAACGGTTAGAAGCCTTAGATTTACCCTTAGGTTTTATATCATGAGGTAAAAAAACTCCTTTTCCCCCAGTGATAGTTGAAATAATAGAATCCAACTGAGAACCAAATAAATTATTACCTTGGAAAGAAAGAGATAGTAATCTAGATTTAGATGTCATATCAGCATTCCAAGACTTAAGCCACAAAGCTCTTCTAGCTAATACAGCTAAAGACATGGATCTAACATCAATTTTGATAATATCAAAAATGGCATCACAAATGATTAGCATGTTGCAGTAAGCAAATAACGCTAGATATGTCAGAATCCTATTCATGTTGCGCTAAATTTTCCAACCAGAAAGTTGATGCAGCCGCAACATCAGCCAAAGAAATAGCAGGTCTGAGAAGATGACCTGAATATAAATAGGCCTTCCTTAGATAAGATTCAAGCTTCCTATCTAAAGGATCCTTAAAGGAAGTACTATCTTCCATAGGAATAGTGGTACGTTTAGCAAGAGTAGAAATAGCCCCATCAACTTTGGGGATTTGTTTCCCAAAACTCTATAGATTTTGCTGGTAAAGGATACAATTTTTTAAACCTTGAAGAAGGAATAAAAGAAGTACCTGGCTTATTCCATTGCCTAGAAATCATATCAGAAATAGCCTCAGGAATTGGGAAAACCCCTGGAGAAACCACAGGAGGTTTAAAAACAGCATTTAAACGTTTATTAGACTGAACGTCAATAGGACTGGTTACCTCAATATCCAAAGTATTTAACACTTCTTTTAATAAAGAACGCATATACTCTATTTTAAATTAATAAGTAGATTTGTCGGTGTCAATGTCTGAGGAAGGATCTTCTGAATCAGATAGATCCTCATCAGAAGAGGATAAATTATTATGTTGTTGGTCATTTGAAATTTCATCAGCTAAATGAGAAGTTTTAAAAGACCTTTTACGTTTATTAGAAGGTGGAAATGCAGACAAAGCCTTCATAATAGAATCAGAAACAAATTCTTTAAAATTTACAGGTATATCATGCACATTAGAAGTTGAAGGAACTGCAACTGGCAATGTACTATTACTGATGGAAACACTATATGCATGTAAAAGTTTATTATGACAACTATTACAAATGACATTCGGTGGAATAATTTCTACAATTTTACAACAAATGCACTTAGCTTTGGTAGAACCGATGTCAGGCAGCAATGTTCCAGCAGAAACTTCTGAGGCAGGATCAGATTGGGACATCTTGCACAATGTAAGAGAAAAAACAACATATAAAGCAAAATTATCTATTTCCTTATATGACAGTTTCAGGAATGGGAAAAAATGCAATAGCATAGGCCTCTGATAGCAAAAAGCAAGAGGCAAACATACAAGGGGTATTGAAATAATGAAAAAAAATAACCGGAAATGACACACTCGCGTCACTAATGACGCCGCAGTGTGAAAGGTCTCGGCGTCACGTATGATGCCGGAAGTGACGAAGTTGCATCTTAAACGTCTTTTTTCGCGCTAAAATTTTTTTCGCGCCAAGAATTACGCAATAAAGTTTAGCATTTGACGCACCCTCGGGCCTAATACCCACAATAGCAAGAAGTAGTCAATTGAAAAAAAGGCTAAACCCCAGGTAAGAAATAAATTCCCCAAATATGAAACTGACAGTCTGCTGAAGGAAATACATGAACCTGACTCATGGCAAATATAAGTACAATACATATATTTAGAACTTTATATAAATGCATAAAGTGCCAAACCATAGCTGAGGTGTCTTAAGTAATAAAAACATACTTACCAAAAGACACCCATCCACATATAGCAGATAGCCAAACCAGTACTAAAACAGTTATTAGTAGAGGTAATGGTAAATTGAGAGTATATCAACGATCTGAAAAGGGAGGTAGGAGATGAATCTCTACGACCGATAACAGAGAACCTATGAAATAGACCCCAGTTAGGGAAATCATCGTATTCAAATAAGTGATACTCCCTTCACGTCCCTCTGACATTCGCTGTACTCTGAGAGGAATCGGGCTTCAACAATGCTGAGAAGCGCATATCAACGTAGAAATCTTAGCACAAACTTACCTCACCACCTCCTTAGGAGGCAAAGTTTGTAAAACTGAACTGTGGGTGTGGTGAGGGGTGTATTTATAGGCATTGTGAGGTTTGGGAAACTTTGCCCCTCCTGGTAGGATTGTATATCCCATATGTCACTAGCTCATGGACTCTTGCCAATTACATGAAAGAAATTAGCTAATTTGTTTATGGCTTATAAATCTAAACACTTTGTAATCTATAGTTGACTATAGATGGCTAATGTATAGCAAGCCCCCCTTTTGGAAATTACTTTGGATAATCCTCGCAAACGTTTTTGCAATATTTGTTCATATTTTTCCCCACTGGTACACGTGGATCACAAATACCACTCAAGATTCTTATTTTTCTTCTTATTTTTTTATATATTTTTTCATTTTTCCTACTTATCTTTGTTTTTTTCACCACACCCTTTCTGGAATTACAGTTCACCTCAACAATTGGAATATTATCTCTCAGTCTATAACTGACTCCTTCACCAACCTCTCACTGGATGAACTTGTTTGCCACAAATTCTATCTGGAGGTTTTGCCACTTATAAGACTCTTCTGCTTTTTATGTATTATGTCTTATGTGTAGCCCATGGATCCATGTTTTTATTTTCTACTGTCAAAATAAATTGCATAATGTTTTTATTATGATAGTATAATATCTACAGAGGTTGTACACATCCTGGTGATTATTTTTTACTTATATTATTGCTTGCAGACCGCACTTTATTCGTCTCAATCCAATATCCACCACCTTTTTTGGCACTCCTTTTGTATATGCATTTGTATTCAGTTTCTTTAGGGTACACTATAGGGTGACCATATTGCCACTTTAAAAAGAGACACATATGAAAAATATATATGTCAGTGTTCTTATACAAATCAGTTCTTTAAACAGCACTGAAAAAAGCCCTGACATATGTATTTTTCATATGTGTACCTATTTAAAGCGGCAATATGGTCACCCTAGTACACTAGGATACCTTAACTCTAGGTGCTGAGAGGTTCTAACATGAAGCACTGAGTACACCTATTTGTATAAATATGTTTATTACATTAACACCAAAACGTTTTACTTTCAAAATGTAATAAGCACGGTATGCGATGCACAACAAAAAACTAGTGGAACTAGAGTGTGAAAGATAATTACCACTCCACTCGTAATCTTACCCATTGTGTTTTCCTTTTTCTTTTCTTTCCTAAGGTGGTGAGAGCCCACAATCCATTAGGCATGGGATTCATCTCCTGGCCACTTGGAGAAGGCAAAAATTCCCCAAACTTTAAAGAGCTCTTAATCCATCCCAATTTACTGGTATGCCAGTCTAATCTTTGCCTCCCAGGAGGGGGTGCTCCACATTTTTTATTGAGAGGGGTTCTTCGACTGAGTTGAGGCTAATATTCCCCCTCAGATTGCTACTACTGAAAGACAGAGGGGAGATTAGAGAATGTAGCAGTGACACAATTACTACCAGTTAAGAGATAATCACAGGCCTGGAACAGGTGTCAAGGGACTGGTCCCTTAGTCTCCTACTGTTGGGTCGTCGATATACTCCTTATTTATATCCTCTGCTGTAAAGTGCTCAGCACTAGATGGACTATCTACTGGTAGCAGTTATTTCTGCAGTTGGTAAGCACAGAGGACTCAGTGCTTAGCGTGAACGTATGATTGGCACTCACAAAGCCCACAGGCTATTAGCAGGTACATTTGCAATGTTACATCATACCCAGGGGACTTTATGATTGCAGACCTTCTTACACCAGACATTATTATTATAGTCTTTTTTTATTAACATCTATTAGTTAAATGTATTACTTTTTACTCACTGCTTTTACCTGTATTTCATAATATTCAAGGGTTCCGGTTGTGTTTATTCTAGTCTCCCTGTAGTGCTTTTTTGCTTCTCATTTTTGTACTCTGTTTATAGCATGCACTGACTTAATTTTGGTCAGTCATTAGTGCTCTCCTGTTTTAAAGCGTTCTTTCTATTCTTGCTTTTTACAGCATTACCGGCTTCTTGCATACCAGGAGCACAAGCCAATGCGTTAGTGCACGCCTTTGGCTTAAAGGTTTTTTCTTTGTGCATTAGGAGCTCAGCTAAATAGGGGTTAATTTTTTTTGCCGCCACATGAAAGTCCGCCTTTATTTTCAGGCTGTCTTACTCTGTATCTCTCAGTAGGGGGTAAGTTATTTCTCAATTTTCAAGAGCCAGGGTTAGTTTATTACATTTCTACAGTGTGTAAAAAAAAATTCAACAGAGGTTCTTATTTACTAAAAAATGGTGAAACACCAAAAAGAAAAAGTATATACTTAGTAGCATACCACCACAATTTGACCACTAAAATAGATAGTTATGTCTCAAATACAAGAGTAGTAACAAACTAATAAAATATTACTTTTATTTATACATAAGAATAAAAATGGGGAAAAAAAAGAGAATTATAAAATAAATTATGAAGGATGTTGTGTTTGAATTATTACATTGTCCTTGCATTAATTGCATTGTTTGATTGCATAGAATCCAGTCATGCTTTGGACTGATGGGTTATCCATTGTTCTATGGTTGCTAATAATCTAAGAGGGCAGATGTCTAAATATCATATCCACTACACTGTGAAAGGGACTCCAATAATTAGTATTCATATCCTCAATGAGACACCGCATGAGAACTAGCACAGCGAAAGGGGTAAGTGGCGCAGCAATGGGCAGTAGAAATGTGCGATTCATTTCAGATCGATTCGGAAATTCGGCCGAATTCGTAAAATTCGGGATTCAAATCGATTTGAATTTCCGAATTAAAATAGTGCAGAATTTACCAAATAAATCTGAATTAGTTTGGATTTATTTGAATTTATTCGGTAGATTTGGATGGCCATGGATTACACTAGTATTGTACAGTATATTAGGTTATATCACTCTGCTATGGGTTACACCTAATATACAGTACATAATACTAGTCTAATACACATCACATCCCACCTAACACTTACCGAAATTCCGAATTTCCGAACCGAATCAAACCGAATCCAGCCGAATTTATTCGAATCCGAATGAATCCGAGACATATACGAACCGTATTGATTCAAATTTTTCTGAACTCGAATCGATCTGACCCGAAATACGAAAAAATCCGAATCAAACCGAACCAAATTTTTTCGCCATGCACATGTCTAATGGGCAGCAAGTGTATATATATGTATGTGTGTATATATATATATATATATATATATATGCATATATACATATATATTTAGGTGTTAATATGTGTATATACACACCGTTCCCATAGACCACAATGTAAAGGCACTTTTCAGTGCTGTTTTTTTTCTAACACCCCAAAGCTGCCGACTTAAGCCCCCAAAAACGGCTAAGCGCAGTTAAAAAAAGAAATTAAAAAAATTCTACATTAAGAAAGAAAAAAAAAGAAAACTAACACTTAAGTTTGGGGGCATTTTGGGTACATTTATAAAATGAACCAGAGCTAATAGCTGGTTATTGTTTGCAGGCATGCAATAATTTAGCGCTCCACTTGTAAACAGTTACAATGTACTGAAAATATGTAATACATATCCCTGCATCAACCTAACTTGGAAATTTGTACTCACAACCAACAAGTTATATTATATATCTGAATTCTCAGCTACATAAATACACTTAACAAACTATTACTGTGTAGCATAAACGATTAATTATAGTACTAGAGAATTTGACAATTATCACTATAATATAGCATAAAAGACAGATCATGCCTTTTCATGCTTGTTCATCTAGAGACCCAGGTTACTAACCATAACACACAATAGCCCAGCTACCTATATATAACAATACTATTGTGTCTAATAGTGGTACTATTCAAGAGTGGGCCAAATTGATTGTGATTGTTACATACCTCAATTTAATAAACTCCACTATACAGGGAGTGCAGAATTATTAGGCAAATGAGTATTTTGACCACATCATCCTCTTTATGCATGTTGTCTTACTCCAAGCTGTATAGGCTCGAAAGCCTACTACCAATTAAGCATATTAGGTGATGTGCATCTCTGTAATGAGAAGGGGTGTGGTCTAATGACATCAACACCCTATATCAGGTGTGCATAATTATTAGGCAACTTCCTTTCCTTTGGCAAAATGGGTCAAAAGAAGGACTTGACAGGCTCAGAAAAGTCAAAAATAGTGAGATATCTTGCAGAGGGATGCAGCACTCTTAAAATTGCAAAGCTTCTGAAGCGTGATCATCAAACAATCAAGCGTTTCATTCAAAATAGTCAACAGGGTCGCAAGAAGCGTGTGGAAAAACCAAGGCGCAAAATAACTGCCCATGAACTGAGAAAAGTCAAGCGTGCAGCTGCCAAGATGCCACTTGCCACCAGTTTGGCCATATTTCAGAGCTGCAACATCACTGGAGTGCCCAAAAGCACAAGGTGTGCAATACTCAGAGACATGGCCAAGGTAAGAAAGGCTGAAAGACGACCACCACTGAACAAGACACACAAGCTGAAACGTCAAGACTGGGCCAAGAAATATCTCAAGACTGATTTTTCTAAGGTTTTATGGACTGATGAAATGACAGTGAGTCTTGATGGGCCAGATGGATGGGCCCGTGGCTGGATTGGTAAAGGGCAGAGAGCTCCAGTCCGACTCAGACGCCAGCAAGGTGGAGGTGGAGTACTGGTTTGGGCTGGTATCATCAAAGATGAGCTTGTGGGGCCTTTTCGGGTTGAGGATGGAGTCAAGCTCAACTCCCAGTCCTACTGCCAGTTTCTGGAAGACACCTTCTTCAAGCAGTGGTACAGGAAGAAGTCTGCATCCTTCAAGAAAAACATGATTTTCATGCAGGACAATGCTCCATCACACGCGTCCAAGTACTCCACAGCGTGGCTGGCAAGAAAGGGTATAAAAGAAGAAAACCTAATGACATGGCCTCCTTGTTCATCTGATCTGAACCCCATTGAGAACCTGTGGTCCATCATCAAATGTGAGATTTACAAGGAGGGAAAACACCTCTCTGAACAGTGTCTGGGAGGCTGTGGTTGCTGCTGCACGCAATGTTGATGGTGAACAGATCAAAACACTGACAGAATCCATGGATGGCAGGCTTTTGAGTGTCCTTGCAAAGAAAGGTGGCTATATTGGTCACTGATTTGTTTTTGTTTTGTTTTTGAATGTCAGAAATGTATATTTGTGAATGTTGAGATGTTATATTGGTTTCACTGGTAAAAATAAATAATTGAAATGGGTATATATGTGTTTTTTGTTAAGTTGCCTAATAATTATGCACAGTAATAGTCACCTGCACACACAGATATCCCCCTAAAATAGCTAAAACTAAAAACAAACTAAAAACTACTTCCAAAACTATTCAGCTTTGATATTAATGAGTTTTTTGGGTTCATTGAGAACATGGTTGTTGTTCAATAATAAAATTAATCCTCAAAAATACAACTTGCCTAATAATTCTGCACTCCCTGTAGTGTGAGTATTTTTGACCTAAACTGAGGTATATAAAACTATTGAAAATACGTAACACGTATCCCTGTATCAATCTAACTTTGAAATGTATATTCACAACCAACCAGTTATATTATATGGCTGAACTCTCAGCTATATAAATATACTGAACAAACCATAACTGGGTAACATAAACAATCAATTTTAGTACTAGAGAACTTGACAATTAATACTATGATACAGCATACCTCATCTTTTTATGCATACCTATCTAGAGACCTAAGTTACTAACTATAATATACAGTAGCCCAGTTTCCTATATATAACCATACCATTGTGTCCAAAAGTGGTACAATTCAACAGTGGGCAAAATTGACAGGGATTGTTACACATCTCAATATAATAAACTCCACTACAGTGTGAGTAAATTTGACCTAAACTGAGGTACTCAAAACTATCGGTTATTCTAATAAATACAGATATAGCACATGACCCTAATTTTCTTTACTACTTTGTATGTATAACATAACCATAACTGTTGAACTCACAACAGAGTGATAACGTTATTACTTCTAGATTTCAGCTATTAACCTGTTACACTATTTACACTAAGAGCACATTCTATGTAGCATGAGCTATTCCTGGTTATTGCAGCTCATACTCGCATAGAATTATTTGTGTAATTGAAGTGGGTAGACTCCATACATCCAACAGTACTGAAACCCTGAGCATAAAATCTTTGGATATTTGTATCTACACTACACAACCCTCCAAGAGGAGACTCTGATATAGTGACCTTTATATTGGTCTAATTAGCCCATATATTCATTCTAAACTTATCCTTGCTCCAATTACGGTTAGTGTTTTTAAACCTTTATTGTTTTCCGCAAATTTTAGCACTGTGTAACCAATAAATGTTAAGTTTTAATTTAGTTAGGTTTTGTATATTTGGAGACTAGTGTTGTCTCTTTAACTATTTTGCCACATTGAGCTTTTTCAGTATCTCTCACCCAATCCAATTAGCTCTTGAGTGATATAAGTGTACTCTTTCATGTGGTTATCTTCTTAACCACATCCTGCCTTTCAAGTTTATATATAGTACACAGCACCACAGACTCTAATATTATATAGTATCGATCTGCGACATACTCCAGAGTCCGTTATACTAAGAGATCTAGAGCTTATTTCAATTTAAACAAGTAGTGCCATTGGTTTTCCTCTTCTGTTACAAAGTAATAACTATGCTTAGTAATTTAAAGTTATCAGCAATGTTCCCATAATATGGAATTATTTGTGTCTGTATTGTATTTTACATGAAGTGTATGAATGTAGAAAACTATAAGGTGTTTTATAACGGTTGTTGAAATGGAATTCATTTGGATATTTAAATCAATAAAAAAAATAAGATGCATAAGAAACTCTGAGCTTCTTTCTTTTCACCCCTGATTTATTGTGTTAATTTCCCAACAGATTGTACCCAAGGTTGAAATCTCCATTGGAAATAAAGAAGGAACAGTGTGAGAACTATTTTCCTTGTGACCAGCTTTCTGAATGGGTCGGCTTCTATCAAGCATACCAGATGTACTTTGGCCCTGTCTGAATGATGCATTAATACTTCATCCCAACCATTTCTGCTATGCTTAAAGGGACACTGAACCCATTTTTTTCTTTCATGATTCAGATAGAGTATGCAATGTTAAGCAACTTTCTAATTTACTCCTATTATCAATTTTTCTTCACGCTCTTGGAATCTGTATTTGAAAAAGCAGGCATAAGCTAAGGAGTCGGCTCATTTATGGTTCAGCAGCACCCTGGATAGCGCTTACTAAATGGTGGCTACATTTAGCCACCAATAAGCAAGCGCAGGTGCTGAAACAAAAGATGGGCCGACTCATAAGCTTACATTCCTGCTTTTTCAAATAAAGATACCAAGACAATGAAGAAAAATTGATAATAGGAGTAAATTTGAAAGTTGCTTAAAATTGCATACTCTATCTGAATCATGAAATAATAAAATTGAGTTCAGTATCCCTTTAACTAAGAAATTCTACAAACCAATGATGCATGCTTGGATTAAAATCCATTTTTAATGTTACATACATACACATATTTATAAAAATATAATATATATATATATAATTATTATAAAGGTGAGATACTTAAGTAAATCACATTGCCATTTTTACACCAGTATTAAGCTTTTATAACATTTAATTATATATTTGCTGTGCAATTTGCATGAATTATGTAGAACAATGTAGAAAATAAATATTAATTAGCAAGCAACTTTAGGAGTCCTTGATTCATAACTAGCCTATGAAATATTTGATAAAAAAAGAAAACTAACTTGTATAAGAAGCATTTCTAAGACAAAAGTTTAACTTATTTTATTTGGATATACCAAATACATTTTCTTCCAAATATTCATCAGCATACTGAGTGGGCGAATAAAAATGTGTTTAGTTTTCTTTCAGAATTTTCAGCGCAAAAAAGGGGCAGCACAGGAGATTATAGGGGGCCTGCAGTGATGTATAGGGGGTCTGACCATACATCTGTACAACTTCCCCTGTCCAATCCTGACAGAGCATCACTAAATGATTGAAGTGAGGGCCATCATGTAAGGCATTAAATCCCAAACAGGCTTGTCTTATCCACTGATAAAGGGAAAGTTTACGCAAATATGTTTTCACCTCTTAATTGTACCCAATTGTTAAAATTTAAAGCAACTTTCAAATTTACAAGTAGCTCCTTTACCCCTATTTTGGCATTAGAAATAGCTGATTTAGCCTGTGGTATCCCCACCTATACTGAAACTTTATATACTAGAGTCTAGGCTATTGACAGGGTCAGATTGGGCCACCGGGATACCGGGAAAAATCCTGGTGGGCCGGGCCATCCGGCCAGGGGTGCGCCGGGTCATCTGGACAGCAGTGTGCCGGGTTGGCAGCTGCAGCATGTGGAATGTGGAGAGCAGTATAGCAGGTAACGGAGCGTAGCAGCCGTCCTGCTTTTTGAGCAGACATTTAGAGAGACTGACTGAAGTTAAACAGCTGCTCAGTGGCAGTGCTCAGCTGGCATAGGATGCGGCAGCTGTGGCTGCTCTTTCTCCAATGGCAATGATTGGCACATCACAGTCTTTCACAGATTTGCATGATGCAAATTTGTGAATGACTGTGATGTGCCAATCATTTAAAATTGCATCACGCCTGTCGCCTGAATTCTCACTGGGGGATGGAATATGGGGGGGGGGGGGCGGGCTGGGCGAACAATTACATCATGTGACCAAACACACAGTCACAGACACACAACGATGTAAGGGCTCCAGGAGGGAGCCAAATTGGAGGCCACTGGCCATGTGGGACAGCAAGGCAGTCAGTGTTGTCACCTATCATAGGGATCAGAACAAAATAAAACTAACATACAGAAAGAATACTTCATACTTGAAAAGAAAGGTAGATTTAAAAATACTGTATTACTGAATGTTGCCTAGACTTATAATAAGTCAAATAAGCTTGTTTATATGTATTATTGTGCATACATAGGCTTAGGCTATAATGCAAATACTCCAGACAAGGATAATACTGATTTTAGGGGAAAGCGAGAAGGGGCAAAGACCAGTGGTAGCATGTATGTATTATTAAGGGTAATAAAAACTATACAGTATAAATCAACAGTTACAAATATACAAAATTTACCCTATAGTCTGCCCTATTATCCACCTAAATCATTAATCAGTATTAGGGGTCAATTTATTAATGTGCGAGCGGACATGATATGATGTAGCATATCATGTCCACTGCACAACGATAAATGCCGGCAGCATACGCTGTCAGCATTTATCATTGCACCAGCAGTTCAGTGTGAAGTGCTGGTGCAATGATGCCCCCTGCAGATTTGCGCCCAATTGGCCAATAGCAGGGGGTGTCAATCAACCCGATCGTATTCAATCAGGTTGATTTCTGTCCGCGGCCTCAGATCAGGCAGACAGGTTATGGAGCATGCTGTCAGCATTTAGCGATGTCGGGCTGACATGATTCAATACAGCGAATAATGTCCGCTCGACATATAATATATTGACCGCTTTGTGTGCAGAAACATTTCTATTTTCTTGCAGTCAATTTAATCCTTTATTTTCAGAAAAATATTATGTTTAGGTTGGCCATGGGGCCATAGCCTGTGACTAATAGCTAGAGACCTAATTTATTTTTTGGGGATTAAAACAAATTTAGAATTCAACTTTAACCATTTTTGTGCAGAAAAAAAACATTCTTGCAGTGAACTGCATGTTTAGCTTATTCATATTTGTATTTTGTGAATGCCAGCTTGCATTTTTGGGGGCTTTAAAATAAATTTGTAATTAAACTAACCCTTTTTGTGCATAATCATTTTTTTTAAACTGCATATTTGCTTTATTAAAAATGTATTATATTGATAAGGGGGCATAGCTTGTGACAGATAGGTAGGCCTGCTGCCTTTATTTATGGAAAAAACGTATTTAAATTAAAGTTTAACCCTTTTTCAAAATTTGCTAGAACTTTAGGGAAACCCCAGGATAGCTAAAAACTATACAATCTGGTGAATTCATATTTAAACTAATTTGGTGGATGAGAAATATCTGTGTGCAACTGATTCAGCTTCAGAAGCTGAATCCAAACATACAACTGGGAAACTGATTGTAATATATGAAACACTGCTTTAGATTATGTTAGATAGTCTAATATCTTGCGCCAATCGCTCGATAGCCAGGGCAAATATAAGGGGAGAAAGGGAACAATTTATATTAATATTTGGGAATCCAAAACCATAAAATGTCTCCCAGAGGTATTTCCATCTGACCCTATCAAATGCTTTTCCTGATTCAAGTGACAGGGCCAACATCTGGATCTTTAATCTAGTATCTTTCAAACAAAATATTTAATATTCTTCTTCCATGTGTAAAACCGACCTGTTCTGTGAACAACTGGGCCCGTAAGATTGTAGACAGTCTATTATCCCAACGTTTAGAATATAGCTTGTCCTCTACATTAATTCATGAAATAGGTCTATAACTGCTGCAGAGAGTAGGGTCTTTTCCCTATTTGGGTATGACCTAATTCTCTGACTTTGTTAAAGACCTGAAGTTGGAGAGGATTAAGAAGCTATTGGAAAGATTCAGAATAGATGACCGCAAAGCCATCTGGGCCAGGGACTTTCTTATTATGTAATTGTTTAACAGGGAATACTAATTCTTCAAGAGTAAATTGAGCCTATAGGGCTTCCTTGGCATCGGGAGACTATTTGGAAAGGTTTAATGTTCCCAAAAAAGACACAATCACATATTTTCGTGATTCTTAATGGAACAGGGAGGTACACAAATTATTCAGTTGGCGACAATAACTAGCAAACATCGCTTCAATATCTCTAGGGGAAGCTACCAATTTGCCGTTTGAACTATTGATAAAATTCATGATCTGGCTAAAGTAGAGGTCTTATTGCCTTGGTAGTATTGCAGTTTAATAATGTATGTATGTATTGGGTACTTATAAAGCATGGCTAATTACCTCGCCAGGGATCGAACCTGCAACCCTTAGGTTGCTACAGAGCTCAGCCACAGTCCCTTAGCAATGCCTTGTAGCCATTTAAATTCTCTATCCCTAATTTGGTTTCTCAAGGACTTTTTCTGCAGTTAGTTTACCTGAGGGACTGGCTTTATTCTGAGATTATTTTTTTTTTGTAATACATTTTTTTATTGAGGAATTTAGATACATGAACAGAAATATAAACACAGGGCTAAAATAGCAGGTTTACATATCGCTAGTGTCACAAGTGGTAGATCATATAAACAATGATACTGAAATAATTAACTGCGTCTCAGCTTTCTTTAAGATATACAAACAAATATTAGAGAGCTAGTATATTACTCAAGTAACTAGCGAAGTGTCTGAATAAAAGAGATGGTTCCAGTGACTGGAGTGTTGAACCTCATTTTCTAAATAAGATTTATATGTCCCCAAAGGTACTAGTTAAGAGGTAGGTGCACATAGAATAATATAATAAAGGGATGAGGAGGTCATGGGCTTATAGCTTGCAAGGTGAATAAAGTTAGAATTTGAATGTAAAGAAGGATGGGTATATCAAACAAGCCACGAGCCATATAGATTGTGTACATGATAACACTCATCTATGAAGGAGTAATATGTAACATAATATTCAGCGTACCTATGGGGTTGTATGGGCTATAGTTTTTTTTTTTAGTAAGGGTGGTCAGTGGGCCAGAGCCGCTCAGAATGAAAGGGGAAGGGGGGGGGGGGGGGGCTTGAACTAACATCTTCAATATATGATAAGCATTGTTGGGCCTGTGTATATCTATAAGCAGTTTTAGTAATAGCAGATCACAAGGCTTACTACTTATACCTGGGCAGTGACACTAAGTTTCCTAAATGTAAGTAGAATTAAAAGCATTTTACTAAGAGTATATATATTTATATATGTATGAGAATTAGTTACTGAGCAAATTGAGATATATAGAGGAAGACAACTAAAATGTAGGTATTTGCATTATGTGTGTTTATTACCGCTCATGTTTAATGCTGATGCAGGTGTTGAAGATCAGGGAAATCTTAATAGGTTCTTCTGAGTCTTTGAAGCATAAGGCTAAAGAATGGATGAGGGTCCCTTATCAGAGGCCATTTGGTAATATTAAAACCAATACAGAGCTGACTATGGAAGCATGTCTCCGTGCTTATTAGAAGTTAGTAATAAGTTAAGGGGGTCCCTACAATCACCACTATTATTAAGAAGTGTCTAGAGCCTGCCTTACCAGTCTAATATATAAGCCAAAATAGATGAGCATATAATTGAGGTTATATACATCTCAGATAATAAATGTAAAGAGCTATTGTTAGACATACTTAATAGCAATAGGAGCTCTATAAAGGTAGTTAATAAAAACATATGTTATGTGAAACAGCATGAGTTACGGTACCACTGCAATCTAATATGTATAATGGAGCGTGCCTATACTCAGTACATGAAATATTATGAACATTAAGTTAAAAAGATTTCCATGAGATTCGTCTCAACAGCACAGCACTGCAGCCAGGAAATGAGCAGTTGCGTCCAAAGAGATCAACCTCAGACTTCCAAATAGCAAAAGAGAGATTTAACCTGTGGAGTCTGAGAGATATAGCTCTGTATCATAACGAGGCCTTCTACGCATGTGAATATTCCTTACCTTACCAGCTTAAGGTTGTAAATAAGTGGTCATGGGAAAAATTATCAATCTCCAAATACAAAAGTTTAGATGAGCAAGAAACATTCAACAGATAAAAGTGGCACAATATCAAATTATAACTAAAAATAGTAAATAACAATGAGCATTAGTAACTAGCATGCCCCATGCCGTTAACAGCCTAACAGAAACTCTGTGTGCAGTAATATCAAATTGTTGAAAAATTTAAAGAATAAACAGGATATAACATGAGTGACTCCTAGCATAAAGCTCAGCAAGTACGTCCTAGAAGAGACAATAATCTAGCCCACACCAGATTTCTGCATTTGTCTGGAAAAGTCTCTAAGACTCTGGAAGAAGGATGCAAGAAGTCTTATCTGCAACTAGGCTGTTGCTTTCATTGGGATCGTCGTTCTATTGTGGACTGTGTACAGCAACGCTATAGGTATTGCGCCGGGCCAGCTTTTGTTTGCAAACCCAAATTCGTACCGCATCCCAGTAGGGGCTTCAGGTGGGATCTTTGTAGCAAGTTGAGGTCCTGTGGTGACAGCACAGACCCCTGTTTGCAGAGATGGCTCTACCGCTGCGCTCCACTGTTGTGCAAGTGCAGCTTCTATACCCATCCAGTTGCTAGGGCCCTCTGAGTTGCGGTCGCTTCTGAGAAATACTGCTGTGTGAAGAGAAGACGTCTCATCCGGAGCTGGGGCCACTGCACTCACCAGATGCTGGGTCATCGATGTGACTTGTAAGGTAAGGGACAGGTGGAGGTGTAAATTGCCCCTAGTATAGGCTGGGTCAGCTGCGGTAGCTTGTGAGTTTAGGGCAGTGATCTCCTGCTTGAGGGTGTGGAATTGTAAATCCATGCGTGCACAGAGGCCCTCAATGGCATCCTTGATTGCCGCCAGCATCGCCATAATCAGCTCTTGGAGGTTAAGAAACTTGAAGGGAGGATAGCGAGCACCACTGTTGCATGCGATCTGTTGCTATCCGGGTAAGGTGGGAGGAAGCTGGTGGTAGAGGGGAGAGAGCGTAGGCTGCAGCCACTATTGTGATCAGTAAAAAATAGAGCTCCTCACTAAGATATTTGTACCTTATCAATATCAATCAATGCAGTAAATGATAAAACATCTTGTACTCTGTATAAAGGATAGTAATGGTTCCTCTAGGTCAAAATAACCATTAAACTCGTTAGAAGAAGAGAGGAGCTCCCATTTTTCCGTGCTAGCTTGGCTGTTGCTTGGACACGCCCCCCAATTCTGAGATTATTTAATTCGCAAGGTGGAAAGTTACTAACATCCCTTTTTTTTTTTTTTAAATGAAGATTGTTTTTTTATACAAATTCCCCTATTATATGCTTTTAAGGTGGCCCACATTGTTTATTGTAGACCTGGGGAATAAAGTTAGTGATCAAAAAGTATGTTATAGAAGACTGAATGTGAGGATGAGATTTCCCTGAAATATATACAATATGAGAGTGAACCTCAACTGCAGAATATATGTTATTTTAATTATCAGTCGTATGTTCCTGAACAATTACTCTGGTTAGGTTAATTGATAATGTGTGGATAGAGCCTTACTTAGTTACAGCATAGATTTAGAATATTCATGGAGGTAAAATACTTGTAACACACTATCAAATGTGAAAAATGTGATATGCGGTACAATGTTAGTATTAACACTATTGCTGTCTTGACTGAATGATTGTAGGCTGCACAGCAGTGAGAATATCCTGATTTTACCGTAAGCAGAAAAGTAGATGAAAGAAGTTAACTGTTATAACCGTTCAACTTTATTTATTATTTATACTATTCATAGGAAGTTATTAAACATGTTAACATATGATCAAACATAGTCTTACTGTGTTTTAAGAAGTTAGTCCAAGTGGAATATGGTAGAGGGAACAAGGAAAATCTTAACTGGAACTCGGAGTCAATATGAGGCTGTTGTAGGATGAATAATCTCAGCGCGTGTGAGCAGTAGTTGGCGTGTGACACCACCGCTGACGAGCTGAGTAGTGGAAGTAGATGTAGCTCCTGGAAGAAGATTGCGTTGAATAAGTGGCATTACTAAAGGAAGTAATCCTCACTACTTACAGCAGGAAAAAAGTAACAGCTTAGAATTCAAAATAAGCGACAAGAATATGTCAGTTCAAAAATGGCTGGGATCTCTGTTACCAAAAATTACCAAGAAATGAAGTAAAGGGAAAATGCTCTTTTATATAGGTGGAACGTACCTCCTACTAAATGTATACAGATTCCCACAGTAACGGCATGACAGAACTCCCCTTTCAAGGATCAGCATCAAGGATCAAGGCCTGGGTCTATGAGGGTGTTTACGATGAAAAAGAGAAACCAACCTGGGGCAGACAAATTCATAGACGGTTCCCAGGAATCATCATCATAAGGATAACCTCGCCAGTGAACCAGATATTGGAGTTGTCCACTATGGAGTGAACCTCATATTCATTGTCTGGATCTGGAATAGTAGGTACAGTAGGAGAAGTACCATCCATATCACAGAGGTTATGGTAGTGGTTTGAGAAGAGTAGGTGGAAGAAGCAGCGTAGCAGCATTTTCATTAACAACTTCTGTCCAATGAAAAGAGCAGACAATTTCTTTGAAGGTGATTGGAGATTTAAATTGTGAGTTGAGAGCCAGACCAAATCCCCAACTGAATAAACAGGAGCCAGACGCCTGTGTTTGTCATAATGACATTTTTGTTGAGTCTTGGCTCGAACAATGTTATCATGAACTATAGAAAAAGTTTCAGAAATGCTATTAACAAGATTCTTGACAATGGGTCAGAGACATTCCCTAGGCGCAACTAAATGGAATGTGGGGTGAAACCCATAATTGATGAAAAAGTTGTCAGCCGTATAGAATCAGTCCTGGATTGGACCCAACTGCTAGCATGAAAAAATAAACACACGCTAGCACGCTGAGAGGAAACCAGGACGAGAACCACTCAGGAATAAAAATGAACAGGTTAATTTATAGAAAAAGAAAACTGTACTCACAGATGCAGGTATTCGGGTTGGAGTTTTAAAACAGCCAAAGGATAAGGCAGTTGAGAGATCGAATGAAGCAGTGGACAATGTCCCTTTAATCAAGTACAAGGATGAGGCAGCAGATTGGTCAGGCAAAGCAATGGTCAGTGTCCCTTTAATCAAGTATAAGGATGAGGCAGCAGAGTAGTCAGGCAAAGCAATGGTCAGTGTCCCTTTAATCAAGTATAAGGATGAGGGGGCAGAGTGGTCAGGCAAAGCAATGGTCTGTGTCCCTTTAATCAAGTATAAGGATGAGGCGGAAGAGTGGTCAGGCAAAGCAATGGTCTGTGTCCCTTTAATCAAGTATAAGGATGAGGCGGCAGAGTGGTCAGGCAAAGCAATGGTCTGTGTCCCTTTAATCAAGTATAAGGATGAGGTGGCAGAGTGGTCAGGCAAAGCAATGGTCTGTGTCCCTTTAATCAAGTATAAGGATGAGGCAGCAGAGTAGTCAGGCAAAGCAATGGTCTGTGTCCCTTTAATCAATATAAGGATTAGGCGGCAGAGTGGTCAGGCAAAGCAATGGTCAGTCCCTTTAATCAATAGTACTCACAAGCCAGGAAGGAAAGCAGGAACGCTAACAACAAACGGGCACCGGAGTGAAGTCCCGCCGAGGCTTTTAAAAGCCTGGTGACGTAGGAGGCAGGAATCGCGCAAGTACAGAGATTGATCCGGGAGCCGCTGTGACACAGCAATGATCAGATCATGTCAAAAGGGGGTAAAGTTGGTAGAAGTATGTGGTAGAGTTGTTATATGCAAACTCTGCAAAGGGTAAAATAGAGGACCAATTATCTTGTCTGGCTGTAGAGAAACATCTCAAATACTGTTCAAGCAATTGGTTGGTCTTTTCTGTCTGGCCGTAGGTCTGGGGGTGGAATTCTGTACTTAGTCTTAGGCTTAATTCCCAAGGATTTACACAAGTCGGTCCAGAATTTACTGGTAAATTGTGTACCACGATCAGAGGTTATTGAGGTAGGAATTCCATGGTGTTTAAAAATATGTTGAATCATTAGTTGGACAGTTTCAGAGGCAGTGGGCAATTTTCGGAATGGTATAAAATGAGCCATTTTACTAAATAGATCTACAACAACTACAATGGTATTGTTGTTAGTTGATTTAGGGAGCTTGACTATAAAGTCTATGGCAATTTCTGACCAAGGACTATGTGGCACGCTTAAAGGAAGAAGTTTCCCAAAAGGATGTTTTCTATCTCATTTTGAAGTAGTACCAATCTTGCAAGTGAGAACATGATCAGTAGTATCCTTAGTCAGAGATCGCCACCAGAAGGATCTGTTGACCAATTCTATTGTCTTGCACATTCCAGGGTGGCCAGCTAAAGGGAAACCATGAGTAATCTGCAGAACCATGTTTCATAAGATAGAGGGTAAGTACAGTTGGTTCTGGTGGTAATAGAGTCCATCTTCCTGTTTATGGAGTTTTGAAAGGGGAATAGTAACATCATTTTTCTGATTGTCCTTGAACAACCTTGTTTGTTCCAAAGTGAGTCTAATAATGTAATCATTAAGAATTATGGATTTTGAGATGTGGATGGATGAGGTCTATCATAAATTCTAGATAAGGCATCTGCCTTCCCATTTTTGTTTGCTGGACGATAAGTGAAAAGTAATTAAATTGAGAGAAGTAAAGATTCCATCTTACTTGTCATGAAGATAGTGTTCGGTTAGTCTTTAGGTCCTGTAAGTTGCTATGATCTGTGTAGATGATTATGGGTAATATAGTTCCCTCGAGAAGGTGACGCCATTGCTCCAAGGACACTCTGATTGCTAGAAGCTCTTTCTCACCTACCACATAATTTAACTCTGATGTAGACATCACTCTGGAAAATAAGGCTACAGGATGTAGTGGGTGTTTAAGATTTTCTCTTTGAGAGACTACTGCCCCAATTGCAAAGTCTAATGCATCAACTTATAAGATGTATTGTAGGGGAGCATTAGGAAAGTGAAGAAGTGGTGCCAAAGTGAATTTATGTTTTATATTATCAAATATTGATTGAGTTTCCTCAGTCCATAAGAATTTAACGCTTGATTTGGTGAAGTTAGTAAGTCGTTTGGTTAGCTGAGCGAAATTATTAATGAATTTCCTATAGAAATTTGCAAAACCCATACATTTCTGAACCTATTTTTTAGAAGTAGGTGTAGGCCAGTGTCTAATAGATTTGACCTTGCTTTCCTCCATGTTTATTCCCCCAGGTGTTATTACATATCCTAAAAAGGTGAGTGTTAAAAATACATTTCTCAGGTTTAGCAAATAGATAGTTGTCCCTGAGTCTTGATAAAACCGTTCTTACATCTTTTATATGTTCAGGTAAGGTTTTAGAGTACACTATTATATCATCTAGGTAGATGACTAAATATGTGTCTAGAATAACTTTAAAATATATAATTTATCAGATATTGAAAGGTGGCGGGGGCGTTACATAACCTGAATGGCATAACAGTGTACTCGTATAATCCGTACCAAATGCGGAAAGCTGTAAGCCATGCGTCCCCTGATCTGACCCTAATTAAATTGTAGGTGCCCCTAAGATCTAATTTGGTGAAGTATCTAGCACCAATGAGTCTTTCAATAAGCTCAGAGATGAGAGGAAGGGGGTATCTATTTTTAATAGTTCTTTTGTTTAATTCCTTGTAGTCCACTATGGGTCTGAGAGTGTTACCCTTATTCTTTACAAAGAAAATACCTGCCTCAGCAGGAGAGGTAGAAGGTCTTATAAAGCCTTTTGTTAAATTCTCTTGGATATATGTTTTGAGGTGATCTAATTTAGGTTTGGATAGTGGAAAAATATGTCCACATGGTATATCAGCTCCTGGTAGGAGTTCACTGGGGCAGTCGTATTTCCTGTGTGGGAGTAAATTATCAGACTCTTTCATTGTCAAAATACTAGTATACGTTTAGAATAGAAAACTCCATAGTTTGTAGAATGTGTAAAGTAGGGTAACAAGTTTGTGTACAATACTCTGATTTTAAATCAACAGTGGAAGTGGAACAGGAAATACTCGGATTATGTAACTTAAAAGGACACTGAACCAAATTTTTTATTTCATGATTCAGATAGAGCATGCAATTTTAAGCAACTTTCTAATTCACTCATATTATCAATTTTTCTTTGTTCTCTTGCTATCTTTATTTTAAAAGCAGGAATGTAAATCTTAGCAGCCAGACCATTTTAGATTCAGCACCATGGATAGTGCTTGCTTATTGGAGGCTTACATTTACCCACCAATAAGCAAAGCAAGCATAACCCAGGTTCTCAACGAAAAATGGTCCGGCTCCTATGCATCACATTCCTGCTTTTTAAATAAAGATAGCAAAAGAATGAAAAAAATTGATAATAGGAGTAAATTAGAAAGTTGCTTAAAATTGCATGCTCTATCTGAATCATGAAAGAAAAAAAAATTGTGTTTAGTGTCCCTTTAAGTCATTGTATACGAAATATTACTGGAAACATGGATGAGGGAATGACATCGAAAGACATGTACTCAGTGTGGTGAGAAAGAGTGGTAACAAGAAGTGGAATGGTTTGAAAAGTAAGTAGACCAGTAGAAATCTCAGTGCCATCAGTTACACGCAAATGAATAGGGATATTCTTTTTCACAAGTGGAATTTTTTTTAATCAGTAGAAGTTTTATCTATATAATTATCACTAGCTCCAGGAATCAATAATTGCCTGGGTGTTGACTCAAAGTACCACCCACTGTAATAGCATGGGGAGAGATCAGTGAGTTTGAATCCTTAGGTTGTATGTTCAAACAGTTTACTAAACTATAGATCTTACCCTTTTTCTGATGTGATAGTAGGGGGCAATCTTTTTCACTATGTTCAGTCACTGCACAATACAAGCAGAGGTTATTTTCACGTCTCCTAAGTTTTTCTTGGGGATTTAGCGGACCTCTTATGAAGTCAATTTCCATTGGTTCTATATTACTTTTTGGTGAAAATGTATTATGTGGTGAAGCACTAGTAGGAAGAGTTGTGCATTTGGAAGGAGTGTCATATAAGTTTTTCTCTTGTCTTCTCTCTCTGAAACGTCTGTCAAGAGTGATGCTAAGAGTAATTAATTCATCAAGGGTCGTTAGACTCGAAGTAGGTATTTGCCCATATACGGGGCTTACCTCTGAGATAGGAGATAGTACTGAGTACCTTAGAGCAGTCTGATGGATAGGTTTTGGGTTTGAGGGCAAATAGTAGAAGACAAGCATTCTTAAATTTCCTAAATTGGGAGTGATCTCCGTAGAATTTCTCTGGGGAGCTAACTTGGGCTTCTGAGTGATGTTCAGGCAGTTGTCTATTTACTTCTATGGTTTCTTTAATATAAGTTTTTAATGAAATATTTTCCTGCTGTAATACCTTTAGACCTTGAGTCAGGGATTCAACTCTCTGAGTGAGGGCGTGAACGTGATTAACCAATTCTGACAAAAGGCTTGGTAATATTGTGAGGATGAGATTTCCCTGAAATATATACAATATGAGAGTGAACCTCAACTGCAGAATATATGTTGTTTTAATTATCAGTTGTATGTTCCTGCACAATTAGTCTGGTTAGGTTAATTGATAGTGTGTGGCTAGAGCCTTACTTAGTTGCAGTATAGATTTAGTAAAGGATATTCACGAAGGTATAATACTTGCAACAGTAGCAAGATTCAAGCAAAATGTGATATGCGGTACAATGCTAGTATTAACACTATTGCTGTCGAGACTGAATGATCGTAGGCTGCACAGCAGTGAGAATATCCTGATTGTACCGTAAGCAGAAAAGTAGATGAAAGAAGTTAATTGTTATTACCGTTCAACTTTACTGTGCATAGTAAGTTATTAAATATGTTAACATATGATCAAACATAGTCTTACTGTGTTTTAAGATGTTAGTCCAAGGGGAATCTGGTAGAGGCAACAAGGAAAGAGTCGATCTGAGGCTGTTGTAGGCTGAATAATCTCAGCACGTGTGAGCAGTAGTTGGCGTGTGATGTCACCGCTGATGAGCTGGGTAGTGGAAGTAGGTGTAGCTCCTGGAAGAAGATTGCGTTAAATAGCAAAACAAAGGGCAAAATTTATCAAGCCCCGAAAAAAAGCGCCTAAAAAGTCGCAATTATTTCCGCAATAGTTCGCAATGTGTGAAGTCAAAAATGCCGCCAGTATTTATTAAAATTCTAGAGACATTTTTGGGGCAAAACTTTTTTGCGATGTCAAGCGAGTGGCTGATCTTAGTTTTCTTGCGAAAAAATTTCATTTTCACTTTATCAATTTTAATTTTAGACACAGGTAAATGGTTTATTGTTTTAATCAAGTGATCGTTTGTAAGAATGTTATTTATTATATAATAAAGTTATTTTTATTTTGCCTCTTCTTTGGCTCTCTTTCTTTGAGGAAGGTTGCAATTTTTTGGAGCTTATCTTCGTTCTTTTTAATACACTTATTTCAATTGCACTTAAATTATTTTACTTTTTTATAAATTTGTGTATACCTTTTTGTTATTTCATTATTAAAGGGACACTGAACCCAAATGTTTTCTTTTGTAATTCAGAAAGAGCATGCAATTTTAAGCAACTTTCTAATTTACTCCTATTATCAATTTTTCTGCGTTCTCTTGCCATCATTATTTGAAAAAGAAGGCATCTAAGCTTTTTTTGGTTTCAGACTCTGGACAGCACTTTTTTATTGGTGGATGAATTTATCCACCAATCAGCAAGGACAACCCAGGTTGTTCACCAAAAATGGGCCGGCATCGAAACTTACATTCTTGCATTTCAAATAAAGATACCAAGAGAATGAAGAAAATTTGATAATAGGAGTAAATTAGAAAGTTGCTTAAAATGTCATGCTCAATCTGAATCACGAAATAAATTTTTTGGGTACAGTGTCCCTTCAATATTATTCAGGTTCTGCGCCTTGTTGTGGGCAATTTCTAACCCTAGATATAGCAAGAAAAAGACATATTTCCATTTTCCCTCCAGGCAAACAACAATATCGCTCTTTATTTTTCACTCCTCGCAACCTACAAATTGGCGAGAATAAAAACAGTGAATATTGCATGCACCACTTTTCATAAATATATGAGAACTGCGAATATATACGGGCATTTTGAAATGCCAATAGAGATTAATACAAGAATTAGGCATTTTCAGACAAGTTATTCGCATATATTTAAGACTTGCAAATGGTCATGAGTCAATTTGTTCGCACATATGAAAAGTTGCAACTTTATTGGCACATAACCTTTTCGTAAATATGGTGATATTATTTGTGAAGTTTTTTTTTACGACAAATGTGAGAATTTTCTTATTCTCACTTTGATAAATCTTGCCCAAAGTGGAAGTAGCGTTACTAAAGGAAGTAATCCTCAGTACTTACAGCTGGAAAAAAGTGAACAGCTTAGAATTCAAAATAAGCGACAAGAATATGTCAGTTCAAAAACAGCTGGGATCTCTGTTACCAAAAATTACCAAGCAATGAAGTAAAGGGAAAATGCTCTTTTATACAGGTGGAATGGATTGATCGTACCTCCTATTAAAGGTATACAGACTTCCACAGTAACAACATGACACTGAATAAGGCTTTTAAAAAATCTGGGACTGACTATAAATAATTTGGCGTTTTCCAGGTAGAGAGAGAGGCGGACCGGCACCCAGGACCCAGGGTAAAATTTAGAGTATTATGGTCTTACCAAGAACATACTCATATTTTAGAGTCCTGAACCTTATTAAGAGTCCAGGAATCTGTGAAAAAATAGTCCAGCGTAGAATATGTACTGTGGGGTTTAGAGTAAAATGTGTAATTTCTGGTCTCCAGATGACATGCCCACTAAACATAATATAGGTTAAAGTGGGAAATAAGCTCTCTGTACCTAATGGCCATATAAACAGAATAGGAGTCCATGACTTTACCTTCTTAATTTTTTTTATTTACAGAAGGGTTCATATTGAAATCTCCTCTAAGGATGAATAACTTGTCCGTTTTAGAAAGTAATTGCTTATAAAATCTAGGTTGAAATTGATTTTGAGCATACAAGTTAACTAGTGTGTATACCTGTCCATTTAATTTTCAAAGCACAATTATATACTTCCCTTCAGAGTCAACTTTCACATACAACTGTTCAAATCCTACACGCCTATGAATCAGGATAGAGACTCCTCTAGATTTCTCAGCAATGAAGGAAGTTACACAGATAGGGTAATCTGGAGATCTATAAGGGTTCTGTATGGAACTCAGCCAATGAGTTTCCTGCAAAAAATACAACCTTTAAGAGATTTAATATAGTTAGTCATAACACTTCAAGTCATAACACTTGATATGTCAATATTAGAGCAGTAAAAATATAAATGGGAATTTTACAATTTCAGGAAACTATACTGCCTAAGAGATATACGATATGAACAAACAAGTGGGAGTGTAAGGCGGCCCTATACACCACCACTCAAAGGTTTCTATCTGCCTTAAAGTCAACAGACAAAACTCCCTGATCTCATACAGGCCCAATATTCAAAACATCTGACTGATTGAATATTCTAAAATAAGGGGCGTGTCCCAGCAATGCTGGCGAGCAGCGATGTCGCTCCCATAGAAGCCAATGAGAGCGTGACATCACCACCCACATCAAATCCAGTCCCCCATTCCTCCCAGAAAGTAGCACCCCAAACAAGTGGTATCCCTAGGTGTCTCATCAAATTGACGACAACATACTAAAACCCAATCACCTAATCAAACCCCATACAGATATGGGGGGTGGTAGTTGATTAAGGCGTAATAAATGGTAGCCATCATTAATCATCTAATCAACCTCCATACAGGTATGGGGTGGTTAGTTGTTTAAGGCCTAAAAAATACTAACTAACAATAATCACCTAATCAACCCCCCCTCTAAACTAACCCCTCTACATTACAAAAAAAAGCTGTTATACAAAAAAAACTGTTACAAAAAAAACAAAAAAAACTACAATATCCAAAATAAAAATTATTATACCTAACATTAAACTACATGTTCCATAAAATAAAAAACAAAAACAACCCCCCCCTAAACCCTAACACTAAAATAAATTACAATAGCCCATAAAAGTGCCTTTTGTAGGTCATTGCCCTAAAGTGATCTTTTGCAAAAAAAAGTTACAAACCACCCCACAACTACACTAAAGTAACCCCACCCCACAAAATAACAAATTCTAACTTTAAAAAACCTAGCCTACAAAATAAAATTAAAAATAAACCCTATATTTTAAAATAAAAAAAGACTCAAACTCAACAAATAGCAAGAACTTTTTTAAATTTAAATTCTAAATATCCTTTTCTATTGGATAATTAAAATTAAAATTTTAAAAATGTCTTGCTATCGGCTAATTCAAATCAGCCAATAGGGATTGATTTGAAATCAGTCGATCCGAATTAAGTGGTACCCCTATATATTGGGGTTCTGTGCTTCCGGGATTTCAGTGTGTGGCATCCATGGTTATATGGCGATATAGGGGTTTATAGTTTGTGACAAAGGGTTTAATAGTTAGTTGATTGCGGTGGGTATATGGCAGTACAGTGGTTCATAGTTAGCAACATAGGGGTTAATAGTAGATTGCAGTGGGTATATGGTAGCATATGGGTTAATAGAAATATACTTGCGGTGGGCAGGGCCGCCACTAGAAATTTTGGGGCCCCTGACTTAACCATTGATCAGCCCCCCCCCCCTCCCCCTTTGACATGTACAATTTTTGACCAAGTGACTAAAACGTATATGCACTTTATTCTTAAGTGTAGTCAAACTTGGAAATGTTGTAAAGGTAACACACAGACACACTCATACACTGAAACACTAACTCATACATAAGGATTAACATATAGACACTCTAGCAGTCACAAAAAGAAACACACAAACACACTCAGACACAGACAATCAGCACTTGTTTACATTGATCTGACACGTAATGAGGTAGACTACAGTTTTGTCAAAAAAGGAGATTTACAAAACAAAATATGGAGTTCTGATTATCTTTTTATCAAGGAAGATGCCAACTAAATGATGACAACAGCATGCAGTAGCTGAAAGGAAGGGCCCTGAACTGCCTAAACAATAATTGAAAGGTTAAATGGTGGATTGGTGACTTCCGGAAAGGTCTCATTTGTCTCAAAGTCTGTAGAAAGATGTGAATAATTAGTAGTAAGGTCAAAATGTCCTAAAAAGGAACAAACAATAGACACACAAACTCAAACACAAACTTTCACATACACCCAAGGAAACACCGACAGAGACAGCCTCAGAAAACAAAAACACAAAGACATACACACACACACACAGAGAGACACCCACAGAAAACACACAAAGACATACACACACAGAGAGACAACCACATAAAACACACAAAGACATACATACACACACACCCTTACCGAGACATCCACAGAAAACACACAAAGACATAAACACACTCTTACAGAGACACCCACAGAAAATGCACAGACATACACACACCCTCACAGAGACACCCACAGAAAACACAGACATACGCACACACCCTCTAAAAGACATCCACAGAAAACACACATACATACATACATACACTCACCCTCACAGAGACATCCACAGAAAACACACAAAGACATACATACACACACGCTCACAGAGACACCCATAGATAAAGCACAAATACATACACACCCTCCTTCACAGAGAGACCCACAGAAAAAAATAAATACACACTCATAGAGACAAACAAAAGCACAAAGAAAGAAACACTAACAGGAGATAAAATTTCTGCACATTGCATCCCCTAAATCAACAGTGTGTGACATGCATGATAAACAAAATAGCAGAAATTAATAAATCACTTTTTAAAGAATCATATTTGTAAATGTACAAAAAAAATAATTCTGTGAATTCAAAATTGTACATTTAATGATATGGGTAGATGGCTAGATGAAGAAAAGTACTTTTGAAAGGTTGACATATGATTGTTTCCCCCCCCCCCCATTTTCCCCAACCAAGAGCACCACTTCAAATATGGTGGACAAATAAATGTTCCCATCTGTCAGCTGTACTTTAGGATTTTGAAAATGCTGTACTCTATATGGTCTTGGTGGAACCATAAGCTGTGGTACTCAGTCTCATAGCATTAGATCTGGTTAAATGCAGGATTTAGGCTTGTTTGTATGTATTTCAAATTAAGTCAGCTGTAGTGTAAACTGAACAGTGTTAAGTTAACAACAACTCATATCTGCCAATAGGGATCCTACCATTTGTGTATTGAGGAGGAAGCATTTCTGCATGGCTTTAAATATAGAATTTCTACAGCATTGTCAAATAATCATAAATTCACTGCTGCATATTGCTAAAATAAATGTGTTTTTATGGACCCCTGGCCCCACCATACAAATACTACCACACTGAAGTTACCATCCGAAATTGCACAAAAAAATAAAAAACATTTACTATGTAAGTCCTACCTCTTCTGCAAATGAAAGTGATCTGCTGTCTGATTCAGCCACACACTGTACAAACAAAGTGCCAAGTCTGTCTCACACTGTGCATAGTGGTTTAGTGCACACTTAGAAATCCTCTCAAATGCTAATACTTTACTCCTTGTAATCAAATTTCCCACGCTCAATAGCACTCTGCTGTAGTACCCTCTGGTGGCTGCCAAAATTAAAAAATAATATTATTTTTTTTTAAATTAAGTTGTTCTTGCCCATTGGGCCCCTGACAGGAGTCACTCCGGTCAACTACTGTGGTCACTATATAAAGTACTGGGGTGGGTAGGGTCAGGCCAGCCATCTCACGGGCAGATTACAGACTGTGTCACTACTTCACTATATACAGTAATAGGGGGTCAGACCATCTCACAGACTGTGGGCACAGGGTACCCCCTTTTACAGACATGTAATCTGATTCACAATTAGTTTTTTCTGTGCTAAATGTTAAAAAAAAGAAAAAGATATGTATCAAATTAAAAAAATTTTTGGGTGAGGGGGTCCTTCTTAGATTCTTGCACCTGGGCCCTGTGGTTTCTAGTTACGCCTCTGTATATATATATATATATATATATATATATATACATACAGTGCATACCTGTACATCTTTAGACATGTACAGTATATGTATGCACGCCCTTTGCCTGCTTTTTTTTCCTGACATCTGAGACCTCGGGCAAATATAACAATTGGCGGACGGACATGATCCGCTCTAGCTGACATTGCTAAATGCTGACAGCATACGCTGTCGGCATTTATCATTACACAAGCATTTCTTGTGAAATGCTTGTGCAATGCCGCCCCCTGCACATTCACAACCAATCGGCCACAAGCAGGGGGTGTCAATCAACCTGATCGTACCTCAGAGGTGGCAGACGAGTTAAGGAGTCTTAAGACCACTGCTTCTTAATGCCAGTTTCCAGCGAGCCTGAAGACTCGTACGGAAACAGATGCATACGGGGCTTGATAAATCGGCCTCTCATATCTTTGAGCCCTTATAATTTTTCTATGCAATATTTTTTTGAATATTTTTTATAATTTGGTGTTATTATGAATGGAACTGTACTTTTTAATGTATTTTTGATGGGTTTTGTGACACTTTTTGTTTCTCGAAACAGTAACCAGCGCACTGAGGATCCGCTATCTTGACACTCATTAACTTCAATTGCGCTTAAGTGATCGCATTTACTTTCAACTTGTAATCCGAGCGAAAAACCTGATGCGTGCAAACACCCGCAATAAACCCTTTTTCATTCACACATAATTGTTAGTGCTCCACTTGTAATCTAGCCCTTAGTCAATTTACCCCAACAATATTTAATGCTATGAAATCTCAGTGATTGGGTTACTGGCCTAAAGTTCCTTCTCTTTTGGAGAGTATATTGGGATTAGTCTGGATAGACTGCAACTGATTTAAACCTCTCTGGAAGATTTGGCGGTTAGCCATTTCTCCAAGGATCTGTTCTTTATGGGTAAAAAAAGTACACTACATCGCTAGACTTGTCAATAGGGAAATTCCTCTGTCTGGGTATGTGATGAACCCTATCCATAAGAAATCTTGGAGTGTCCAAATCAGTTAGAAAAATCTGAACTTTTCAATGCCAAATTCTGGGAATGGGACTGAAGATTGGAGTGATGTAGTGCAAGATCTTACTGCTTTCTTTCCAACACTTCTGTTCTCCCCTATTGCAGCTACTGTATATCCGTCCTCAGCAGTGTTAATTTTGTCGACTAAAACTAGACTAAAATGAGTATAAAACTAAAGAAATTCTGATGACTAAAATACGACTAAAACTAAAATGGCATTTTAGTCAAACGACTATGACTAAAACTAAATCAAAATGACATTTTAGTCAAAAGACTATGACTAAAACTAAATCAAAATTTGCTGACAAAAACATTTTATACAAGGTGTTATAATCAATCCATATCTAATTACTGCTCTTCTGTAAAATTTACAAAACTTAATTTTATTCAATTTTAAGATAAATAAAAACATGTTATATACCACAACAGTTCTGTATTGCATGTTCAAACCTTAATACCATAAATAAAAACAGGTTAATAAACCTTTACTCCAGGAGTATATAGTAAGTTTGGAAGTTCTAGAGCAGTGCTAATATTGTTGCCAAATTTGTTTTAGAATCTGTGAACAATCAATTGATTCTTCCTATAGAAATACACATAACCCATGAGTATGGGTTTAAGTTATGCTGTGCCTGTGCTAGCTGCAGAAACCTTTTGTTGTGTTGAGTTCATTGATACTTGTTTTAATTATTAACAGAGAAAAGTTAAAGTTTTTATATTGGGTAATATGTGCAATGGCGTTACAGACAATACAGTTTACAGTTTGCTTTTTTATATTTTAAAGTTGCACTTCTGTTTGTTTATGAAACTTGGTTTTATTTCATTTTAAGTTTAATAAAGATGTTATATATCACAACGGCTAAATCTGTGTCTGTATTGCAGGTTTAAACCTTAATACCATAAATAATAACAGGCTATTAGATGTTTACTCCTGGAGTATATGAGTTTGCAAAATTATAGAGAAATGCTTAAATAATGCATCACACTTTAACTAAACCCCTTAGATTTTAGTTGACTAAAATCTACTAGAGGTTTAGTCGACTAAAATCTACTGGAGATTCAGTCGACTAAAACTAGACTAAAACTAAAACAATTCAGATGACTACAATACGACTAAAACTAAAATGGCATTTTAGTCAAAAGACTAAAACTAAGACTAAATCGAAATTTTCCGTCAAAATTAACACTGCTCCTCAGTTCTGCTACAGATCCTTTGATGACTTTCATTAAGGTATCCTGCATAATAATCAAGGTTTCAACTTTGTTTGAAGCTTACATATCTGATGGAGAGGGTTGAGAAATTTGCGTTTCCAGAGGTCCAGTGTCATCAAATTGTAATAAAGGAGACTGTTCTCTAGTGGGAGAGGAGTTTCCAGACATAGGAAAGTCTTTAAAATTACCTACTACTGTTTTCTTCACAGAGGATTCCGATTTAGATTTCATTTTGGTAGATTGTGACATACTAGACCAGTGAGCTAGGCTGATTCTTGTATATATACAAAGGACAACATAAGTACCCCAAGATATTGGGTGAGTTATGTGGGCCTGAAAACAAAGCTGAATTCAACTCTACAGGTGTGCTGTACAAATAGTTTTAGCTAAGCATAGCTATCAACGAGAGTAAATTAGGCTTGCAGAAGTCCTTGTCAGTCTTTATGAAGTTGCGGTCATTTAGAACCATATTGAAGCAAGATTCTAAAAAATGTTGGTATCTATTGCATCCTGATGAGAACGTGAATCAATTTATTACAGATTTTCCCTTAATAACAGCTAGAGGAGCACCTAGCTTGAGGGATAAGGTAGTGAAAAGTGAATTTATTAGATCTCCTGAATCTGAAATGTGGTTAACAAAAATGTACAAATGATGGGTTGTGCCCCATGTGGGAAGTGTGTTTATTTTAGGCATATACTGCTGTTGATGGTCGGTCTTTTAAAATCAAACTAAAAATGAATGGGTGTTATCTATTTACTGTCTTGTAGGTGCCCCATGCTTAATTTTGGGAAATCAAGTTAAGAGGCAGTGGTCTTAGGACCGCTGCTCCTTAAATCATCTGCCACCTGAGGTGGCGGACAGCAATCATCCCGATAAGATACGATCGGGATGATTGACACCCCCTGCTAGTGGCCGATTGACCACGAATGTGCAGGAGGCGGCATTGCACAAGCATTTCACAAGAAATCAAGTATTAGAGATCACAGGAATGCAACGTGGGGAAACACTTTAAGTTTGTACATGAATACGATGAGAATAGTTTTTAGGATTGTTGGTATATAACATGTGTCCCTTGGTTGAAGAGTTGGCAATTTGGATTAAAAAAAAACTGGTGGATGTTAACTTTGAGTACACTATCAACTTAAGGTATAAAGATGCGCTGTAATGTGCCATTCTAATACCCCTCACTCCGGCTGCGTTCTTCAAAACTCATATCTTTTGTGAACTAATGGTTTGAACTGTTCTCCAGTCAGCAATCTAGGTGTAGGAGGAGTATAAACTATATACATATATATATATTTATATATTAATAATACACATGTGTTATATACACATATTAACACAGAAATATATATGTATATAATCATATACATATAAATTTACATTGCGGGCTATGAGAACACACGGTTCCCATAGATCGCATGGTAAAGGCATTTTTCAGAGCCGTTTTTTTTTTCTAACACCCCACTCCCACCAACTATAATATCCTCTATTTTGAGGGCATTTGGGGCACTTTTATAAAAATTAACCAGAGATCTAATCTCTGGTTAATTTTTGGAGCCCTAATGGCTACCGCAAGATTGCGGTAGCAATAACCAGCCGCTTGTAATATGCTACAGTTTATGATGATAGTTTTGTTTGTAAAAGAAACCCTAACAATTGTCTGACAGGAAATCATCACTTACTAATCTTCAGAACTGTCTTTAAATAGGAAGAGATGACAAAAATGGACAATCTTGATAATGACGCTACAGAGAAGAAACAGTTTGAAGTGTCTTTCTTCATTACATGAGATTTTGGGGTCAATTCATTAATTTCCGGGCAGACATGATTCGCTGTAGTGCAATCCCGCCACCTGCACATTCGTGGCCAATCGGCCGCTAGCAGGGGGTGTCAATCATCCCGATCGTATCGGATCAGGATGATTGCCTTCCCCCACCTAAAAGGTGGTGGACAAGTTAATGAGCAGTGGTCTTACGACCGCTGCTTCTTAACTTTAGTTTCCGGCGAGTTTGAAACTTTGAGGGGTAGAAAGAAGCATCCGCTGCTTGTTAATCTACCCCCTAGTAAAAGTATTTTGTTATATTTTTCTGATCGCTAAAATACCTTCCAGAGCATTATAGAAAGAGAACACTACACGCAGTACTTATGTTTTAGAGCAACATAGTAGACATGTGTACATAATATCACTGATCAGCTCAGTTGGAATTGATATAGACCAGCGGTTTTCAAAGTGTGAGGCGGGCCTCCACAAGGGGGCACTAGAACATATAAGGGGAGGCGCAGGAGCAGAGTGACACTTTGCAGTATCCAATGGAAATCACAAGCAGACTCTGGCAAAATATACAATGGTTTTTAAGAACCAACTACAGCACTTGACATGTCTTGGTGGAATAAGGCAAAGGGCAGGATGTAGGTGGAAGAGAGGCACTGAGGTAAAAATCGCTCAGACACATGCCACGTTACTGGGATCTTATGAGATTTGAATGAAATCACAAGATTTCTAGTAAGCTGTCTTATACTGAGGAGAAAAATAACATGACTGTGCTGCACATGTCAGATGCATGCTCCCTTGCAATTCCTAGGACTAGCATCCTAATTGGCTGCTTAAAGTGCATTTACAATGGAATGTTACTACTGAGAACATTTTGAGGAAAAATATCTTCCTTTTAACATTCAGATGTTCAAGTGATATTTTCTAGGCAGCTGTTCCTGATATGCCCTTGGGAGTACTAGATGTTTGGACATGGTCCAGAGTTTTTAGAGGCACTTTCTCCAAGCCAGACCTTTTCTACAAAGGTAATAGTAATTATCAGTTTCAGATGGTGGATGTACAGCTCTGTGCTGCACATACTCCAAGGCTGGGTCAGTATGATGGGCCTCCTGAAACATCTCTGCCAGGTTAAAGTTATAGTCTTTGTCAGGGGTTACCTGTTAAGTCATGTGTAGTATGAGCTCTTCATTTAATGATCTTGATGCCTGGGTGCCCCCCTCATCTGCAGTGGCTGTAGTGCTGGTTGATGACTGCAACAACTGTATTCATAGCTATGTGCCTGGCAGCCCTCCATCCAACAAGTTGCAAAGTAGTGCAGATGAAAGGTCTGTGATACTCTCATCTGGTTTGTGTTACTTGGTGCCACATTAAATACAGGGGGTCTCAGGAGTGATTGCAGGCAGTAGCATCTCCTTATCACAGGTATAGTCCATTACTTTTTCTATGTGGAACTCAGCACATCCCTCCAAGGCCTTGTCTTACAGCTATAATTGCTTTTTTAATTGATTTATGTTACTATCAAAAGGATCAGTCTATGTTGCATGTAAAAGCAGTGGACATTTTTTTTGTAGTCAACACATAAAAATCATTCACAAAGTAACTTTAAAGAACACTTACTTTTTATTTGAGTACAATTATTTTCTGACAATTAAGGATGATGTCATTATTGTTTGACATTAAATATTACTTTCGTTTTCTGTGTGTTATTTTGCAGCTATGAGGTACCATTTTGTTTTACCTACATGAAAGCCACATTATAGTTGTTGTTATTTTTTTTTTTAAACAATTGTTACATTTCCAAAAATTTTATAAGACAAATGACCCCAATCAAAAATGTTACCCTTCCGAATATCTTTATCGTTAAATTGTTTTTTAAGTAACTTTAGAGATAAAACACTGTCCCACATATTTAAATCTTTGATTTTACCAACATAACTTTGTGATATATCAAAATCACCCCCAAGGTTATCTTGATCTTGCCCCAGCATGACAATTCCACCTGCACGCATAATATTCTTCTTGTTGTATACTGCTGTTGTTGCTCTTCTACCATTGAGCCAGAACTCAGTTCGACCATGTCTGGCCTCCCAAGTGAGGCACACATGGTTCCACTCTTTACTAAGATCCATAGGTGCAAATTGGACACCGTCTCCACTCATATAAAAGCCAGTTTTACCATCATACTCAATCCAAAGATTCAGTTCATCATAAAATGTAGTACGGTATGAAAATAAAATAGTTTCTCGATTTTGAGGAACATCTAAAGACAACTTCATGCAGAGTGTGAAAGCTTTCAGGTTCATTGGAAGATCTGGGGTTAGTATGACATAACTGTCACCGGTTTCTTTCTTGAAGACTAAAGATTTGCCTATAAGATCTAATAAAGAAAGAAATTTAAATTATTTACAAAGATAAACAAATACTATCTCATATTATCTGGCTGTTTAAAAGTTAAATTACATTACTTTATTTGAATATGTTTTTAAATTAAATGCACTTACCCAATCAGGAAAATGAAAGACTTAGGTTGATTTTCTGTAATATTTATTGGTTAATATGTTGAACTAATCAGATTTGTATTTTTTTAACAAATAGAAGGAAACCCTACAGGATCTCATGAAGGGAGAGACCTGATGCAAATGCTCAAGAAAAGATGAAAACAAGATGATTTATTTAAAGCCATTATTAAAGTAAAGAGATTTTAAAGTTTCTGAAGGACTTTTACTCTTTTGGGACATAGACTGTCCCTTTAAAAGTCACTTTGAAATTGCAATGCACAATGTTTAATTATGGGTAGTAAAAAAATTTGCATTACACTTTAATTTGTATTGTGCCCCTTTTTATGCAAATTAGCTCTGAGAATTGTTTTCCAGTTCTGAAAAATGGAAGTTGTGGCAAACCTAGCCACTTCTGGACTATAACATAAGAAAGGTTGTCTATAGGCTGTATATTGTGCTATGTAGATGTGACAGACCCTTCTGTCAGCACTGAAAGAGTTAACTGTGTTCAGCTATTGTGCACTGTCATTAATGTTATTGATACACAGTCCATTGTTTAATCAACCTCAGAGAGCAGACCCTAGATGATAAGGAAAGACAAGTGTGTGTCTGTGTTTAAATTGTTATCAGCTTGAGCAAGGTATTCTATTGTATCATGTAAAAGGGCGTGTTCCCTCCATCTAATGTACAACATTCTTTCAACCCCCCTTCTGGGGGGGGTCAGACCTGCATAAATACTGGGCATATGAGCCTTAATAAAAGTCATTCTGTTTAAAACCTGAAAACTGGCTGGGTTGTGAATTGCTGATTCTCTATGCAGGACATTGTTCCCTGGTGTTAACCCTTGGTATCCGGTTGGTACCGTTACAATTGGTGGCAAGCGACGGAATGAACCTTATCGCCCAGAAGAGCAACTACACAAGCCAGTAACCTCAGGAAGAGGGGGATTACTACAATACTGACTAAGATGGAAGGAGTACCAGGGACCGAAGTGAATGGAGATGGATTATTCTAAGCTAAAGAGACAAACGTAAAAGGAACTGCTAGAAGCCAGGGGAAAGATAGGCAGCAGCAAAGCCAAGGCTATATTAATTGCTGAGCTGATGGAGGGAGACAGAGCTCGCAGCGCTACGCCTCCAGCAGCCATGGAGGAGACCCTATACCAGAGGGAAATGAGGACCAGGCTGGAATTTTTACCCCAACCTGTACCACGGGATATGCTATCCGTGGTAATGGCAGATGTGCAGGAGTACGTGATGGCACACAGTCCGCGGAATGCATCCTCCCGAGCAGAATCCATTTTGGACGCACTCAGCAACCCAGTAAGACCCAAAATCCCATACCATGCATTTAAAATGTTTTGTGAGGAGAAGGATGAGATTGATGGGTATTTACAGGATTTTGAGAGACTGTGCGAGTTACATGATTTGGAGCAGTCCGTATGGGTGCCGGTGCTAGCAGGCAAGCTAGCCGGTAGGGCAGCGGAAGCGTATCGCGCTGTACCCAGGGAGGACAGCAAGGATTACGCTAAAGTGAAGAGAGCGATCTTGGAAAGATATGCCATTACCTCAGAGGCATACCTGCGCAAGTTTAGAGGCCTGCGCAAGCCAGAAAGAGATTCCCATGCAGAGTGGGCCCACAAGCTGGATCAAGCATCTCAGGGGTGGATACAGGCCAGCCAAGCTACCACCATGGAAGAATTGCGACAACTGATGCTGTTGGAGCAATTCTTTAACGGCTTGTCCCCAGAAGCCCAAGAATGGGTGAGAGATCGAAAACCCCTCACCTTAACCGAAGCAGCCAGATTAGCAGACCAGCATTTTGATGCCAGGAGGCACCATGGACTACAGCCTAACAACGGACGGGCTAATATACAATGCCACACCTGCAAGCAGTGGGGACATATGGCACGTGAGTGCACCCAAAATCGGAGCAGACAAGCTTGGAACCAGGTCAGACAGAACCTGGCCCCAAGGGCGGCTGCTCACCATTACCAAACGGAGCCAGCCGCTCATGAGGTGTTGAGCACCCAAGCCGAGGAACCCCTGGGAATTCTGCATGAGGTGATGTCGGTCCAGGGACTTCGGGATTCGGGAGCTACTTTAACCCTGATAGCTCCCCATTTGGTGCCGGATACAGCACCCACTGGCGGATCCGTGGCAGTACGAGGGGCAGGGGGAGCAGTATACCGATTGCCCACTGCTAGAGTGGAGTACGGACCCCCAGTCACCCCAGCAGCTGCCAGTTACCAACCCCCGGCGCACCGCTATACCACACGGCCTCCGGCCACGAACTACCCTCAGAGAGCCCGGTTCAATTCGCGGGGCTACTCACAACCTATTCGGTGCTTTGGATGTAAGCAACTAGGGCACAAAAGACCAGAGTGTCCCCTAAACGCAGCGAATCAAGCACAGTCCTGGAGAAGACCCGCTGGCGGAATCCCACATAATCCTCAGCCTGTGGCCCGCTACGTAGAGGCGCCAGAATGCTGGGGCAGCCTACATGAAGCAGACCCCGTGCAAGCTGCCCACCGGAATAACCGGCAACGGGTTAAAGTGAATGGGAAGGAGGTCAGTTGTCTACGGGATACTGGTGCTACCATGACCTTGCTTCAAGAGAACTTGGTGCCTGAGAAACAGCACACTGGAGACACTGTGGCTGTGAGGGTAGCAGGGGGCACTGTGTTCCGCCTACCTGTTGCCAGGGTACATTTGGATTGGGGAGTGGGCGCTAGACTTGTGAATGTGGGGGTCAAGAAGGACTTACCTGCTGATGTTCTCCTTGGAAATGACTTGGCCCCCCTTGTTTCTGCCTATGCCCCCATGGATCCCGCTGATGTTAACCCTGTGACTACTCAAGCCCAGTCCCTCCGGGAAGAGACGCTTCCATGTTTGGGGTGGGGGCAGTACTGAGCCAAGTTGGAGCAGATGGCGGAGAACACCCCGTAGCCTACTTGAGCCGAAAGTTGTTGCCCCGGACATCCCCAAGCCGATCCGTTGGGATCAGACTGTGTATGCCGGCTTGGTTCTGGGGGAGCATTGTGGCAAACCTAGCCACTTCTGGACTATAACATAAGAAAGGTTGTCTATAGGCTGTATATTGTGCTATGTAGATGTGACAGACCCTTCTGTCAGCACTGAAAGAGTTAACTGTGTTCAGCTATTGTGCACTGTCATTAATGTTATTGATACACAGTCCATTGTTTAATCAACCTCAGAGAGCAGACCCTAGATGATAAGGAAAGACAAGTGTGTGTCTGTGTTTAAATTGTTATCAGCTTGAGCAAGGTATTCTATTGTATCATGTAAAAGGGCGTGTTCCCTCCATCTAATGTACAACATTCTTTCAACCCCCCTTCTGGGGGGGTCAGACCTGCATAAATACTGGGCATATGAGCCTTAATAAAAGTCATTCTGTTTAAAACCTGAAAACTGGCTGGGTTGTGAATTGCTGATTCCCTATGCAGGACATTGTTCCCTGGTGTTAACCCTTGGTATCCGGTTGGTACCGTTACAGAAGTGTTTACAGTAGACTTCACAAACCTATCCTGCTACATATCTGTCCCTAATTGGTCTCATCACATAACAATACACAAAACAATACAGGTTTTATTAACCAAGGGACAAGCCTGATCTATTCCAGTAACAAGCTTGGCTTGGTTCCTCCTAAGAATACAAATGGTTGGTGGATTTTTTCCATTTAAAAATAAAGTGTTAAAGTGACAGTCTACACCAGAATTTTCATTTTTAAAAAAGATAGATAATCCCTTTATTACCCATTCCCCAGTTTTGCATAACCAACACTGTTATATAAATACACTTTTTTTTTTACCTCTGTGATTACCTTGTATCAAAGCATCTTCTGACAGCCCCCTTATTTCAGTTCTTTTGACAGACTTGCATTTTAGACAATCAGTGCCCTCTCATAAGTAACTCCACGAGTGTGAGCACAATGTTATCTATAAGGCACACATGAACTAACACCCTCTAGCTGTTAAAAACTGTCAACTGCAATGAAATAAGAGGCAGCCGACAAGGGCTTAGACATTAGCATATGAGCCTACCTAGGTTTAGCTTTCAACTAGGAATACAAGAGAAAAAAACTAATTTGATGATTAAAGGGAATTGTTTAAAATTGCATGCCCTATATGAATCATGAAAGTTTAATTTTGATTTCACTGTCCCTTTCATCTATTTTGAAATTGTTCACATTCTGCTGATATCTTAATATTTTGCAAGGCAACAGACAATTCCTATTAGTAAACTTCCTAGCACTTCAAAAGAATTGTCATTGTTCTATCTCTCTTGCCACACATTTCACTTTTAGTTCCGTATGTAATGAAATCAACGTTTTCAGTCTATTTTAAACCACATTTTTTCTTTCATGATTCAGAAAAAAACAATTTTAAACAACATTCCAATTTAACTATATTTTCTAATTTGCTTAATTCTTTAGGTATCCTTTGTTGAAGAAATAGCAATGCACATGGTGAGCCAATCATACGAGACATCTATGTGCAGCCACTAATCAGCAGATACTGAGCCTATCTAGATATGCTTTTTTAGCAAAGGATATCAAGAGAATGAAACAAATTAGATAATAGAAGTAAATGAGAGAGTTATTTTAAATTGCATGCTCTTTCTAAATCAGAAAAGAAAAAAATTGGGTTTCATGTCTCTAAGTTCCATCAATATTGTGATTTCAGAATGTAATTTGACCTTATTATGAGAAATGATATTGAAAAATATAATGCAGTAATTAGGTAAGTTTTATTTCTATTCCTGTGTAGAAATTACAGCTTGACTTTCAAGATTTTTTTTCTCCTCTATTGAGTAAATTTGCACAAAATGAAGAAAGAAATCTAAGGAGTAAGCATTCTACTCAATAAAGATAAGACGCTTATATCCAATTCATTTTGCCTGGTTTAAAAATTTTGGTTGAGTACTTATTTTTCTGTAGTATATACCATTGGGTAAATGTATTTATTTTATCACCATAGAAATTCAAAAAATACCTCACTAGTTTACATCATTATCAATCAATAAACGAGTGTGTCTGTATGATGCAATCATTAAACTGAAAATAGTTTCTCAACCGCGGCCCTCAAGTACCCCCAATAGGTCCAGGTTTTCAATATAGCTGAACTAGAGTACAGGTGAAGTAATCAGCTGATCAGTAACCATGGCTACTAACCTGCTCTCACCCATCTGCTGATTATTTCACCTGTGCTCTAGTTCAGCTATAATAAAAACATGGCCTGTTAAAGGACCAGTAAATGCAGTAGATTTGCATAGTCAACAAATGCATGATAAAAAAACAATGTAATAGCACTTAGGGGCAGATTTATCAAATGTCCGACAGACATCGCTGAATGCCGACAGCATACAATGTCGTCATTTAACATTGCACAAGCAGTTCTGTGAACTGTTTGTGCAATGCCGCCCCCCGCAGATTTGCGGCCAATCGGCAGGGGGTGTCAATCAACCCGATTGTACACGATCAGGCGGATTGATGTCCGCAGCCTCAGAGGCAGCGGACGAGCTAAGGAGCAAACTGAAGGCTCGCGCGGAAACAGGGGCATCAGGGGCCATTCGGCTCTGGATAAATTGGCCTCTTAGTCTGAACTTCAAATGAGTAGTAGATTTTTTTCTGAAAATGCTCAGTTATGTCTTTTTCCACTCCTCCTGTATCATGTGACAGCCATCAGCCAATCACAAATGAATATACGTATATGCTGTGAATTCTTGCACATGCTCAGTAGGAGCTGGTGACTCAAAAAGTGTAAATATAAAAAGACTGTGCACATTTTGTTAATGGAAAGAAATTTAAAAGTTGAATTTGAAAATTTAAATTGCTGCTCTATCTGAATCATGAAAGTTTAATTTTGAGTTGAGTGTCCCTTTAAGGGTACTTGAGGACCGCGGTTGAAAAACACTGCTTTAAAGTAAAGTAAAAAAAAAATTGCCAGTCTAGACGTTCCGACACTCTCAGGAGCAGCCCTGATGGTATTCTATAATAATAAAAAAGGTCAGTCCTTGCAAGTGGCAAGATGACTCCCACAGAAATAATAAGAGCTCTCTGTTAGGTAAACGTTCTCAATGGAGGACAAAGTACAAAGGGAGACCCCGGCGTATATTTAAAATGTAATATTAAAGGGCCCAAATAGACTGACATTAATGTCTGGGGCTTGTTGTTTTTATTTGTTAAGATAATTGCCTGTTATTTTAGTAATGACATACTAATATATTACACAATATTTCTTTCCTTTATGAAAAGCTTAGTGAAGTTAAAGACATTGAGGCCTATTTAAGAAAGGTCTTGCGGACCTGATCCGACAGTGCGGATCAGGTCCGCAAGACCTTGCTGAATGCGGAGAGCAATACGCTCTCCGTATTCAGCATTGCACCAGCAGCTCACAAGAGCTGCTGGTGCAACGCCGCCCCCTGCATATTCGCGGCCAATCAGCCGCCAGCAGGGGGGTATCAATCAACCCGATCGTATTTGATCGGGTTGAATTGCGGCAATAAATGTCCACCTGCTCAGAGCTCCATAACGTGTGTTTCTGGCGAGTCTGAAGATAGGCCCCATTGAATCTTTAGTGACACTGGTATTTTGAACAAGAAATAACAAGATTTTGTATTTTTATTACATTTACGTTTCTTTAAGAATAAGAAGGGGAGAGCTATTTTTGGACTTCTTACTCATATGGTCTAGAAATTCTAGACTCATGGAAAGCTTGTTCTGCACTTCACTTATGACTCCTGGAGAGGCTGAAACATGTGCCTGAGAATGGTTGATTTCTTTAAATTAGAGACAAACTGCCTGGTAATTTGGAGCTAGGCAGTCTTTTTGGCAGGACCAGACTGAGATATTGCTGAATTTTTCTTTTCTGTAAATAGCATAGGGCAAGATTACAAGTCACGCAGTAAATCAATTGCCAAAACACTGTGCACTTTATGGCTTTTTCGCATTTGGGGTTGCGCAGCTATTACAAGTTTCAAAATAACTTATTTTGTGCGCTCGTTAAGCCGCGTAATCTAAACAGCCAAATTGCGTGCGTGATCACATATTTCCCCATAGAAGTCAATGGAGAAGACAAATACAAAAAAAAAACACACACACACAAAAACCCCAATATGTTGCTCAAAG